>NC_137863.1:13401203-13451203 GCF_963924005.1 Protomyctophum bolini | reverse complement strand
AGTGTGACAATATTATAGAAGAGTGTGGAATATTAATTGGTCAAGACATAGTAAACAGTAAGGCGTTTTATAGCACTTGATATGTAAATAAAGGTTGATGTCTACAGGTTATAAAGGCTATAACAAAACAATTGAAGAAGCAAAGTGTAATGCATTGTCTTCATTGCATTAAGAACATCTTATATCATCTTTTTTATGACAAAGCTGAAATGTAACCATAAAACTCTGCTCCTCTGTGGCATGCGTTTCTTTCATTTCAGATGTCCCAGACTCCAATAATGGAGAGCACATTAAATGATTTCACTGCTGTCACTATAGTACATTGGTAGCAGACTAACCTGAGGCCTGTTCTGCTCTCAAAGCTGAAGGACCGGGTGTACATTAGCCAGCTTGTGTAATCATGTGCGTGCCGCGTGCGTGTATGGGATGGGGGGGGGGGGGGGGGGGGCATTTTGTGTCAGACACCGCAGACAACAACTGCAGAAATCCTGGGTAAAATGGACCCAATTTTAGGCCGACACTATAGGCTACATGTCAAATCCTTACCCTTATGTGTATACCCTTAGTTAGAACTTTATTGGATGATTTATTGGATGATCACTCTGCCTTTAGTTGTTGTCAGTCTTTTAACAAATTCCTGTTCTAGGTATGACATAATATGAATACATTGGACAACAATAGAAGAATATTCGACCAGTTCAGTCAGTCAATCAGTCATTCATTGGATACGTGATAACCACTGATGAAATGATCAGCCTTTATGCTGCTCAAAACCTCTTGAGCCCCATTGGCGGGGGCAGCGGCTGTCCACCTCTGAACAGCGCTCAGCGGGTCAATGAAGACACAATCGGTCTCCGGTTCCAACTCCCCCCTGGACCCCCCTGGGGTTTAAGAGGTTAATGGTCAGCCATGTAAAAAATACTTCACATGATCATGATACTGACATGATACTGACATGATACTGGCCATGATACTGGCCATGATACTGGCCATGATACTGTCATGATACTGGCCATGATACTGACATGATACTGACATGATACTGGCCATGATACTGTCATGATACTGACATGATACTGGCCATGATACTGGCCATGATACTGACATGATACTGGCCATGATACTGACATGATACTGGCCATGATACTGACATGATACTGGCCATGATACTGACATGATACTGACATGATACTGACATGATACTGACATGATACTGACATGATACTGACATGATACTGGCCATGATACTGGCCATGATACTGTCATGATACTGGCCATGATACTGGCCATGATACTGACATGATACTGGCCATGATACTGACATGATACTGACATGATACTGGCCATGATACTGACATGATACTGGCCATGATACTGACATGATACTGGCCATGATACTGTCATGATACTGGCCATGATACTGACATGATACTGGCCATGATACTGTCATGATACTGGCCATGATACTGACATGATACTGACATGATACTGACATGATACTGACATGATACTGACATGATACTGGCCATGATACTGACATGATACTGGCCATGATACTGACATGATACTGACATGATACTGGCCATGATACTGACATGATACTGGCCATGATACTGTCATGATACTGGCCATGATACTGTCATGATACTGACATGATACTGGCCATGATACTGACATGATACTGACATGATACTGACATGATACTGACATGATACTGACATGATACTGTCATGATACTGGCCATGATACTGGCCATGATACTGACATGATACTGGCCATGATACTGACATGATACTGGCCATGATACTGACATGATACTGGCCATGATACTGTCATGATACTGACATGATACTGGCCATGATACTGACATGATACTGGCCATGATACTGACATGATACTGGCCATGATACTGACATGATACTGGCCATGATACTGACATGATACTGGCCATGATACTGACATGATACTGGCCATGATACTGACATGATACTGGCCATGATACTGACATGATACTGGCCATGATACTGACATGATACTGGCCATGATACTGTCATGATACTGACATGATACTGGCCATGATACTGACATGATACTGACATGATACTGGCCATGATACTGACATGATACTGACATGATACTGTCATGATACTGGCCATGATACTGGCCATGATACTGACACGATACTGGCCATGATACTGTCATGATACTGGCCATGATACTGACATGATACTGACATGATACTGGCCATGATACTGGCCATGATACTGACATGATACTGACATGATACTGGCCATGATGCTGACATGATACTGGCCATGATACTGACATGATACTGACATGATACTGGCCATGATACTGACATGATACTGACATGATACTGACATGATACTGGCCATGATACTGACATGATACTGACATGATACTGGCCATGATACTGGCCATGATACTGACATGATACTGGCCATGATACTGACATGATACTGGCCATGACAGTTCTCTATTCAGTATTCAGTTCACATCAAATTCAGTAAATTCAGTGCTGTACAACAGGTGTTCCCAAACTTTTTTGGACCAGGTACCCCTTTTGGGGTAGATATTTTTCCAGGTACCCCCTCATCCTCGCAACACGGATAACAATATATTTACAACCACAAGCAGTGTTTCCTGCAGGAAAAAGCTTTGGCATGGTGCTGGGCACAGGCCGCAATTTTGATTAATTAATTAATTTGATTCATTAATTAATAAGATTAATACATTAAGATTAATTTGTATTATTGCTCTTGTATTGCTATTGGAGACACTGGGGGGACACTGGGGGACACTGGGCAGGCACTGAGGAGGCACTGGGGAGACACTGGGGAGGCACTCAGGGGCACACTGGGGAGGCACTGGGAAGGCACTCGGGGGGCACACTGGGGAGGCATTGGGGAGGCACTCAGGGGGACACTGGGGAGGCACTCAGGGGGACACTGTCTAAATGTATACGTCTAAATGTATACGTCTAAATGTATACGTTTAAATGTAGACGTCTAAATGTAGACGTCTAAATGTATACAGACGTCTAAATGTAGACGTCTAAATGTGTACGTCTAAATGTGTACATCTAAATGTAGACGTCTAAATGTAGACGTCTAAATGTGTACGTCTTCTCTTATGGGGGTCCCTGGCATATCTTTTCAAATGGGGGTCCACGGGCTAAGTAGTGTCAATTTGGGGGTCCTTGACATGAAAAAGTTTGGGAACCACTGCTTTAAACACTTTAGCACTTTATGAACATGAACAAAATAGATGGGTCCCCCCTGGAACTCCCTCAGGTACCCCTGGGGGTCCCCGGACCCCACTTTGGGAACCACTGCTGTACAATACTGTATTGCAATCTATAGCAGACTAGATGCTTTGTAGAACATACTAATGTGGTTTAGTGGAGTATAATGGAGTATGGACAAAGTGTTCCACCGACCTACTCACTGGCTGGTAGCTGGTCAGGTGACTATGATGTTTTGGTGGAAAAAGGATCCTTTGGTGAGCCACTGAGTGTGGACTTTGGCTGTGAATCTTTGATGCTACCATAGACTGTAAAGACTATGGACAAAGCGTTCCCTGGGTCTAACATGGACGTAAAATGAAGCCTGTAATTCCTTGCATTGTAAATCGCCATCTTTCTAGATCCGTTTTGGCCCAGCTGGCCATTGGCTGGCCCAGACAACGAGGCGGGATTTCCCCCCTTCTTCTTCGTTGGTTTTTATTTTGACTGAACGGGGGGTGGCTCCCGTTCATAGACTGTAACGGTAGCCACACCCCTCAGAACATACGTGACTTTATGGTAATATTTTTAATAAATGGGACCATAATTTACCAAAAAGAATATTATGACATGAGAAATGAGACTTTAAACTAGTGACTGGAAGCAGAAAGTATTCATGACCATTATTTATTAAGGTAATACAGTCTAGGTGAAGTTGGGCCCAAATACATGGGCCTCTATGGAGCTATGGGGTTTTTTGGGCCCAATGACAGCGCCACAACAGGCCATTATATGAACTTTCAGGAAGTCCCGATTTCCTTAGTGGCTTCATTAAATATCTGTCTGACTGCCCCCCTGGATGCTACGCAGGACACTGTAAAATCCTTAAGAGACCATTTGGTACGTACACTCTCAGTTACGGATGGATAAATGAATACTGAGGACTATGCAGTGTGCAGCCTGTAAGTCTGTCCAAGTGGTGTGTGTGTGTGTGTGTGTGTGTGTGTGTGTGTGTGTGTGTGTGTGTGTGTGTGTGTGTGTGTGTGTGTGTGCGTGTGCGTGTGTGCGTGCGTGCATGCGTGGGTGCGTGCGCTTGTGTATAGTGTGTAAACATGCTACTATGGCTTTGAGATGTGTCTGTGTCTATAGTGTTGGGTTCATGTGTGTGTCTTTACATGTTGTACACAGGAAGTTGCTGGGCCTTAACTGTTTTTTAACCCATTCTCTACTGTTGTTTCCCAGGGCAAAATAAGGCCCAATGTGGTTTCCTGATGTACTATTCTTATGTCATGCTTTGAAGAGTTTGTATGCAACATTCATTATATCATAAATGGCCACTGTGGGTTTCAGTGTTGGCATTGGCAATTGAATAAAAACAGCTTAATGATGTACCCAGTACCTGCATGGTTTGGGAGCTTTTACAAAACCCTAAAATGACACGGCTGGACTGTGGTCAAGTCCTGTAGGAGTTGAGTCCAGATATCTGTGGACACAGGCTTTGCTTACTGCAGTTTTTGGACAGAGAGAGTGGGCCTGAAAAATGCACTGAATCGAGACTTGCTGGTGTGGTGCGTTCTTGGTGTTTATTTGCTTGGCAGACCCCGTAAAACCGACCTCTACTTTTCCATGCTCCAGATTTTACAGACGATACTTTCTTCAACTCACCTGGGACTTGTTTTCAGAACCAGTCCACCACCGCACTCTTAATACTTGTTTATTATTAGACATATTGCGATCTCATTTTCTCAGCTAAGGCAGTCATCTGACTCATAACGACTGTGTTTTGAAGTCTGATATAGTTTTAGTATTCAGTTCAGTGGAATCTATTGGGTTATGACCATGATATATTTCTACCTGAGCATAGCGTGCAGTAACCTTGCTCAGCCGTATATCAACACAAGACACTTGGTGGATCCTCAAATCCACTTACACTTTGGCTGCTGTGTTCAGAATACAGGATTACATGGGGGCACCTCATGGAGCCGCAAGTAAAGCCCTGAACATTTCAGTCATCTCCCTGTGTAAAGCGTGACCCCCTCTGGACATGGGAGCTATTCACAACCTCTTCCTCTGGAAGCACTTTGTTTGAATCAAGGGGAAGGAGAGGAAAAGAGGGACAACATTTGTTGTCAATTTAGCCCAGTGTGCTGTGCTTGGATGAAAGCGGCCCAGTGAATTTATGGCACCTCAGCCCAGGCAGCATATGCTGCAGGAATGTGTGTCTCTTATGGTCGTGAATACTGAGCAGTGTCTCACAGGCAGGGCTTCCTATTTCACATATCTGTGTGAGTTGTGTGTCGAGCCATGGCCAGTGATATAGGGTTGTGGGATTTATACTTGCTGCCTCCCTCCCTTTGGTTCACAGCATTACATATCTGGCCAGATGTGGCATCTTGGAGACGAATGCCTAATTTAGACTTCATCCACCTAAAATAATTGATCAAAAACAATGTGTCGCGGATACAACACAGTCACATTATATGAGCTTGTAGATCTGGTGTTTTCAGTGCATGCCACCATCATGCGATGAAGTATAAATCAGCCATGCGTCCCTGGCTGCTTGATGTGAAAAGCATCTCTATCTTTCTGTAGAATGTCCATCACCCGGTTAGAAAATTGAAAAAAGCTAGTTGCACCTGAACTCTGGACGTCATGAGAGGTGATTTACTGCGGAAATGTGAAAGCACTTCAAATTCACATCAGAGTAGTAGCTAAAGAAACTTTAAGCCGTTGAACTAGCAAGGGAAATGTAGACATACTGTAGACATACAACTGTTTGAATACATAAAACTAAAGTGTGATGGCCAAACCATGAATCCTTGAAAAATGTGCATTTCGCTGGGCCAGCCCAGCCACACAGTGTGCAGAATTATGAGGAAAAAACACAATAATGAAAGTGTTGCTGTTTGTTTAAACCTCAGACACATTACAGACTAGTGCAGCATAGAGTTGTTTTGAGGCGTCAGACAGTGAGTTAAAAACAGATTTTTGTGTTATAGGACTGGCACTATTTTGGAATATTAATTGTTTAAACATTGTGAAAGAATGCTCTTGGGGAAAAACTGGGAAATAACAAGTCTTTGCAGATCTATAATTTCTGTCTGTATCATAATAAATAAGACATGGAATATTACAGTTAATTCAGTCATTTGGAGAAGCAAGTGGAGTGGACACTACAAAACCCACTGACTATCCGATAGTATAATGTACATGCAGGGACAACAGGACCTCGCATAGTAACATGATTCAACACTGCTCCTTTGCAATTATAAAGGAGCAGTAGAGGTCAGTAATTTTGTGTGTATAAATTCAAGACAGATGGAAGATAAGTAGAATAGATAGTACTCCAGAATGCATCAATTCTGAGAGACAGTATAATAGATAAGGGGTCCAATTCCGGTCCAATAATAGGGTGAATCTGGCTGAAGTCACGAGTTTAGCAATGGCAATGTACTTTAGTAGAGATGGCTGTTATTTTTCATGCAAACTCCAATGAAACCACATTTTCTTCCAGACAGTAATCCACAAAGCAATTTGAACTGGCCCTATAATTTTGGAAATTTCAATGGATTGCATAACTTGATTAGGAGCTTTTATGTGCAGAGCATGCACGAGTGTGTATTTTAGCATTTGCTCTCTGCTGTATCTGTTTCCCTGAACCTATTTTCATGTGTTTTGCTGCATTTAACGTAATGACTTGTACATTCTTGGGACATTGCAGTCTATATGTGAGTGTTTAAAATGGCTGCCGCTCAGATGTCAGTAAACCTCAGGCTGAGACAGAGCCAGAGACTTGTGCTCATTTCAATCAGGACCATAATCACTCACAACCAGCAGCGCGGAACAATGAAAATCCAAAATTACATTCTGGCCCGTCAAAACTATACCAGGATCCAAGGTACTGCACCCACTGTATCGCTAACATACTGTCCTTCAATCTTGCCGTCATACAAATTCATGTATGTTCAAACACACACACACACGGTTGTGCACATGCGCGAGCGCACTCGCACGCACGCACGCACGCACGCACGCACACACACACACACACACACACACACACACACACACACACACACACACACACACACACACACACACACACACACACTATGCACATCTGGGGTGCATCAGTGTGCACTGTTTCACATGTGTTTGCTCTTAGACCCAGTGTTTTCCCTTCTTCTGGTTCCTGTGCCAATTGCCAGCCATTCCACTGTCACTCTCCCACATACATGTGCTTACAAACACACATAGCACACTCACACACACACACACACACACACACACACACACACACACACACACACACACACACACACACACACACTTAGAGCTGTCACCATCCAGAGTCATTTTCTCTGTTCCATCAACTGCACCCCTGCCATTTTTCAGATGAACAAAGCAGCTCCACAATAACACAACTGCAGGGAATTATGGGAAACATAGTCACAGCCATGAACCATTTATCTGCTAAGCTAGGCTCGCGTGGCGGCCATATTTCCAGAGGCCGACAGATTTATGATGCAGAGGAACGCACGATTCCTTATATTTTTGCTCCCCAGAAACGTGTGTCCATCTGTCATAAAACCCATTTCACATGTTTGAACAACTCAAATGACATGTTTACGTGCATGCTTGTGTGAGTATAAAAGTGTATCCTTGTTTGCCCTCTGAAAACAGGCCATGCGTGCTGGCCTCAACCCTGCTTGTCAGCTCTGTGAAACTTGCTTATTCACCGTCAAACGTCCGGTAACAAGACATGACCTCACACCAGCGTTTCCATGGCGAAACGCACTCATGGCGACACAGTAACCCCTACATACAGTGTACAGTGTGCACAGTGTTTTCAATGCAACAGGGTCTGACAAGCGTGCCCGTCTGTCTCCTCAACAACTCCCCCCCCCCCCCCCCCCCCGCTCACAGACCAGCCCAAACCTAATTTTGTTGTAATTCTTAAAGCAACGATTCATCATGGGAGTGGGTAAACTGGCTAAGCTATCCCCAGTTGGAGGTCAGAGCCTGTGGATGGGGAGGAACAGGAGATTGGTTCTCTGCAGGTACAGAGAGCCCAGTCTGGGTTTTGGAAAGCCCTGGGGAATTTGCTATCAGTGGGCACAGCGTGGAGCAGACCACTCCATCGCAAATAAACATTTGGGTGATCATGGCCTGACATAACAAACCTCCACCTATCTCATGAAAAGGCATCTGTGCAAATTCAGGCTGTTTGTTTGTGTGTGTGTGCGTGTGTGTGTGTGTGTGTGTGTATGCTGTATGCAAAACAAGAGAACGTAAAAGATTAAGAACACATTTCCGCAATTTCCGCAATTCCGCAATTTCACAAAAACGATGGGTTATAGCCCACGTTTTTTGAAATTTTGAAAAAAATAGTTAGCCTCGTTTCTCATCATTTTGGACCGTGGGCTATAGCCCATATCGTACGGCATACTATAGCGCGCAGTTTTTCATCATTTTTGAAGATTTAAAAAAAATGACGAAATGACAAAAACGATGGGTTATAGCCCATGTTTTTTGAAATTTTGAAAAAAAAAGTTAGCCTCGTTTCTCATCATTTTGGACCGTGGGCTATAGCCCATATCGTACGGCATACTATAGCGCGCCGTTTTTCATCATTTTTGAGGATTTAAATTTTTTTACGAAATGACAAAAACGATGGGTTATAGCCCATGTTTTTTGAAATTTTGAAAAAAAAAGTTAGCCTCGTTTCTCATCATTTTGGACCGTGGGCTATAGCCCATATCGTACGGCATACTATAGCGCGCCGTTTTTCATCATTTTTGAAAAAAATGACGAAATGACAAAAACGATGGGTTATAGCCCATGTTTTTTGAAATTTTGAAAAAAAAAGTTAGCCTCGTTTCTCATCATTTTGGACCATGGGCTATAGCCCATATCGTACGGCATACTATAGCGCGCCGTTTTTCATCATTTTTGAGGATTTGAAAAAAATGACGAAATGACAAAAACGATGGGTTATAGCCCATGTTTTTTGAAATTTTGGAAAAAAAAGTTAGCCTCGTTTCTCATCATTTTGGACCGTGGGCTATAGCCCATATCGTACGGCATACTATAGCACGCCGTTTTTCATCATTTTTGAGGATTTGAAAAAAATGACGAAATGACAAAAACGATGGGTTATAGCCCATGTTTTTTGAAATTTCAAAAAAAAAAGTTAGCCTCGTTTCTCATCATTTTGGACCGTGGGCTATAGCCCATATCGTACGGCATACTATAGCGCACCGTTTTTCATCATTTTTGAGGATTTGAAAAAAATGATAAAATGACAAAAACGATGGGTTATAGCCCATGTTTTTTGAAATTTTGAAAAAAAAAGTTAGCCTCGTTTCTCATCATTTTGGACCATGGGCTATAGCCCATATCGTACGGCATACTATAGCGCGCCGTTTTTCATCATTTTTGAGGATTTAAAAAAAATGACGAAATGACAAAAACGATGGGTTATAGCCCATGTTTTTTGAAATTTTGAAAAAAAAAGTTAGCCTCGTTTCTCATCATTTTGGACCATGGGATATAGCCCATATCGTACGGCATACTATAGCGCGCCGTTTTTCATCATTTTTGAGGATTTAAAAAAAATGACGAAATGACAAAAACGATAGGTTATAGCCCATGTTTTTTGAAAATTTGAAAAAAAGGTTAGCCTCGTTTCTCATCATTTTGGACCATGGGCTATAGCCCATATCGTACGGCATACTATAGCGCGCCGTTTTTCATCATTTTTGAGGATTTGAAAAAAATGACGAAATGACAAAAACGATGGGTTATAGCCCATGTTTTTTTTAATTTTGAAAAAAAAAAGTTAGCCTCGTTTCTCATCATTTTGGACCATGGGCTATAGCCCATATCGTACGGCATACTATAGCGCGCCGTTTTTCATCATTTTTGAGGATTTAAAAAAAATGACGAAATGACAAAAACGATGGGTTATAGCCCATGTTTTTTGAAATTTTGAAAAAAAAAGTTAGCCTCGTTTCTCATCATTTTGGACCATGGGCTATAGCCCATATCGTACGGCATACTATAGCGCGCCGTTTTTCATCATTTTTGAGGATTTGAAAAAAATGACGAAATGACAAAAACGATGGGTTATAGCCCATGTTTTTTTAAATTAAAAAAAAAAAAGTTAGCCTCGTTTCTCATCATTTTGGACCATGGGCTATAGCCCATATCGTACGGCATACTATAGCGCACCGTTTTTCATCATTTTTGAGGATTTGAAAAAAATGACAAAATGACAAAAACGATGGGTTATAGCCCATGTTTTTTGAAATTTTGAAAAAAAAGTTAGCCTCGTTTCTCATCATTTTGGACCATGGGCTATAGCCCATATCGTACGGCATACTATAGCGCGCCGTTTTTCATCATTTTTGAGGATTTGAAAAAAATGACGAAATGACAAAAACGATGGGTTATAGCCCATGTTTTTTGAAATTTTGAAAAAAAAAGTTAGCCTCGTTTCTCATCATTTTGGACCATGGGCTATAGCCCATATCGTACGGCATACTATAGCGCGCCGTTTTTCATCATTTTTGAGGATTTGAAAAAAATGACGAAATGACAAAAACGATGGGTTATAGCCCATGTTTTTTGAAATTTTGGAAAAAAAAGTTAGCCTCGTTTCTCATCATTTTGGACCGTGGGCTATAGCCCATATCGTACGGCATACTATAGCACGCCGTTTTTCATCATTTTTGAGGATTTGAAAAAAATGACGAAATGACAAAAACGATGGGTTATAGCCCATGTTTTTTGAAATTTCAAAAAAAAAAGTTAGCCTCGTTTCTCATCATTTTGGACCGTGGGCTATAGCCCATATCGTACGGCATACTATAGCGCACCGTTTTTCATCATTTTTGAGGATTTGAAAAAAATGATAAAATGACAAAAACGATGGGTTATAGCCCATGTTTTTTGAAATTTTGAAAAAAAAAGTTAGCCTCGTTTCTCATCATTTTGGACCATGGGCTATAGCCCATATCGTACGGCATACTATAGCGCGCCGTTTTTCATCATTTTTGAGGATTTGAAAAAAATGACGAAATGACAAAAACGATGGGTTATAGCCCATGTTTTTTGAAATTTTGAAAAAAAAAGTTAGCCTCGTTTCTCATCATTTTGGACCATGGGCTATAGCCCATATCGTACGGCATACTATAGCGCGCCGTTTTTCATCATTTTTGAGGATTTAAAAAAAATGACGAAATGACAAAAACGATGGGTTATAGCCCATGTTTTTTGAAATTTTGAAAAAAAAAGTTAGCCTCGTTTCTCATCATTTTGGACCATGGGATATAGCCCATATCGTACGGCATACTATAGCGCGCCGTTTTTCATCATTTTTGAGGATTTAAAAAAAATGACGAAATGACAAAAACGATAGGTTATAGCCCATGTTTTTTGAAAATTTGAAAAAAAGGTTAGCCTCGTTTCTCATCATTTTGGACCATGGGCTATAGCCCATATCGTACGGCATACTATAGCGCGCCGTTTTTCATCATTTTTGAGGATTTGAAAAAAATGACGAAATGACAAAAACGATGGGTTATAGCCCATGTTTTTTTTAATTTTGAAAAAAAAAAGTTAGCCTCGTTTCTCATCATTTTGGACCATGGGCTATAGCCCATATCGTACGGCATACTATAGCGCGCCGTTTTTCATCATTTTTGAGGATTTAAAAAAAATGACGAAATGACAAAAACGATGGGTTATAGCCCATGTTTTTTGAAATTTTGAAAAAAAAAGTTAGCCTCGTTTCTCATCATTTTGGACCATGGGCTATAGCCCATATCGTACGGCATACTATAGCGCGCCGTTTTTCATCATTTTTGAGGATTTGAAAAAAATGACGAAATGACAAAAACGATGGGTTATAGCCCATGTTTTTTTAAATTAAAAAAAAAAAAGTTAGCCTCGTTTCTCATCATTTTGGACCATGGGCTATAGCCCATATCGTACGGCATACTATAGCGCACCGTTTTTCATCATTTTTGAGGATTTGAAAAAAATGACAAAATGACAAAAACGATGGGTTATAGCCCATGTTTTTTGAAATTTTGAAAAAAAAGTTAGCCTCGTTTCTCATCATTTTGGACCATGGGCTATAGCCCATATCGTACGGCATACTATAGCGCGCCGTTTTTCATCATTTTTGAGGATTTGAAAAAAATGACGAAATGACAAAAACGATGGGTTATAGCCCATGTTTTTTGAAATTTTGAAAAAAAAAGTTAGCCTCGTTTCTCATCATTTTGGACCATGGGCTATAGCCCATATCGTACAGCATACTATAGCGCGCCGTTTTTCATCATTTTTGAGGATTTAAAAAAAATGACGAAATGACAAAAACGATGGGTTATAGCCCATGTTTTTTGAAATTTTGAAAAAAAAAGTTAGCCTCGTTTCTCATCATTTTGGACCATGGGCTATAGCCCATATCGTACGGCATACTATAGCGCGCCGTTTTTCATCATTTTTGAAAGAAATGACGAAATGACAAAAACGATGGGTTATAGCCCATGTTTTTTGAAATTTTGAAAAAAAAAGTTAGCCTCGTTTCTCATCATTTTGGACCATGGGCTATAGCCCATATCGTATGGCATACTATAGCGCGCCGTTTTTCATCATTTTTGAGGATTTGAAAAAAATGACGAAATGACAAAAACGATGGGTTATAGCCCATGTTTTTTGAAATTTTGAAAAAAAAAGTTAGCCTCGTTTCTCATCATTTTGGACCATGGGCTATAGCCCATATCGTACGGCATACTATAGCGCGCCGTTTTTCATCATTTTTGAGGATTTAAAAAAAATGACGAAATGACAAAAACGATGGGTTATAGCCCATGTTTTTTGAAATTTTGGAAAAAAAAGTTAGCCTCGTTTCTCATCATTTTGGACCATGGGCTATAGCCCATATCGTACGGCATACTATAGCGCGCCGTTTTTCATCATTTTTGAGGATTTGAAAAAAATGACGAAATGACAAAAACGATGGGTTATAGCCCATGTTTTTTGAAATTTCAAAAAAAAAAGTTAGCCTCGTTTCTCATCATTTTGGACCATGGGCTATAGCCCATATCGTACGGCATACTATAGCGCGCCGTTTTTCATCATTTTTGAGGATTTGAAAAAAATGACGAAATGACAAAAACGATGGGTTATAGCCCATGTTTTTTGAAATTTTGAAAAAAAAAGTTAGCCTCGTTTCTCATCATTTTGGACCATGGGCTATAGCCCATATCGTACGGCATACTATAGCGCGCCGTTTTTCATCATTTTTGAGGATTTAAAAAAAATTACGAAATGACAAAAACGATGGGTTATAGCCCATGTTTTTTGAAATTTTGAAAAAAAAAGTTAGCCTCGTTTCTCATCATTTTGGACCATGGGATATAGCCCATATCGTACGGCATACTATAGCGCGCCGTTTTTCATCATTTTTGAGGATTTAAAAAAAATGACGAAATGACAAAAACGATAGGTTATAGCCCATGTTTTTTGAAAATTTGAAAAAAAGGTTAGCCTCGTTTCTCATCATTTTGGACCATGGGCTATAGCCCATATCGTACGGCATACTATAGCGCGCCGTTTTTCATCATTTTTGAGGATTTGAAAAAAATGACGAAATGACAAAAACGATGGGTTATAGCCCATGTTTTTTGAAATTTTGAAAAAAAAAGTTAGCCTCGTTTCTCATCATTTTGGACCATGGGCTATAGCCCATATCGTACGGCATACTATAGCGCGCCGTTTTTCATCATTTTTGAGGATTTGAAAAAAATGACGAAATGACAAAAACGATGGGTTATAGCCCATGTTTTTTGAAATTAAAAAAAAAAAAAGTTAGCCTCGTTTCTCATCATTTTGGACCATGGGCTATAGCCCATATCGTACGGCATACTATAGCGCACCGTTTTTCATCATTTTTGAGGATTTGAAAAAAATGACAAAATGACAAAAACGATGGGTTATAGCCCATGTTTTTTGAAATTTTGAAAAAAAAAGTTAGCCTCGTTTCTCATCATTTTGGACCATGGGCTATAGCCCATATCGTACGGCATACTATAGCGCGCCGTTTTTCATCATTTTTGAGGATTTGAAAAAAATGACGAAATGACAAAAACGATGGGTTATAGCCCATGTTTTTTTAAATTTTGAAAAAAAAAGTTAGCCTCGTTTCTCATCATTTTGGACCATGGGCTATAGCCCATATCGTACGGCATACTATAGCGCGCCGTTTTTCATCATTTTTGAGGATTTGAAAAAAATGACGAAATGACAAAAACGATGGGTTATAGCCCATGTTTTTTGAAATTAAAAAAAAAAAAGTTAGCCTCGTTTCTCATCATTTTGGACCATGGGCTATAGCCCATATCGTACGGCATACTATAGCGCACCGTTTTTCATCATTTTTGAGGATTTGAAAAAAATGATAAAATGACAAAAACGATGGGTTATAGCCCATGTTTTTTGAAATTTTGAAAAAAAAAGTTAGCCTCGTTTCTCATCATTTTGGACCATGGGCTATAGCCCATATCGTACGGCATACTATAGCGCGCCGTTTTTCATCATTTTTGAGGATTTGAAAAAAATGACGAAATGACAAAAACGATGGGTTATAGCCCATGTTTTTTGAAATTTTGAAAAAAAAAGTTAGCCTCGTTTCTCATCATTTTGGACCATGGGCTATAGCCCATATCGTACGGCATACTATAGCGCGCCGTTTTTCATCATTTTTGAGGATTTAAAAAAAATGACGAAATGACAAAAACGATGGGTTATAGCCCATGTTTTTTGAAATTTTGAAAAAAAAAGTTAGCCTCGTTTCTTATCATTTTGGACCATGGGATATAGCCCATATCGTACGGCATACTATAGCGCGCCGTTTTTCATCATTTTTGAGGATTTAAAAAAAATGACGAAATGACAAAAACGATAGGTTATAGCCCATGTTTTTTGAAATTTTGAAAAAAAGTTAGCCTCGTTTCTCTTCATTTTGGACCATGGGCTATAGCCCATATCGTACGGCATACTATAGCGCGCCGTTTTTCATCATTTTTGAAGATTTGAAAAAAATGACGAAATGACAAAAACGAAAGGTTATAGCCCATGTTTTTTGAAATTTTGAAAAAAAAAGTTAGCCTCGTTTCTCATCATTTTGGACCATGGGCTATAGCCCATATCGTACGGCATACTATAGCGCGCCGTTTTTCATCATTTTTGAAGATTTGAAAAAAATGACAAAATGACAAAAACGAAAGGTTATAGCCTATGTTTTTTGAAATTTTGAAAAAAAAAGTTAGCCTCGTTTCTCATCATTTTGGACCATGGGCTATAGCCCATATCGTACGGCATTCTATAGCGCGCCGTTTTTCATCATTTTTAAAGATTTGAAAAAAATGACGAAATGACAAAAACGAAAGGTTATAGCCCATGTTTTTTGAAATTTTGAAAAAAAAAGTTAGCCTCGTTTCTCATCATTTTGGACCATGGGCTATAGCCCATATCGTACGGCATACTATAGCGCGCCGTTTTTCATCATTTTTGAAGATTTGAAAAAAATGACGAAATGACAAAAACGAAAGGTTATAGCCCATGTTTTTTGAAATTTTGAAAAAAAAAGTTAGCCTCGTTTCTCATCATTTTGGACCATGGGCTATAGCCCATATCGTACGGCATACTATAGCGCGCCGTTTTTCATCATTTTTGAAGATTTGAAAAAAATGACGAAATGACAAAAACGAAAGGTTATAGCCCATGTTTTTTGAAATTTTGAAAAAAAAAGTTAGCCTCGTTTCTCATCATTTTGGACCATGGGCTATAGCCCATATCGTACGGCATACTATAGCGCGCCGTTTTTCATCATTTTTGAAGATTTGAAAAAAATGACAAAATGACAAAAACGAAAGGTTATAGCCCATGTTTTTTGAAATTTTGAAAAAAAAAGTTAGCCTCGTTTCTCATCATTTTGGACCATGGGCTATAGCCCATATCGTACGGCATTCTATAGCGCGCCGTTTTTCATCATTTTTAAAGATTTGAAAAAAATGACGAAATGACAAAAACGAAAGGTTATAGCCCATGTTTTTTGAAATTTTGAAAAAAAAAGTTAGCCTCGTTTCTCATCATTTTGGACCATGGGCTATAGCCCATATCGTACGGCATACTATAGCGCGCCGTTTTTCATCATTTTTGAAGATTTGAAAAAAATGACGAAATGACAAAAACGAAAGGTTATAGCCCATGTTTTTTGAAATTTTGAAAAAAAAAGTTAGCCTCGTTTCTCATCATTTTGGACCATGGGCTATAGCCCATATCGTACGGCATACTATAGCGCGCCGTTTTTCATCATTTTTGAAGATTTGAAAAAAATGACGAAATGACAAAAACGAAAGGTTATAGCCCATGTTTTTTGAAATTTTGAAAAAAAAAGTTAGCCTCGTTTCTCATCATTTTGGACCATGGGCTATAGCCCATATCGTACGGCATACTATAGCGCGCCGTTTTTCATCATTTTTGAAGATTTGAAAAAAATGACGAAATGACAAAAACGAAAGGTTATAGCCCATGTTTTTTGAAATTTTGAAAAAAATAGTTAGCCTCGTTTCTCATCATTTTGGACCATGGGCTATAGCCCATATCGTACGGCATACTATAGCGCGCCGTTTTTCATCATTTTTGAAGATTTGAAAAAAATGACGAAATGACAAAAACGAAAGGTTATAGCCCATGTTTTTTGAAATTTTGAAAAAAATAGTTAGCCTCGTTTCTCATCATTTTGGACCATGGGCTGTAGCCCATATCGTACGGCATACTATAGCGCGCCGTTTTTCATCATTTTTGAAGATTTGAAAAAAATGACGAAATGACAAAAACGAAAGGTTATAGCCCATGTTTTTTGAAATTTTGAAAAAAAAAGTTAGCCTCGTTTCTCATCATTTTGGACCATGGGCTATAGCCCATATCGTACGGCATACTATAGCGCGCCGTTTTTCATCATTTTTGAAGATTTTAAAAAAATGACAAAATGACAAAAACGAAAGGTTATAGCCCATGTTTTTTGAAATTTTGAAAAAAAGAAGTTAGCCTCGTTTCTCATCATTTTGGACCATGGGCTATAGCCCATATCGTACGGCATTCTATAGCGCGCCGTTTTTCATCATTTTTAAAGATTTGAAAAAAATTACGAAATGACAAAAACGAAAGGTTATAGCCCATGTTTTTTGAAATTTTGAAAAAAAAAGTTAGCCTCGTTTCTCATCATTTTGGACCATGGGCTATAGCCCATATCGTACGGCATACTATAGCGCGCCGTTTTTCATCATTTTTGAAGATTTGAAAAAAATGACGAAATGACAAAAACGAAAGGTTATAGCCCATGTTTTTTGAAATTTTGAAAAAAAAAGTTAGCCTCGTTTCTCATCATTTTGGACCATGGGCTATAGCCCATATCGTACGGCATACTATAGCGCGCCGTTTTTCATCATTTTTGAAGATTTGAAAAAAATGACGAAATGACAAAAACGATGGGTTATAGCCCATGTTTTTTGAAATTTTGAAAAAAAAAGTTAGCCTCGTTTCTCATCATTTTGGACCATGGGCTATAGCCCATATCGTACGGCATACTATAGCGCGCCGTTTTTCATCATTTTTGAAGATTTGAAAAAAATGACGAAATGACAAAAACGAAAGGTTATAGCCCATGTTTTTTGAAATTTTGAAAAAAAAAGTTAGCCTCGTTTCTCATCATTTTGGACCATGGGCTATAGCCCATATCGTACGGCATACTATAGCGCGCCGTTTTTCATCATTTTTGAAGATTTGAAAAAAATGACGAAATGACAAA
This sequence comes from Protomyctophum bolini, assembly GCF_963924005.1. NCBI lineage: Eukaryota > Metazoa > Chordata > Actinopteri > Myctophiformes > Myctophidae > Protomyctophum > Protomyctophum bolini. The sequence continues at coordinate 13,433,075 of NC_137863.1, read as the reverse complement.
AACGAAAGGTTATAGCCCATGTTTTTTGAAATTTTGGAAAAAAAAGTTAGCCTCGTTTCTCATCATTTTGGACCATGGGCTATAGCCCATATCGTACGGCATACTATAGCGCGCCGTTTTTCATCATTTTTGAAGATTTGAAAAAAATGACAAAATGACAAAAACGAAAGGTTATAGCCCATGTTTTTTTAAATTTTGAAAAAAAAAGTTAGCCTCGTTTCTCATCATTTTGGACCATGGGCTATAGCCCATATCGTACGGCATACTATAGCGCGCCGTTTTTCATAATTTTTGAAGATTTGAAAAAAATGACGAAATGACAAAAACGAAAGGTTATAGCCCATGTTTTTTGAAATTTTGAAAAAAAAAGTTAGCCTCGTTTCTCATCATTTTGGACCATGGGCTATAGCCCATATCGTACGGCATACTATAGCGCGCCGTTTTTCATCATTTTTGAAGATTTGAAAAAAATGACGAAATGACAAAAACGAAAGGTTATAGCCCATGTTTTTTGAAATTTTGAAAAAAAAAGTTAGCCTCGTTTCTCATCATTTTGGACCATGGGCTATAGCCCATATCGTACGGCATACTATAGCGCGCCGTTTTTCATCATTTTTGAAGATTTGAAAAAAATGACGAAATGACAAAAACGAAAGGTTATAGCCCATGTTTTTTGAAATTTTGAAAAAAAAAGTTAGCCTCGTTTCTCATCATTTTGGACCATGGGCTATAGCCCATATCGTACGGCATACTATAGCGCGCCGTTTTTCATCATTTTTGAAGATTTGAAAAAAATGACGAAATGACAAAAACGAAAGGTTATAGCCCATGTTTTTTTAAATTTTGAAAAAAAAAGTTAGCCTCGTTTCTCATCATTTTGGACCATGGGCTATAGCCCATATCGTACGGCATACTATAGCGCGCCGTTTTTCATCATTTTTGAAGATTTGAAAAAAATGACAAAATGACAAAAACGAAAGGTTATAGCCCATGTTTTTTGAAATTTTGAAAAAAAAAGTTAGCCTCGTTTCTCATCATTTTGGACCATGGGCTATAGCCCATATCGTACGGCATACTATAGCGCGCCGTTTTTCATCATTTTTGAAGATTTGAAAAAAATGACAAAATGACAAAAACGAAAGGTTATAGCCCATGTTTTTTGAAATTTTGAAAAAAAAAGTTAGCCTCGTTTCTCATCATTTTGGACCATGGGCTATAGCCCATATCGTACGGCATACTATAGCGCGCCGTTTTTCATCATTTTTGAAGATTTGAAAAAAATGACGAAATGACAAAAACGAAAGGTTATAGCCCATGTTTTTTGAAATTTTGAAAAAAAAGGTTAGCCTCGTTTCTCATCATTTTGGACCATGGGCTATAGCCCATATCGTACGGCATACTATAGCGCGCCGTTTTTCATCATTTTTGAAGATTTAAAAAAAATGACGAAATGACAAAAACGAAAGGTTATAGCCCATGTTTTTTGAAATTTTGAAAAAAAAAGTTAGCCTCGTTTCTCATCATTTTGGACCATGGGCTATAGCCCATATCGTACGGCATACTATAGCGCGCCATTTTTCATCATTTTTGAAGATTTGAAAAAAATGACGAAATGACAAAAACGAAAGGTTATAGCCCATGTTTTTTGAAATTTTGAAAAAAAAAGTTAGCCTCGTTTCTCATCATTTTGGACCATGGGCTATAGCCCATATCGTACGGCATACTATAGCGCGCCGTTTTTCATCATTTTTGAAGATTTGAAAAAAATGACGAAATGACAAAAACGAAAGGTTATAGCCCATGTTTTTTGAAATTTTGAAAAAAAAAGTTAGCCTCGTTTCTCATCATTTTGGACCATGGGCTATAGCCCATATCGTACGGCATACTATAGCGCGCCGGTTTTCATCATTTTTGAAGATTTGAAAAAAATGACAAAATGACAAAAACGAAAGGTTATAGCCCATGTTTTTTGAAATTTTGAAAAAAAAAGTTAGCCTCGTTTCTCATCATTTTGGACCATGGGCTATAGCCCATATCGTACGGCATACTATAGCGCGCCGTTTTTCATCATTTTTGAAGATTTGAAAAAAATGACGAAATTACAAAAACGAAAGGTTATAGCCCATGTTTTTTGAAATTTTGAAAAAAAAAGTTAGCCTCGTTTCTCATCATTTTGGACCATGGGCTATAGCCCATATCGTACGGCATACTATAGCGCGCCGTTTTTCATCATTTTTGAAGATTTAAAAAAAATGACGAAATGACAAAAACGAAAGGTTATAGCCCATGTTTTTTGAAATTTTGAAAAAAAAAGTTAGCCTCGTTTCTCATCATTTTGGACCATGGGCTATAGCCCATATCGTACGGCATACTATAGCGCGCCGTTTTTCATCATTTTTGAAGATTTGAAAAAAATGACGAAATGACAAAAACGAAAGGTTATAGCCCATGTTTTTTGAAATTTTGAAAAAAAAAGTTAGCCTCGTTTCTCATCATTTTGGACCATGGGCTATAGCCCATATCGTACGGCATACTATAGCGCGCCGTTTTTCATCATTTTTGAAGATTTGAAAAAAATGACAAAATGACAAAAACGAAAGGTTATAGCCCATGTTTTTTGAAATTTTGAAAAAAAAAGTTAGCCTCGTTTCTCATCATTTTGGACCATGGGTTATAGCCCATATCTTACGGCATTCTATAGCGCGCCGTTTTTCATCATTTTTAAAGATTTGGAAAAAATTACGAAATGACAAAAACGAAAGGTTATAGCCCATGTTTTTTGAAATTTGGAAAAAAAAAGTTAGCCTCGTTTCTCATCATTTTGGACCATGGGCTATAGCCCATATCGTACGGCATACTATAGCGCGCCATTTTTCATCATTTTTGAAGATTTGAAAAAAATGACGAAATGACAAAAACGAAAGGTTATAGCCCATGTTTTTTGAAATTTTGAAAAAAAAAGTTAGCCTCGTTTCTCATCATTTTGGACCATGGGCTATAGCCCATATCGTACGGCATACTATAGCGCGCCGTTTTTCATCATTTTTGAAGATTTGAAAAAAATGACGAAATGACAAAAACGAAAGGTTATAGCCCATGTTTTTTGAAATTTTGAAAAAAAAAGTTAGCCTCGTTTCTCATCATTTTGGACCATGGGCTATAGCCCATATCGTACGGCATACTATAGCGCGCCGTTTTTCATCATTTTTGAAGATTTGAAAAAAATGACAAAATGACAAAAACGAAAGGTTATAGCCCATGTTTTTTGAAATTTTGGAAAAAAAAGTTAGCCTCGTTTCTCATCATTTTGGACCATGGGCTATAGCCCATATCGTACGGCATACTATAGCGCGCCGTTTTTCATCATTTTTGAAGATTTGAAAAAAATGACGAAATTACAAAAACGAAAGGTTATAGCCCATGTTTTTTGAAATTTTGAAAAAAAAAGTTAGCCTCGTTTCTCATCATTTTGGACCATGGGCTATAGCCCATATCGTACGGCATACTATAGCGCGCCGTTTTTCATCATTTTTGAAGATTTAAAAAAAATGACGAAATGACAAAAACGAAAGGTTATAGCCCATGTTTTTTGAAATTTTGAAAAAAAAAGTTAGCCTCGTTTCTCATCATTTTGGACCATGGGCTATAGCCCATATCGTACGGCATACTATAGCGCGCCGTTTTTCATCATTTTTGAAGATTTGAAAAAAATGACGAAATGACAAAAACGAAAGGTTATAGCCCATGTTTTTTGAAATTTTGAAAAAAAAAGTTAGCCTCGTTTCTCATCATTTTGGACCATGGGCTATAGCCCATATCGTACGGCATACTATAGCGCGCCGTTTTTCATCATTTTTGAAGATTTGAAAAAAATGACAAAATGACAAAAACGAAAGGTTATAGCCCATGTTTTTTGAAATTTTGAAAAAAAAAGTTAGCCTCGTTTCTCATCATTTTGGACCATGGGTTATAGCCCATATCTTACGGCATTCTATAGCGCGCCGTTTTTCATCATTTTTAAAGATTTGGAAAAAATTACGAAATGACAAAAACGAAAGGTTATAGCCCATGTTTTTTGAAATTTGGAAAAAAAAAGTTAGCCTCGTTTCTCATCATTTTGGACCATGGGCTATAGCCCATATCGTACGGCATACTATAGCGCGCCGTTTTTCATCATTTTTGAAGATTTGAAAAAAATGACGAAATGACAAAAACGAAAGGTTATAGCCCATGTTTTTTGAAATTTTGAAAAAAAAAGTTAGCCTCGTTTCTCATCATTTTGGACCATGGGCTATAGCCCATATCGTACGGCATACTATAGCGCGCCGTTTTTCATCATTTTTGAAGATTTGAAAAAAATGACAAAATGACAAAAACGAAAGGTTATAGCCCATGTTTTTTGAAATTTTGAAAAAAAGAAGTTAGCCTCGTTTCTCATCATTTTGGACCATGGGCTTTAGCCCATATCGTACGGCATTCTATAGCGCGCCGTTTTTCATCATTTTTAAAGATTTGAAAAAAATTACGAAATGACAAAAACGAAAGGTTATAGCCCATGTTTTTTGAAATTTTGAAAAAAAAAGTTAGCCTCGTTTCTCATCATTTTGGACCATGGGCTATAGCCCATATCGTACGGCATACTATAGCGCGCCGTTTTTCATCATTTTTGAAGATTTGAAAAAAATGACGAAATGACAAAAACGAAAGGTTATAGCCCATGTTTTTTGAAATTTTGAAAAAAAAAGTTAGCCTCGTTTCTCATCATTTTGGACCATGGGCTATAGCCCATATCGTACGGCATACTATAGCGCGCCGTTTTTCATCATTTTTGAAGATTTGAAAAAAATGACGAAATGACAAAAACGATGGGTTATAGCCCATGTTTTTTTAAATTTTGAAAAAAAAAGTTAGCCTCGTTTCTCATCATTTTGGACCATGGGCTATAGCCCATATCGTACGGCATACTATAGCGCGCCGTTTTTCATCATTTTTGAAGATTTGAAAAAAATGACGAAATGACAAAAACGAAAGGTTATAGCCCATGTTTTTTGAAATTTTGAAAAAAAAAGTTAGCCTCGTTTCTCATCATTTTGGACCATGGGCTATAGCCCATATCGTACGGCATACTATAGCGCGCAGTTTTTCATCATTTTTGAAGATTTGAAAAAAATGACGAAATGACAAAAACGAAAGGTTATAGCCCATGTTTTTTGAAATTTTGAAAAAAAAAGTTAGCCTCGTTTCTCATCATTTTGGACCATGGGCTATAGCCCATATCGTACGGCATACTATAGCGCGCCGTTTTTCATCATTTTTGAAGATTTGAAAAAAATGACGAAATGACAAAAACGAAAGGTTATAGCCCATGTTTTTTGAAATTTTGAAAAAAAAAGTTAGCCTCGTTTCTCATCATTTTGGACCATGGGCTATAGCCCATATCGTACGGCATACTATAGCGCGCCGTTTTTCATCATTTTTGAAGATTTGAAAAAAATGACGAAATGACAAAAACGAAAGGTTATAGCCCATGTTTTTTGAAATTTTGAAAAAAAAAGTTAGCCTCGTTTCTCATCATTTTGGACCATGGGCTATAGCCCATATCGTACGGCATACTATAGCGCGCCGTTTTTCATCATTTTTGAAGATTTGAAAAAAATGACGAAATGACAAAAACGAAAGGTTATAGCCCATGTTTTTTGAAATTTTGAAAAAAAAAGTTAGCCTCGTTTCTCATCATTTTGGACCATGGGCTATAGCCCATATCGTACGGCATACTATAGCGCGCCGTTTTTCATCATTTTTGAAGATTTGAAAAAAATGACAAAATGACAAAAACGAAAGGTTATAGCCCATGTTTTTTGAAATTTTGAAAAAAAAAGTTAGCCTCGTTTCTCATCATTTTGGACCATGGGCTATAGCCCATATCGTACGGCATACTATAGCGCGCCGTTTTTCATCATTTTTGAAGATTTGAAAAAAATGACGAAATGACAAAAACGAAAGGTTATAGCCCATGTTTTTTGAAATTTTGAAAAAAAAAGTTAGCCTCGTTTCTCATCATTTTGGACCATGGGCTATAGCCCATATCGTACGGCATACTATAGCGCGCCGTTTTTCATCATTTTTGAAGATTTGAAAAAAATGACGAAATGACAAAAACGAAGGGTTATAACCCATGTTTTTTGAAATTTTGAAAAAAAAAGTTAGCCTCGTTTCTCATCATTTTGGACCATGGGCTATAGCCCATATCGTACGGCATACTATAGCGCGCCGTTTTTCATCATTTTTGAAGATTTGAAAAAAATGACGAAATGACAAAAACGAAAGGTTATAGCCCATGTTTTTTGAAATTTTGAAAAAAAAAGTTAGCCTCGTTTCTCATCATTTTGGACCATGGGCTATAGCCCATATCGTACGGCATACTATAGCGCGCCGTTTTTCATCATTTTTGAAGATTTGAAAAAAATGACGAAATGACAAAAACGAAAGGTTATAGCCCATGTTTTTTGAAATTTTGAAAAAAAAAGTTAGCCTCGTTTCTCATCATTTTGGACCATGGGCTATAGCCCATATCGTACGGCATACTATAGCGCGCCGTTTTTCATCATTTTTGAAGATTTGAAAAAAATGACAAAATGACAAAAACGAAAGGTTATAGCCCATGTTTTTTGAAATTTTGAAAAAAAAAGTTAGCCTCGTTTCTCATCATTTTGGACCATGGGCTATAGCCCATATCGTACGGCATACTATAGCGCGCCGTTTTTCATCATTTTTGAAGATTTGAAAAAAATGACGAAATGACAAAAACGAAAGGTTATAGCCCATGTTTTTTGAAATTTTGAAAAAAAAAGTTAGCCTCGTTTCTCATCATTTTGGACCATGGGCTATAGCCCATATCGTACGGCATACTATAGCGCGCCGTTTTTCATCATTTTTGAAGATTTGAAAAAAATGACGAAATGACAAAAACGAAAGGTTATAGCCCATGTTTTTTGAAATTTTGAAAAAAAAAGTTAGCCTCGTTTCTCATCATTTTGGACCATGGGCTATAGCCCATATCGTACGGCATACTATAGCGCGCCGTTTTTCATCATTTTTGAAGATTTGAAAAAAATGACGAAATCACAAAAACGAAAGGTTATAGCCCATGTTTTTTGAAATTTTGAAAAAAAAAGTTAGCCTCGTTTCTCATCATTTTGGACCATGGGCTATAGCCCATATCGTACGGCATACTATAGCGCGCCGTTTTTCATCATTTTTGAAGATTTGAAAAAAATGACGAAATGACAAAAACGATGGTTATAGCCCATGTTTTTTGAAATTTTGAAAAAAAAAGTTAGCCTCGTTTCTCATCATTTTGGACCATGGGCTATAGCCCATATCGTACGGCATACTATAGCGCGCCGTTTTTCATCATTTTTGAAGATTTGAAAAAAATGACGAAATGACAAAAACGAAAGGTTATAGCCCATGTTTTTTGAAATTTTGAAAAAAAAAGTTAGCCTCGTTTCTCATCATTTTGGACCATGGGCTATAGCCCATATCGTACGGCATACTATAGCGCGCAGTTTTTCATCATTTTTGAAGATTTGAAAAAAATGACGAAATGACAAAAACGAAAGGTTATATCCCATGTTTTTTGAAATTTTGAAAAAAAAAGTTAGCCTCGTTTCTCATCATTTTGGACCATGGGCTATAGCCCATATCGTACGGCATACTATAGCGCGCCGTTTTTCATCATTTTTGAAGATTTGAAAAAAATGACGAAATGACAAAAACGAAAGGTTATAGCCCATGTTTTTTGAAATTTTGAAAAAAAAAGTTAGCCTCGTTTCTCATCATTTTGGACCATGGGCTATAGCCCATATCGTACGGCATACTATAGCGCGCCGTTTTTCATCATTTTTGAAGATTTGAAAAAAATGACGAAATGACAAAAACGAAAGGTTATAGCCCATGTTTTTTGAAATTTTGAAAAAAAAAGTTAGCCTCGTTTCTCATCATTTTGGACCATGGGCTATAGCCCATATCGTACGGCATACTATAGCGCGCCGTTTTTCATCATTTTTGAAGATTTGAAAAAAATGACGAAATGACAAAAACGAAAGGTTATAGCCCATGTTTTTTGAAATTTTGAAAAAAAAAGTTAGCCTCGTTTCTCATCATTTTGGACCATGGGCTATAGCCCATATCGTACGGCATACTATAGCGCGCCGTTTTTCATCATTTTTGAAGATTTGAAAAAAATGACAAAATGACAAAAACGAAAGGTTATAGCCCATGTTTTTTGAAATTTTGAAAAAAAAGTTAGCCTCGTTTCTCATCATTTTGGACCATGGGCTATAGCCCATATCGTACGGCATACTATAGCGCGCCGTTTTTCATAATTTTTGAAGATTTGAAAAAAATGACGAAATGACAAAAACGAAAGGTTATAGCCCATGTTTTTTGAAATTTTGAAAAAAAAAGTTAGCCTCGTTTCTCATCATTTTGGACCATGGGCTATAGCCCATATCGTACGGCATACTATAGCGCGCCGTTTTTCATCATTTTTGAAGATTTGAAAAAATGACGAAATGACAAAAACGAAAGGTTATAGCCCATGTTTTTTGAAATTTTGAAAAAAAAAGTTAGCCTCGTTTCTCATCATTTGGACCATGGGCTATAGCCCATATCGTACGGCATACTATAGCGCGCCGTTTTTCATCATTTTTGAAGATTTGAAAAAAATGACGAAATGACAAAAACGAAAGGTTATAGCCCATGTTTTTTGAAATTTTGAAAAAAAAAGTTAGCCTCGTTTCTCATCATTTTGGACCATGGGCTATAGCCCATATCGTACGGCATACTATAGCGCGCCGTTTTTCATCATTTTGAAGATTTGAAAAAATGACGAAATGACAAAAACGAAAGGTTATAGCCCATGTTTTTTGAAATTTTGAAAAAAAAAGTTAGCCTCGTTTCTCATCATTTTGGACCATGGGCTATAGCCCATATCGTACGGCATACTATAGCGCGCCGTTTTTCATCATTTTTGAAGATTTGAAAAAAATGACAAAATGACAAAAACGAAAGGTTATAGCCCATGTTTTTTGAAATTTTGAAAAAAAAAGTTAGCCTCGTTTCTCATCATTTTGGACCATGGGCTATAGCCCATATCGTACGGCATACTATAGCGCGCCGTTTTTCATCATTTTTGAAGATTTGAAAAAAATGACAAAATGACAAAAACGAAAGGTTATAGCCCATGTTTTTTGAAATTTTGAAAAAAAAAGTTAGCCTCGTTTCTCATCATTTTGGACCATGGGCTATAGCCCATATCGTACGGCATACTATAGCGCGCCGTTTTTCATCATTTTTGAAGATTTGAAAAAAATGACGAAATGACAAAAACGAAAGGTTATAGCCCATGTTTTTTGAAATTTTGAAAAAAAAGGTTAGCCTCGTTTCTCATCATTTTGGACCATGGGCTATAGCCCATATCGTACGGCATACTATAGCGCGCCGTTTTTCATCATTTTTGAAGATTTAAAAAAAATGACGAAATGACAAAAACGAAAGGTTATAGCCCATGTTTTTTGAAATTTTGAAAAAAAAGTTAGCCTCGTTTCTCATCATTTTGGACCATGGGCTATAGCCCATATCGTACGGCATACTATAGCGCGCCATTTTTCATCATTTTTGAAGATTTGAAAAAAATGACGAAATGACAAAAACGAAAGGTTATAGCCCATGTTTTTTGAAATTTTGAAAAAAAAGTTAGCCTCGTTTCTCATCATTTTGGACCATGGGCTATAGCCCATATCGTACGGCATACTATAGCGCGCCGTTTTTCATCATTTTTGAAGATTTGAAAAAAATGACGAAATGACAAAAACGAAAGCTTATAGCCCATGTTTTTTGAAATTTGAAAAAAAAAGTTAGCCTCGTTTCTCATCATTTTGGACCATGGGCTATAGCCCATATCGTACGGCATACTATAGCGCGCCGTTTTTCATCATTTTTGAAGATTTGAAAAAAATGACAAAATGACAAAAACGAAAGGTTATAGCCCATGTTTTTTGAAATTTTGAAAAAAAAAGTTAGCCTCGTTTCTCATCATTTTGGACCATGGGCTATAGCCCATATCGTACGGCATACTATAGCGCGCCGTTTTTCATCATTTTTGAAGATTTGAAAAAAATGACGAAATCACAAAACGAAAGGTTATAGCCCATGTTTTTTGAAATTTTGAAAAAAAAAGTTAGCCTCGTTTCTCATCATTTTGGACCATGGGCTATAGCCCATATCGTACGGCATACTATAGCGCGCCGTTTTTCATCATTTTTGAAGATTTGAAAAAAATGACGAAATGACAAAAACGATGGTTATAGCCCATGTTTTTTGAAATTTTGAAAAAAAAAGTTAGCCTCGTTTCTCATCATTTTGGACCATGGGCTATAGCCCATATCGTACGGCATACTATAGCGCGCCGTTTTTCATCATTTTTGAAGATTTGAAAAAAATGACGAAATGACAAAAACGAAAGGTTATAGCCCATGTTTTTTGAAATTTTGAAAAAAAACGTTAGCCTCGTTTCTCATCATTTTGGACCATGGGCTATAGCCCATATCGTACGGCATACTATAGCGCGCAGTTTTTCATCATTTTTGAAGATTTGAAAAAAATGACGAAATGACAAAAACGAAAGGTTATATCCCATGTTTTTTGAAATTTTGAAAAAAAAAGTTAGCCTCGTTTCTCATCATTTTGGACCATGGGCTATAGCCCATATCGTACGGCATACTATAGCGCGCCGTTTTTCATCATTTTTGAAGATTTGAAAAAAATGACGAAATGACAAAAACGAAAGGTTATAGCCCATGTTTTTTGAAATTTTGAAAAAAAAAGTTAGCCTCGTTTCTCATCATTTTGGACCATGGGCTATAGCCCATATCGTACGGCATACTATAGCGCGCCGTTTTTCATCATTTTTGAAGATTTGAAAAAAATGACGAAATGACAAAAACGAAAGGTTATAGCCCATGTTTTTTGAAATTTTGAAAAAAAAAGTTAGCCTCGTTTCTCATCATTTTGGACCATGGGCTATAGCCCATATCGTACGGCATACTATAGCGCGCCGTTTTTCATCATTTTTGAAGATTTGAAAAAAATGACGAAATGACAAAAACGAAAGGTTATAGCCCATGTTTTTTGAAATTTTGAAAAAAAAAGTTAGCCTCGTTTCTCATCATTTTGGACCATGGGCTATAGCCCATATCGTACGGCATACTATAGCGCGCCGTTTTTCATCATTTTTGAAGATTTGAAAAAAATGACAAAATGACAAAAACGAAAGGTTATAGCCCATGTTTTTTGAAATTTTGAAAAAAAAAGTTAGCCTCGTTTCTCATCATTTTGGACCATGGGCTATAGCCCATATCGTACGGCATACTATAGCGCGCCGTTTTTCATAATTTTTGAAGATTTGAAAAAAATGACGAAATGACAAAAACGAAAGGTTATAGCCCATGTTTTTTGAAATTTTGAAAAAAAAAGTTAGCCTCGTTTCTCATCATTTTGGACCATGGGCTATAGCCCATATCGTACGGCATACTATAGCGCGCCGTTTTTCATCATTTTTGAAGATTTGAAAAAATGACGAAATGACAAAAACGAAAGGTTATAGCCCATGTTTTTTGAAATTTTGAAAAAAAAAGTTAGCCTCGTTTCTCATCATTTTGGACCATGGGCTATAGCCCATATCGTACGGCATACTATAGCGCGCCGTTTTTCATCATTTTTGAAGATTTGAAAAAAATGACGAAATGACAAAAACGAAAGGTTATAGCCCATGTTTTTTGAAATTTTGAAAAAAAAAGTTAGCCTCGTTTCTCATCATTTTGGACCATGGGCTATAGCCCATATCGTACGGCATACTATAGCGCGCCGTTTTTCATCATTTTTGAAGATTTGAAAAAAATGACAAAATGACAAAAACGAAAGGTTATAGCCCATGTTTTTTGAAATTTTGAAAAAAAAAGTTAGCCTCGTTTCTCATCATTTTGGACCATGGGCTATAGCCCATATCGTACGGCATACTATAGCGCGCCGTTTTTCATCATTTTTGAAGATTTGAAAAAAATGACGAAATGACAAAAACGAAAGGTTATAGCCCATGTTTTTTGAAATTTTGAAAAAAAAGGTTAGCCTCGTTTCTCATCATTTTGGACCATGGGCTATAGCCCATATCGTACGGCATACTATAGCGCGCCGTTTTTCATCATTTTTGAAGATTTAAAAAAAATGACGAAATGACAAAAACGAAAGGTTATAGCCCATGTTTTTTGAAATTTTGAAAAAAAAAGTTAGCCTCGTTTCTCATCATTTTGGACCATGGGCTATAGCCCATATCGTACGGCATACTATAGCGCGCCATTTTTCATCATTTTTGAAGATTTGAAAAAAATGACGAAATGACAAAAACGAAAGGTTATAGCCCATGTTTTTTGAAATTTTGAAAAAAAAAGTTAGCCTCGTTTCTCATCATTTTGGACCATGGGCTATAGCCCATATCGTACGGCATACTATAGCGCGCCGTTTTTCATCATTTTTGAAGATTTGAAAAAAATGACGAAATGACAAAAACGAAAGGTTATAGCCCATGTTTTTTGAAATTTTGAAAAAAAAAGTTAGCCTCGTTTCTCATCATTTTGGACCATGGGCTATAGCCCATATCGTACGGCATACTATAGCGCGCCGTTTTTCATCATTTTTGAAGATTTGAAAAAAATGACAAAATGACAAAAACGAAAGGTTATAGCCCATGTTTTTTGAAATTTTGAAAAAAAAAGTTAGCCTCGTTTCTCATCATTTTGGACCATGGGCTATAGCCCATATCGTACGGCATACTATAGCGCGCCGTTTTTCATCATTTTTGAAGATTTGAAAAAAATGACGAAATTACAAAAACGAAAGGTTATAGCCCATGTTTTTTGAAATTTTGAAAAAAAAAGTTAGCCTCGTTTCTCATCATTTTGGACCATGGGCTATAGCCCATATCGTACGGCATACTATAGCGCGCCGTTTTTCATCATTTTTGAAGATTTAAAAAAAATGACGAAATGACAAAAACGAAAGGTTATAGCCCATGTTTTTTGAAATTTTGAAAAAAAAAGTTAGCCTCGTTTCTCATCATTTTGGACCATGGGCTATAGCCCATATCGTACGGCATACTATAGCGCGCCGTTTTTCATCATTTTTGAAGATTTGAAAAAAATGACGAAATGACAAAAACGAAAGGTTATAGCCCATGTTTTTTGAAATTTTGAAAAAAAAAGTTAGCCTCGTTTCTCATCATTTTGGACCATGGGCTATAGCCCATATCGTACGGCATACTATAGCGCGCCGTTTTTCATCATTTTTGAAGATTTGAAAAAAATGACAAAATGACAAAAACGAAAGGTTATAGCCCATGTTTTTTGAAATTTTGAAAAAAAAAGTTAGCCTCGTTTCTCATCATTTTGGACCATGGGTTATAGCCCATATCTTACGGCATTCTATAGCGCGCCGTTTTTCATCATTTTTAAAGATTTGGAAAAAATTACGAAATGACAAAAACGAAAGGTTATAGCCCATGTTTTTTGAAATTTGGAAAAAAAAAGTTAGCCTCGTTTCTCATCATTTTGGACCATGGGCTATAGCCCATATCGTACGGCATACTATAGCGCGCCGTTTTTCATCATTTTTGAAGATTTGAAAAAAATGACGAAATGACAAAAACGAAAGGTTATAGCCCATGTTTTTTGAAATTTTGAAAAAAAAAGTTAGCCTCGTTTCTCATCATTTTGGACCATGGGCTATAGCCCATATCGTACGGCATACTATAGCGCGCCGTTTTTCATCATTTTTGAAGATTTGAAAAAAATGACAAAATGACAAAAACGAAAGGTTATAGCCCATGTTTTTTGAAATTTTGAAAAAAAGAAGTTAGCCTCGTTTCTCATCATTTTGGACCATGGGCTATAGCCCATATCGTACGGCATTCTATAGCGCGCCGTTTTTCATCATTTTTAAAGATTTGAAAAAAATTACGAAATGACAAAAACGAAAGGTTATAGCCCATGTTTTTTGAAATTTTGAAAAAAAAAGTTAGCCTCGTTTCTCATCATTTTGGACCATGGGCTATAGCCCATATCGTACGGCATACTATAGCGTGCCGTTTTTCATCATTTTTGAAGATTTGAAAAAAATGACGAAATGACAAAAACGAAAGGTTATAGCCCATGTTTTTTGAAATTTTGAAAAAAAAAGTTAGCCTCGTTTCTCATCATTTTGGACCATGGGCTATAGCCCATATCGTACGGCATACTATAGCGCGCCGTTTTTCATCATTTTTGAAGATTTGAAAAAAATGACGAAATGACAAAAACGATGGGTTATAGCCCATGTTTTTTGAAATTTTGAAAAAAAAAGTTAGCCTCGTTTCTCATCATTTTGGACCATGGGCTATAGCCCATATCGTACGGCATACTATAGCGCGCCGTTTTTCATCATTTTTGAAGATTTGAAAAAAATGACGAAATGACAAAAACGAAAGGTTATAGCCCATGTTTTTTGAAATTTTGAAAAAAAAAGTTAGCCTCGTTTCTCATCATTTTGGACCATGGGCTATAGCCCATATCGTACGGCATACTATAGCGCACAGTTTTTCATCATTTTTGAAGATTTGAAAAAAATGACGAAATGACAAAAACGAAAGGTTATAGCCCATGTTTTTTGAAATTTTGAAAAAAAAAGTTAGCCTCGTTTCTCATCATTTTGGACCATGGGCTATAGCCCATATCGTACGGCATACTATAGCGCGCCGTTTTTCATCATTTTTGAAGATTTGAAAAAAATGACAAAATGACAAAAACGAAAGGTTATAGCCCATGTTTTTTGAAATTTTGAAAAAAAAAGTTAGCCTCGTTTCTCATCATTTTGGACCATGGGCTATAGCCCATATCGTACGGCATACTATAGCGCGCCGTTTTTCATCATTTTTGAAGATTTGAAAAAAATGACGAAATGACAAAAACGAAAGGTTATAGCCCATGTTTTTTGAAATTTTGAAAAAAAAAGTTAGCCTCGTTTCTCATCATTTTGGACCATGGGCTATAGCCCATATCGTACGGCATACTATAGCGCGCCGTTTTTCATCATTTTTGAAGATTTGAAAAAAATGACGAAATGACAAAAACGAAAGGTTATAGCCCATGTTTTTTGAAATTTTGAAAAAAAAAGTTAGCCTCGTTTCTCATCATTTTGGACCATGGGCTATAGCCCATATCGTACGGCATACTATAGCGCGCCGTTTTTCATCATTTTTGAAGATTTGAAGAAAATGACAAAATGACAAAAACGAAAGGTTATAGCCCATGTTTTTTGAAATTTTGAAAAAAAAAGTTAGCCTCGTTTCTCATCATTTTGGACCATGGGCTATAGCCCATATCGTACGGCATACTATAGCGCGCCGTTTTTCATCATTTTTGAAGATTTGAAAAAAATGACGAAATGACAAAAACGAAAGGTTATAGCCCATGTTTTTTGAAATTTTGAAAAAAAAAGTTAGCCTCGTTTCTCATCATTTTGGACCATGGGCTATAGCCCATATCGTACGGCATACTATAGCGCGCCGTTTTTCATCATTTTTGAAGATTTGAAAAAAATGACGAAATGACAAAAACGAAAGGTTATAGCCCATGTTTTTTGAAATTTTGAAAAAAAAGGTTAGCCTCGTTTCTCATCATTTTGGACCATGGGCTATAGCCCATATCGTACGGCATACTATAGCGCGCCGTTTTTCATCATTTTTGAAGATTTGAAAAAAATGACGAAATGACAAAAACGAAAGGTTATAGCCCATGTTTTTTGAAATTTTGAAAAAAAAAGTTAGCCTCGTTTCTCATCATTTTGGACCATGGGCTATAGCCCATATCGTACGGCATACTATAGCGCGCCGTTTTTCATCATTTTTGAAGATTTGAAAAAAATGACGAAATGACAAAAACGAAAGGTTATAGCCCATGTTTTTTGAAATTTTGAAAAAAAAAGTTAGCCTCGTTTCTCATCATTTTGGACCATGGGCTATAGCCCATATCGTACGGCATACTATAGCGCGCCGTTTTTCATCATTTTTGAAGATTTGAAAAAAATGACGAAATGACAAAAACGAAAGGTTATAGCCCATGTTTTTTGAAATTTTGAAAAAAAAAGTTAGCCTCGTTTCTCATCATTTTGGACCATGGGCTATAGCCCATATCGTACGGCATACTATAGCGCGCCGTTTTTCATCATTTTTGAAGATTTGAAAAAAATGACAAAATGACAAAAACGAAAGGTTATAGCCCATGTTTTTTGAAATTTTGAAAAAAAAAGTTAGCCTCGTTTCTCATCATTTTGGACCATGGGTTATAGCCCATATCGTACGGCATTCTATAGCGCGCCGTTTTTCATCATTTTTAAAGATTTGAAAAAAATTACGAAATGACAAAAACGAAAGGTTAAAGCCCATGTTTTTTGAAATTTTGAAAAAAAAAGTTAGCCTCGTTTCTCATCATTTTGGACCATGGGCTATAGCCCATATCGTACGGCATACTATAGCGCGCCGTTTTTCATCATTTTTGAAGATTTGAAAAAAATGACGAAATGACAAAAACGAAAGGTTATAGCCCATGTTTTTTGAAATTTGGAAAAAAAAAGTTAGCCTCGTTTCTCATCATTTTGGACCATGGGCTATAGCCCATATCGTACGGCATACTATAGCGCGCCGTTTTTCATCATTTTTGAAGATTTGAAAAAAATGACGAAATGACAAAAACGAAAGGTTATAGCCCATGTTTTTTGAAATTTTGAAAAAAAAAGTTAGCCTCGTTTCTCATCATTTTGGACCATGGGCTATAGCCCATATCGTACGGCATACTATAGCGCGCCGTTTTTCATCATTTTTGAAGATTTGAAAAAAATGACGAAATGACAAAAACGAAAGGTTATAGCCCATGTTTTTTGAAATTTTGAAAAAAAAAGTTAGCCTCGTTTCTCATCATTTTGGACCATGGGCTATAGCCCATATCCTACGGCATACTATAACGCGCCGTTTTTCATCATTTTTGAAGATTTGAAAAAAATGACAAAATGACAAAAACGAAAGGTTATAGCCCATGTTTTTTGAAATTTTGAAAAAAAAAGTTAGCCTCGTTTCTCATCATTTTGGACCATGGGCTATAGCCCATATCGTACGGCATACTATAGCGCGCCGTTTTTCATCATTTTTAAAGATTTGAAAAAAATTACGAAATGACAAAAACGATGGGTTATAGCCCATGTTTTTTGAAATTTTGAAAAAAAAAGTTAGCCTCGTTTCTCATCATTTTGGACCATGGGCTATAGCCCATATCGTTCGGCATACTATAGCGCGCCGTTTTTCATCATTTTTGAACATTTGAAAAAAATGACGAAATGACAAAAACGATGGGTTATAGCCCATGTTTTTTGAAATTTTGAAAAAAAAAGTTAGCCTCGTTTCTCATCATTTTGGACCATGGGCTATAGCCCATATCGTACGGCATACTATAGCGCGCCGTTTTTCATCATTTTTGAAGATTTGAAAAAAATTACGAAATGACAAAAACGAAAGGTTATAGCCCATGTTTTTTGAAATTTTGAAAAAAAAAGTTAGCCTCGTTTCTCATCATTTTGGACCATGGGCTATAGCCCATATCGTACGGCATACTATAGCGCGCCGTTTTTCATCATTTTTGAAGATTTGAAGAAAATGACAAAATGACAAAAACGAAAGGTTATAGCCCATGTTTTTTGAAATTTTGAAAAAAAAAGTTAGCCTCGTTTCTCATCATTTTGGACCATGGGCTATAGCCCATATCGTACGGCATACTATAGCGCGCCGTTTTTCATCATTTTTGAAGATTTGAAAAAAATGACGAAATGACAAAAACGAAAGGTTATAGCCCATGTTTTTTTAAATTTTGAAAAAAAAGTTAGCCTCGTTTCTCATCATTTTGGACCATGGGCTATAGCCCATATCGTACGGCATACTATAGCGCGCCGTTTTTCATCATTTTTGAAGATTTGAAAAAAATGACGAAATGACAAAAACGAAAGGTTATAGCCCATGTTTTTTGAAATTTTGAAAAAAAAGGTTAGCCTCGTTTCTCATCATTTTGGACCATGGGCTATAGCCCATATCGTACGGCATACTATAGCGCGCCGTTTTTCATCATTTTTGAAGATTTGAAAAAAATGACGAAATGACAAAAACGAAAGGTTATAGCCCATGTTTTTTGAAATTTTGAAAAAAAAAGTTAGCCTCGTTTCTCATCATTTTGGACCATGGGCTATAGCCCATATCGTACGGCATACTATAGCGCGCCGTTTTTCATCATTTTTGAAGATTTGAAAAAAATGACGAAATGACAAAAACGAAAGGTTATAGCCCATGTTTTTTGAAATTTTGAAAAAAAAAGTTAGCCTCGTTTCTCATCATTTTGGACCATGGGCTATAGCCCATATCGTACGGCATACTATAGCGCGCCGTTTTTCATCATTTTTGAAGATTTGAAAAAAATGACGAAATGACAAAAACGAAAGGTTATAGCCCATGTTTTTTGAAATTTTGAAAAAAAAAGTTAGCCTCGTTTCTCATCATTTTGGACCATGGGCTATAGCCCATATCGTACGGCATACTATAGCGCGCCGTTTTTCATCATTTTTGAAGATTTGAAAAAAATGACAAAATGACAAAAACGAAAGGTTATAGCCCATGTTTTTTGAAATTTTGAAAAAAAAAGTTAGCCTCGTTTCTCATCATTTTGGACCATGGGTTATAGCCCATATCGTACGGCATTCTATAGCGCGCCGTTTTTCATCATTTTTAAAGATTTGAAAAAAATTACGAAATGACAAAAACGAAAGGTTAAAGCCCATGTTTTTTGAAATTTTGAAAAAAAAAGTTAGCCTCGTTTCTCATCATTTTGGACCATGGGCTATAGCCCATATCGTACGGCATACTATAGCGCGCCGTTTTTCATCATTTTTGAAGATTTGAAAAAAATGACGAAATGACAAAAACGAAAGGTTATAGCCCATGTTTTTTGAAATTTGGAAAAAAAAAGTTAGCCTCGTTTCTCATCATTTTGGACCATGGGCTATAGCCCATATCGTACGGCATACTATAGCGCGCCGTTTTTCATCATTTTTGAAGATTTGAAAAAAATGACGAAATGACAAAAACGAAAGGTTATAGCCCATGTTTTTTGAAATTTTGAAAAAAAAAGTTAGCCTCGTTTCTCATCATTTTGGACCATGGGCTATAGCCCATATCGTACGGCATACTATAGCGCGCCGTTTTTCATCATTTTTGAAGATTTGAAAAAAATGACGAAATGACAAAAACGAAAGGTTATAGCCCATGTTTTTTGAAATTTTGAAAAAAAAAGTTAGCCTCGTTTCTCATCATTTTGGACCATGGGCTATAGCCCATATCCTACGGCATACTATAACGCGCCGTTTTTCATCATTTTTGAAGATTTGAAAAAAATGACAAAATGACAAAAACGAAAGGTTATAGCCCATGTTTTTTGAAATTTTGAAAAAAAAAGTTAGCCTCGTTTCTCATCATTTTGGACCATGGGCTATAGCCCATATCGTACGGCATACTATAGCGCGCCGTTTTTCATCATTTTTAAAGATTTGAAAAAAATTACGAAATGACAAAAACGATGGGTTATAGCCCATGTTTTTTGAAATTTTGAAAAAAAAAGTTAGCCTCGTTTCTCATCATTTTGGACCATGGGCTATAGCCCATATCGTTCGGCATACTATAGCGCGCCGTTTTTCATCATTTTTGAACATTTGAAAAAAATGACGAAATGACAAAAACGATGGGTTATAGCCCATGTTTTTTGAAATTTTGAAAAAAAAAGTTAGCCTCGTTTCTCATCATTTTGGACCATGGGCTATAGCCCATATCGTACGGCATACTATAGCGCGCCGTTTTTCATCATTTTTGAAGATTTGAAAAAAATTACGAAATGACAAAAACGAAAGGTTATAGCCCATGTTTTTTGAAATTTTGAAAAAAAAAGTTAGCCTCGTTTCTCATCATTTTGGACCATGGGCTATAGCCCATATCGTACGGCATACTATAGCGCGCCGTTTTTCATCATTTTTGAAGATTTGAAAAAAATGACGAAATGACAAAAACGAAAGGTTATAGCCCATGTTTTTTGAAATTTTGAAAAAAAAAGTTAGCCTCGTTTCTCATCATTTTGGACCATGGGCTATAGCCCATATCGTACGGCATACTATAGCGCGCCGTTTTTCATCATTTTTGAAGATTTGAAAAAAATGACGAAATGACAAAAACGATGGGTTATAGCCCATGTTTTTTGAAATTTTGAAAAAAAAAGTTAGCCTCGTTTCTCATCATTTTGGACCATGGGCTATAGCCCATATCGTACGGCATACTATAGCGCGCCGTTTTTCATCATTTTTGAAGATTTGAAAAAAATGACGAAATGACAAAAACGAAAGGTTATAGCCCATGTTTTTTGAAATTTTGAAAAAAAAAGTTAGCCTCGTTTCTCATCATTTTGGACCATGGGCTATAGCCCATATCGTACGGCATACTATAGCGCGCAGTTTTTCATCATTTTTGAAGATTTGAAAAAAATGACGAAATGACAAAAACGAAAGGTTATAGCCCATGTTTTTTGAAATTTTGAAAAAAAAAGTTAGCCTCGTTTCTCATCATTTTGGACCATGGGCTATAGCCCATATCGTACGGCATACTATAGCGCGCCGTTTTTCATCATTTTTGAAGATTTGAAAAAAATGACGAAATGACAAAAACGAAAGGTTATAGCCCATGTTTTTTGAAATTTTGAAAAAAAAAGTTAGCCTCGTTTCTCATCATTTTGGACCATGGGCTATAGCCCATATCGTACGGCATACTATAGCGCGCCGTTTTTCATCATTTTTGAAGATTTGAAAAAAAATGACGAAATGACAAAAACGAAAGGTTATAGCCCATGTTTTTTGAAATTTTGAAAAAAAAAGTTAGCCTCTTTTCTCATCATTTTGGACCATGGGCTATAGCCCATATCGTACGGCATACTATAGCGCGCCGTTTTTCATCATTTTTGAAGATTTGAAAAAAATGACGAAATGACAAAAACGAAAGGTTATAGCCCATGTTTTTTGAAATTTGGAAAAAAAAAGTTAGCCTCGTTTCTCATCATTTTGGACCATGGGCTATAGCCCATATCGTACGGCATACTATAGCGCGCCGTTTTTTCATCATTTTTGAAGATTTGAAAAAATGACGAAATGACAAAAACGAAAGGTTATAGCCCATGTTTTTTGACATTTTGAAAAAAAAAGTTAGCCTCGTTTCTCATCATTTTGGACCATGGGCTATAGCCCATATCGTACGGCATACTATAGCGCGCCGTTTTTCATCATTTTGAAGATTTGAAAAAAATGACGAAATGACAAAAACGAAAGGTTATAGCCCATGTTTTTTTGAAATTTTGAAAAAAAAAGTTAGCCTCGTTTCTCATCATTTTGGACCATGGGCTATAGCCCATATCGTACGGCATACTATAGCGCGCCGTTTTTCATCATTTTTGAAGATTTGAAAAAAATGACAAAATGACAAAAACGAAAGGTTATAGCCCATGTTTTTTGAAATTTTGAAAAAAAAAGTTAGCCTCGTTTCTCATCATTTTGGACCATGGGCTATAGCCCATATCGTACGGCATACTATAGCGCGCCGTTTTTCATAATTTTTGAAGATTTGAAAAAAATGACGAAATGACAAAAACGAAAGGTTATAGCCCATGTTTTTTGAAATTTTGAAAAAAAAAGTTAGCCTCGTTTCTCATCATTTTGGACCATGGGCTATAGCCCATATCGTACGGCATACTATAGCGCGCCGTTTTTCATCATTTTTGAAGATTTGAAAAAAATGACGAAATGACAAAAACGAAAGGTTATAGCCCATGTTTTTTGAAATTTTGAAAAAAAAAGTTAGCCTCGTTTCTCATCATTTTGGACCATGGGCTATAGCCCATATCGTACGGCATACTATAGCACGCCGTTTTTCATCATTTTTGAAGATTTGAAAAAAATGACGAAATGACAAAAACGAAAGGTTATAGCCCATGTTTTTTGAAATTTTGAAAAAAAAAGTTAGCCTCGTTTCTCATCATTTTGGACCATGGGCTATAGCCCATATCGTACGGCATACTATAGCGCGCCGTTTTTCATCATTTTTGAAGATTTGAAAAAAATGACGAAATGACAAAAACGAAAGGTTATAGCCCATGTTTTTTGAAATTTTGAAAAAAAAAGTTAGCCTCGTTTCTCATCATTTTGGACCATGGGCTATAGCCCATATCGTACGGCATACTATAGCGCGCCGTTTTTCATCATTTTTGAAGATTTGAAAAAAATGACAAAATGACAAAAACGAAAGGTTATAGCCCATGTTTTTTGAAATTTTGAAAAAAAAAGTTAGCCTCGTTTCTCATCATTTTGGACCATGGGCTATAGCCCATATCGTACGGCATACTATAGCGCGCCGTTTTTCATCATTTTTGAAGATTTGAAAAAAATGACAAAATGACAAAAACGATGGGTTATAGCCCATGTTTTTTGAAATTTTGAAAAAAAAAGTTAGCCTCGTTTCTCATCATTTTGGACCATGGGCTATAGCCCATATCGTACGGCATACTATAGCGCGCCGTTTTTCATCATTTTTGAAGATTTGAAAAAAATGACGAAATGACAAAAACGAAAGGTTATAGCCATGTTTTTTGAAATTTTGAAAAAAAAAGTTAGCCTCGTTTCTCATCATTTTGGACCATGGGCTATAGCCCATATCGTACGGCATACTATAGCGCGCCGTTTTTCATCATTTTTGAAGATTTAAAAAAAATGACGAAATGACAAAAACGAAAGGTTATAGCCCATGTTTTTTGAAATTTTGAAAAAAAAAGTTAGCCTCGTTTCTCATCATTTTGGACCATGGGCTATAGCCCATATCGTACGGCATACTATAGCGCGCCATTTTTCATCATTTTTGAAGATTTGAAAAAAATGACGAAATGACAAAAACGAAAGGTTATAGCCCATGTTTTTTGAAATTTTGAAAAAAAAAGTTAGCCTCGTTTCTCATCATTTTGGACCATGGGCTATAGCCCATATCGTACGGCATACTATAGCGCGCCGTTTTTCATCATTTTTGAAGATTTGAAAAAAATGACGAAATGACAAAAACGAAAGGTTATAGCCCATGTTTTTTGAAATTTTGAAAAAAAAAGTTAGCCTCGTTTCTCATCATTTTGGACCATGGGCTATAGCCCATATCGTACGGCATACTATAGCGCGCCGTTTTTCATCATTTTTGAAGATTTGAAAAAAATGACGAAATGACAAAAACGAAAGGTTATAGCCCATGTTTTTTGAAATTTTGAAAAAAAAAGTTAGCCTCGTTTCTCATCATTTTGGACCATGGGCTATAGCCCATATCGTACGGCATACTATAGCGCGCCGTTTTTCATCATTTTTGAAGATTTGAAAAAAATGACGAAATTACAAAAACGAAAGGTTATAGCCCATGTTTTTTGAAATTTTGAAAAAAAAAGTTAGCCTCGTTTCTCATCATTTTGGACCATGGGCTATAGCCCATATCGTACGGCATACTATAGCGCGCCGTTTTTCATCATTTTTGAAGATTTAAAAAAAATGACGAAATGACAAAAACGAAAGGTTATAGCCCATGTTTTTTGAAATTTTGAAAAAAAAAGTTAGCCTCGTTTCTCATCATTTTGGACCATGGGCTATAGCCCATATCGTACGGCATACTATAGCGCGCCGTTTTTTCATCATTTTTGAAGATTTGAAAAAAATGACGAAATGACAAAAACGAAAGGTTATAGCCCATGTTTTTGAAATTTTGAAAAAAAAAGTTAGCCTCGTTTCTCATCATTTTGGACCATGGGCTATAGCCCATATCGTACGGCATACTATAGCGCGCCGTTTTTCATCATTTTTGAAGATTTGAAAAAAATGACGAAATGACAAAAACGAAAGGTTATAGCCCATGTTTTTTGAAATTTTGAAAAAAAAAGTTAGCCTCGTTTCTCATCATTTTGGACCATGGGCTATAGCCCATATCGTACGGCATACTATAGCGCGCCGTTTTTCATCATTTTTGAAGATTTGAAAAAAATGACAAAATGACAAAAACGAAAGGTTATAGCCCATGTTTTTTGAAATTTTGAAAAAAAAAGTTAGCCTCGTTTCTCATCATTTTGGACCATGGGTTATAGCCCATATCTTACGGCATTCTATAGCGCGCCGTTTTTCATCATTTTTAAAGATTTGGAAAAAATTACGAAATGACAAAAACGAAAGGTTATAGCCCATGTTTTTTGAAATTTGGAAAAAAAAAGTTAGCCTCGTTTCTCATCATTTTGGACCATGGGCTATAGCCCATATCGTACGGCATACTATAGCGCGCCGTTTTTCATCATTTTTGAAGATTTGAAAAAAATGACGAAATGACAAAAACGAAAGGTTATAGCCCATGTTTTTTGAAATTTTGAAAAAAAAAGTTAGCCTCGTTTCTCATCATTTTGGACCATGGGCTATAGCCCATATCGTACGGCATACTATAGCGCGCCGTTTTTCATCATTTTTGAAGATTTGAAAAAAATGACAAAATGACAAAAACGAAAGGTTATAGCCCATGTTTTTTGAAATTTTGAAAAAAAAAGTTAGCCTCGTTTCTCATCATTTTGGACCATGGGCTATAGCCCATATCGTACGGCATACTATAGCGCGCCGTTTTTCATCATTTTTGAAGATTTGAAAAAAATGACGAAATTACAAAAACGAAAGGTTATAGCCCATGTTTTTTGAAATTTTGAAAAAAAAAGTTAGCCTCGTTTCTCATCATTTTGGACCATGGGCTATAGCCCATATCGTACGGCATACTATAGCGCGCCGTTTTTCATCATTTTTGAAGATTTAAAAAAAATGACGAAATGACAAAAACGAAAGGTTATAGCCCATGTTTTTTGAAATTTTGAAAAAAAAAGTTAGCCTCGTTTCTCATCATTTTGGACCATGGGCTATAGCCCATATCGTACGGCATACTATAGCGCGCCGTATTTCATCATTTTTTAAGATTTGAAAAAAATGACGAAATGACAAAAACGAAAGGTTATAGCCCATGTTTTTTGAAATTTGAAAAAAAAGTTAGCCTCGTTTCTCATCATTTTGGACCATGGGCTATAGCCCATATCGTACGGCATACTATAGCGCGCCGTTTTTCATCATTTTTGAAGATTTGAAAAAAATGACAAAATGACAAAAACGAAAGGTTATAGCCCATGTTTTTTGAAATTTTGAAAAAAAAAGTTAGCCTCGTTTCTCATCATTTTGGACCATGGGTTATAGCCCATATCTTACGGCATTCTATAGCGCGCCGTTTTTCATCATTTTTAAAGATTTGGAAAAAATTACGAAATGACAAAAACGAAAGGTTATAGCCCATGTTTTTTGAAATTTTGAAAAAAAAAGTTAGCCTCGTTTCTCATCATTTTGGACCATGGGCTATAGCCCATATCGTACGGCATACTATAGCGCGCCGTTTTTCATCATTTTTGAAGATTTGAAAAAAATGACGAAATGACAAAAACGAAAGGTTATAGCCCATGTTTTTTGAAATTTTGAAAAAAAAGTTAGCCTCGTTTCTCATCATTTTGGACCATGGGCTATAGCCCATATCGTACGGCATACTATAGCGCGCCGTTTTTCATCATTTTTGAAGATTTGAAAAAAATGACGAAATGACAAAAACGATGGGTTATAGCCCATGTTTTTTGAAATTTTGAAAAAAAAAGTTAGCCTCGTTTCTCATCATTTTGGACCATGGGCTATAGCCCATATCGTACGGCATACTATAGCGCGCCGTTTTTCATCATTTTTGAAGATTTGAAAAAAATGACGAAATGACAAAAACGAAAGGTTATAGCCCATGTTTTTTGAAATTTTGAAAAAAAAAGTTAGCCTCGTTTCTCATCATTTTGGACCATGGGCTATAGCCCATATCGTACGGCATACTATAGCGCGCCGTTTTTCATCATTTTTGAAGATTTGAAAAAAATGACGAAATGACAAAAACGAAAGGTTATAGCCCATGTTTTTTGAAATTTTGAAAAAAAAAGTTAGCCTCGTTTCTCATCATTTTGGACCATGGGCTATAGCCCATATCGTACGGCATACTATAGCGCGCCGTTTTTCATCATTTTTGAAGATTTGAAAAAAATGACGAAATGACAAAAACGAAGGGTTATAGCCCATGTTTTTTGAAATTTTGAAAAAAAAAGGTAGCCTCGTTTCTCATCATTTTGGACCATGGGCTATAGCCCATATCGTACGGCATACTATAGCGCGCAGTTTTTCATCATTTTTTAAGATTTGAAAAAAATGACGAAATGACAAAAACGAAAGGTTATAGCCCATGTTTTTGAAATTTTGAAAAAAAAGTTAGCCTCGTTTCTCATCATTTTGGACCATGGGCTATAGCCCATATCGTACGGCATACTATAGCGCGCCGTTTTTCATCATTTTTGAAGATTTGAAAAAAATGACGAAATGACAAAAACGAAAGGTTATAGCCCATGTTTTTTGAAATTTTGAAAAAAAAAGTTAGCCTCGTTTCTCATCATTTTGGACCATGGGCTATAGCCCATATCGTACGGCATACTATAGCGCGCCGTTTTTCATCATTTTTGAAGATTTGAAAAAAATGACAAAATGACAAAAACGAAAGGTTATAGCCCATGTTTTTTGAAATTTTGAAAAAAAAAGTTAGCCTCGTTTCTCATCATTTTGGACCATGGGCTATAGCCCATATCGTACGGCATACTATAGCGCGCCGTTTTTCATCATTTTTGAAGATTTGAAAAAAATGACGAAATGACAAAAACGAAAGGTTATAGCCCATGTTTTTTGAAATTTTGAAAAAAAAAGTTAGCCTCGTTTCTCATCATTTTGGACCATGGGCTATAGCCCATATCGTACGGCATACTATAGCGCGCCGTTTTTCATCATTTTTGAAGATTTGAAAAAAATGACGAAATGACAAAAACGAAAGGTTATAGCCCATGTTTTTTGAAATTTTGAAAAAAAAAGTTAGCCTCGTTTCTCATCATTTTGGACCATGGGCTATAGCCCATATCGTACGGCATACTATAGCGCGCCGTTTTTCATCATTTTTGAAGATTTGAAAAAAATGACGAAATGACAAAAACGAAAGGTTATAGCCCATGTTTTTTGAAATTTTGAAAAAAAAAGTTAGCCTCGTTTCTCATCATTTTGGACCATGGGCTATAGCCCATATCGTACGGCATACTATAGCGCGCCGTTTTTCATCATTTTTGAAGATTTGAAAAAAATGACGAAATGACAAAAACGAAAGGTTATAGCCCATGTTTTTTGAAATTTTGAAAAAAAAAGTTAGCCTCGTTTCTCATCATTTTGGACCATGGGCTATAGCCCATATCGTACGGCATACTATAGCGCGCCGTTTTTCATCATTTTTGAAGATTTGAAAAAAATGACGAAATGACAAAAACGAAAGGTTATAGCCCATGTTTTTTGAAATTTTGAAAAAAAAAGTTAGCCTCGTTTCTCATCATTTTGGACCATGGGCTATAGCCCATATCGTACGGCATTCTATAGCGCGCCGTTTTTCATCATTTTTAAAGATTTGAAAAAAATTACGAAATGACAAAAACGAAAGGTTATAGCCCATGTTTTTTGAAATTTTGAAAAAAAAGTTAGCCTCGTTTCTCATCATTTTGGACCATGGGCTATAGCCCATATCGTACGGCATACTATAGCGCGCCGTTTTTCATCATTTTTGAAGATTTGAAAAAAATGACGAAATGACAAAAACGAAAGGTTATAGCCCATGTTTTTTGAAATTTTGAAAAAAAAAGTTAGCCTCGTTTCTCATCATTTTGGACCATGGGCTATAGCCCATATCGTACGGCATACTATAGCGCGCCGTTTTTCATCATTTTTGAAGATTTGAAAAAAATGACAAAATGACAAAAACGAAAGGTTATAGCCCATGTTTTTTGAAATTTTGAAAAAAAAGTTAGCCTCGTTTCTCATCATTTTGGACCATGGGCTATAGCCCATATCGTACGGCATTCTATAGCGCGCCGTTTTTCATCATTTTTAAAGATTTGAAAAAATTTACGAAATGACAAAAACGAAAGGTTATAGCCCATGTTTTTTGAAATTTTGAAAAAAAAAGTTAGCCTCGTTTCTCATCATTTTGGACCATGGGCTATAGCCCATATCGTACGGCATACTATAGCGCGCCGTTTTTCATCATTTTTGAAGATTTGAAAAAAATGACGAAATGACAAAAACGAAAGGTTATAGCCCATGTTTTTTGAAATTTTGAAAAAAAAAGTTAGCCTCGTTTCTCATCATTTTGGACCATGGGCTATAGCCCATATCGTACGGCATACTATAGCGCGCCGTTTTTCATCATTTTTGAAGATTTGAAAAAAATGACGAAATGACAAAAACGATGGGTTATAGCCCATGTTTTTTTAATTTTGAAAAAAAAAGTTAGCCTCGTTTCTCATCATTTTGGACCATGGGCTATAGCCCATATCGTACGGCATACTATAGCGCGCCGTTTTTCATCATTTTTGAAGATTTGAAAAAAATGACGAAATGACAAAAACGAAAGGTTATAGCCCATGTTTTTTGAAATTTTGAAAAAAAAAGTTAGCCTCGTTTCTCATCATTTTGGACCATGGGCTATAGCCCATATCGTACGGCATACTATAGCGCGCCGTTTTTCATCATTTTTTGAAGATTTGAAAAAAATGACGAAATGACAAAAACGAAAGGTTATAGCCCATGTTTTTTGAAATTTTGAAAAAAAAGTTAGCCTCGTTTCTCATCATTTTGGACCATGGGCTATAGCCCATATCGTACGGCATACTATAGCGCGCCGTTTTTCATCATTTTTGAAGATTTGAAAAAAATGACGAAATGACAAAAACGAAAGGTTATAGCCCATGTTTTTTGAAATTTTGAAAAAAAAAGTTAGCCTCGTTTCTCATCATTTTGGACCATGGGCTATAGCCCATATCGTACGGCATACTATAGCGCGCCGTTTTTCATCATTTTTGAAGATTTGAAAAAAATGACGAAATGACAAAAACGAAAGGTTATAGCCCATGTTTTTTGAAATTTTGAAAAAAAAAGTTAGCCTCGTTTCTCATCATTTTGGACCATGGGCTATAGCCCATATCGTACGGCATTCTATAGCGCGCCGTTTTTCATCATTTTTGAAGATTTGAAAAAAATGACGAAATGACAAAAACGAAAGGTTATAGCCCATGTTTTTTGAAATTTTGAAAAAAAAATTTAGCCTCGTTTCTCATCATTTTGGACCATGGGCTATAGCCCATATCGTACGGCATACTATAGCGCGCCGTTTTTCATCATTTTTGAAGATTTGAAAAAAATGACGAAATGACAAAAACGAAAGGTTATAGCCCATGTTTTTTTGAAATTTTGAAAAAAAAATTAGCCTCGTTTCTCATCATTTTGGACCATGGGCTATAGCCCATATCGTACGGCATACTATAGCGCGCCGTTTTTCATCATTTTTGAAGATTTGAAAAAAATGACGAAAATGACAAAAACGAAAGGTTATAGCCCATGTTTTTTGAAATTTTGAAAAAAAAAGTTAGCCTCGTTTCTCATCATTTTGGACCATGGGCTATAGCCCATATCGTACGGCATACTATAGCGCGCCGTTTTTCATCATTTTTGAAGATTTGAAAAAAATGACGAAATGACAAAAACGAAAGGTTATAGCCCATGTTTTTTGAAATTTTGAAAAAAAAAGTTAGCCTCGTTTCTCATCATTTTGGACCATGGGCTATAGCCCATATCGTACGGCATACTATAGCGCGCCGTTTTTCATCATTTTTGAAGATTTGAAAAAAATGACGAAATGACAAAAACGAAAGGTTATAGCCCATGTTTTTTGAAATTTTGAAAAAAAAAGTTAGCCTCGTTTCTCATCATTTTGGACCATGGGCTATAGCCCATATCGTACGGCATACTATAGCGCGCCGTTTTTCATCATTTTGAAGATTTGAAAAAAATGACGAAATGACAAAAACGAAAGGTTATAGCCCATGTTTTTTGAAATTTTGAAAAAAAAAGTTAGCCTCGTTTCTCATCATTTTGGACCATGGGCTATAGCCCATATCGTACGGCATACTATAGCGCGCCGTTTTTCATCATTTTTGAAGATTTGAAAAAAATGACGAAATGACAAAAACGAAAGGTTATAGCCCATGTTTTTTGAAATTTTGAAAAAAAAAGTTAGCCTCGTTTCTCATCATTTTGGACCATGGGCTATAGCCCATATCGTACGGCATACTATAGCGCGCCGTTTTTCATCATTTTTGAAGATTTGAAAAAAATGACGAAATGACAAAAACGAAAGGTTATAGCCCATGTTTTTTGAAATTTGGAAAAAAAAAGTTAGCCTCGTTTCTCATCATTTTGGACCATGGGCTATAGCCCATATCGTACGGCATACTATAGCGCGCCGTTTTTCATCATTTTTGAAGATTTGAAAAAAATGACGAAATGACAAAAACGAAAGGTTATAGCCCATGTTTTTTGAAATTTTGAAAAAAAAAGTTAGCCTCGTTTCTCATCATTTTGGACCATGGGCTATAGCCCATATCGTACGGCATACTATAGCGCGCCGTTTTTCATCATTTTTGAAGATTTGAAAAAAATGACGAAATGACAAAAACGAAAGGTTATAGCCCATGTTTTTTGAAATTTTGAAAAAAAAGTTAGCCTCGTTTCTCATCATTTTGGACCATGGGCTATAGCCCATATCGTACGGCATACTATAGCGCGCCGTTTTTCATCATTTTTGAAGATTTGAAAAAAATGACGAAATGACAAAAACGAAAGGTTATAGCCCATGTTTTTTGAAATTTTGAAAAAAAAGTTAGCCTCGTTTCTCATCATTTTGGACCATGGGCTATAGCCCATATCGTACGGCATACTATAGCGCGCCGTTTTTCATCATTTTTGAAGATTTGAAAAAAATGACGAAATGACAAAAACGAAAGGTTATAGCCCATGTTTTTTGAAATTTTGAAAAAAAAAGTTAGCCTCGTTTCTCATCATTTTGGACCATGGGCTATAGCCCATATCGTACGGCATACTATAGCGCGCCGTTTTTCATCATTTTTGAAGATTTGAAAAAAATGACGAAATGACAAAAACGAAAGGTTATAGCCCATGTTTTTTGAAATTTTGAAAAAAAAAGTTAGCCTCGTTTCTCATCATTTTGGACCATGGGCTATAGCCCATATCGTACGGCATACTATAGCGCGCCGTTTTTCATCATTTTTGAAGATTTGAAAAAAATGACGAAATGACAAAAACGAAAGGTTTATAGCCCATGTTTTTTGAAATTTTGGAAAAAAAAGTTAGCCTCGTTTCTCATCATTTTGGACCATGGGCTATAGCCCATATCGTACGGCATACTATAGCGCGCCGTTTTTCATCATTTTTGAAGATTTGAAAAAATGACGAAAATGACAAAAACGAAAGGTTATAGCCCATGTTTTTTGAAATTTTGAAAAAAAAGTTAGCCTCGTTTCTCATCATTTTGGACCATGGGCTATAGCCCATATCGTACGGCATACTATAGCGCGCCGTTTTTTCATCATTTTTGAAGATTTG
>NC_137863.1:13135761-13401003 GCF_963924005.1 Protomyctophum bolini | reverse complement strand
ATGGGTTATAGCCCATGTTTTTTGAAATTTTGAAAAAAAAAGTTAGCCTCGTTTCTCATCATTTTGGACCATGGGCTATAGCCCATATCGTACGGCATACTATAGCGCGCCGTTTTTCATCATTTTTGAGGATTTGAAAAAAATGACGAAATGACAAAAACGATGGGTTATAGCCCATGTTTTTTGAATTTAAAAAAAAAAAAGTTAGCCTCGTTTCTCATCATTTTGGACCATGGGCTATAGCCCATATCGTACGGCATACTATAGCGCGCCGTTTTTCATCATTTTTGAGGATTTGAAAAAAATGACGAAATGACAAAAACGATGGGTTATAGCCCATGTTTTTTTAAATTTTGAAAAAAAAAAGTTAGCCTCGTTTCTCATCATTTTGGACCATGGGCTATAGCCCATATCGTACGGCATACTATAGCGCGCCGTTTTTCATAATTTTTGAGGATTTAAAAAAAATGACGAAATGACAAAAACGATGGGTTATAGCCCATGTTTTTTGAAATTTTGAAAAAAAAAGTTAGCCTCGTTTCTCATCATTTTGGACCATGGGCTATAGCCCATATCGTACGGCATACTATAGCGCGCCGTTTTTCATCATTTTTGAGGATTTGAAAAAAATGACGAAATGACAAAAACGATGGGTTATAGCCCATGTTTTTTGAAATTAAAAAAAAAAAAGTTAGCCTCGTTTCTCATCATTTTGGACCATGGGCTATAGCCCATATCGTACGGCATACTATAGCGCACCGTTTTTCATCATTTTTGAGGATTTGAAAAAAATGACAAAATGACAAAAACGATGGGTTATAGCCCATGTTTTTTGAAATTTTGAAAAAAAAGTTAGCCTCGTTTCTCATCATTTTGGACCATGGGCTATAGCCCATATCGTACGGCATACTATAGCGCGCCGTTTTTCATCATTTTTGAGGATTTGAAAAAAATGACGAAATGACAAAAACGATGGGTTATAGCCCATGTTTTTTGAAATTTTGAAAAAAAAAGTTAGCCTCGTTTCTCATCATTTTGGACCATGGGCTATAGCCCATATCGTACGGCATACTATAGCGCGCCGTTTTTCATCATTTTTGAGGATTTGAAAAAAATGACGAAATGACAAAAACGATGGGTTATAGCCCATGTTTTTTGAAATTTTGAAAAAAAAAGTTAGCCTCGTTTCTCATCATTTTGGACCATGGGCTATAGCCCATATCGTACGGCATACTATAGCGCGCCGTTTTTCATCATTTTTGAGGATTTAAAAAAAATGACGAAATGACAAAAACGATGGGTTATAGCCCATGTTTTTTGAAATTTTGAAAAAAAAAGTTAGCCTCGTTTCTCATCATTTTGGACCATGGGATATAGCCCATATCGTACGGCATACTATAGCGCGCCGTTTTTCATCATTTTTGAGGATTTAAAAAAAATGACGAAATGACAAAAACGATAGGTTATAGCCCATGTTTTTTGAAAATTTGAAAAAAAGGTTAGCCTCGTTTCTCATCATTTTGGACCATGGGCTATAGCCCATATCGTACGGCATACTATAGCGTGCCGTTTTTCATCATTTTTGAGGATTTGAAAAAAATGACGAAATGACAAAAACGATGGGTTATAGCCCATGTTTTTTTTAATTTAGAAAAAAAAAAGTTAGCCTCGTTTCTCATCATTTTGGACCATGGGCTATAGCCCATATCGTACGGCATACTATAGCGCGCCGTTTTTCATCATTTTTGAGGATTTAAAAAAAATGACGAAATGACAAAAACGATGGGTTATAGCCCATGTTTTTTGAAATTTTGAAAAAAAAAGTTAGCCTCGTTTCTCATCATTTTGGACCATGGGCTATAGCCCATATCGTACGGCATACTATAGCGCGCCGTTTTTCATCATTTTTGAGGATTTGAAAAAATGACGAAATGACAAAAACGATGGGTTATAGCCCATGTTTTTTGAAATTAAAAAAAAAAAAGTTAGCCTCGTTTCTCATCATTTTGGACCATGGGCTATAGCCCATATCGTACGGCATACTATAGCGCACCGTTTTTCATCATTTTTGAGGATTTGAAAAAAATGACAAAATGACAAAAACGATGGGTTATAGCCCATGTTTTTTGAAATTTTGAAAAAAAAGTTAGCCTCGTTTCTCATCATTTTGGACCATGGGCTATAGCCCATATCGTACGGCATACTATAGCGCGCCGTTTTTCATCATTTTTGAGGATTTAAAAAAAATGACGAAATGACAAAAACGATGGGTTATAGCCCATGTTTTTTGAAATTTTGAAAAAAAAAGTTAGCCTCGTTTCTCATCATTTTGGACCATGGGCTATAGCCCATATCGTACGGCATACTATAGCGCGCCGTTTTTCATCATTTTTGAGGATTTGAAAAAAATGACGAAATGACAAAAACGATGGGTTATAGCCCATGTTTTTTGAAATTTCAAAAAAAAAAGTTAGCCTCGTTTCTCATCATTTTGGACCATGGGCTATAGCCCATATCGTACGGCATACTATAGCGCACCGTTTTTCATCATTTTTGAGGATTTGAAAAAAATGACAAAATGACAAAAACGATGGGTTATAGCCCATGTTTTTTGAAATTTTGAAAAAAAAGTTAGCCTCGTTTCTCATCATTTTGGACCATGGGCTATAGCCCATATCGTACGGCATACTATAGCGGGCCGTTTTTCATCATTTTTGAGGATTTGAAAAAAATGACGAAATGACAAAAACGATGGGTTATAGCCCATGTTTTTTGAAATTTTGAAAAAAAAAAGTTAGCCTCGTTTCTCATCATTTTGGACCATGGGCTATAGCCCATATCGTACGGCATACTATAGCGCGCCGTTTTTCATCATTTTTGAGGATTTTAAAAAAATGACGAAATGACAAAAACGATGGGTTATAGCCCATGTTTTTTGAAATTTCAAAAAAAAAAGTTAGCCTCGTTTCTCATCATTTTGGACCATGGGCTATAGCCCATATCGTACGGCATACTATAGCGCACCGTTTTTCATCATTTTTGAGGATTTGAAAAAAATGACAAAATGACAAAAACGATGGGTTATAGCCCATGTTTTTTGAAATTTTGGAAAAGAAAGTTAGCCTCGTTTCTCATCATTTTGGACCATGGGCTATAGCCCATATCGTACGGCATACTATAGCGCGCCGTTTTTCATCATTTTTGAGGATTTGAAAAAAATGACGAAATGACAAAAACGATAGGTTATAGCCCATGTTTTTTGAAATTTTGAAAAAAAAAGTTAGCCTCGTTTCTCATCATTTTGGACCATGGGCTATAGCCCATATCGTACGGCATACTATAGCGCGCCGTTTTTCATCATTTTTGAGGATTTAAAAAAAATGACGAAATGACAAAAACGATGGGTTATAGCCCATGTTTTTTGAAATTTTGAAAAAAAAAGTTAGCCTCGTTTCTCATCATTTTGGACCATGGGATATAGCCCATATCGTACGGCATACTATAGCGCGCCGTTTTTCATCATTTTTGAGGATTTAAAAAAAATGACGAAATGACAAAAACGATGGGTTATAGCCCATGTTTTTTGAAATTTTGAAAAAAAAGGTTAGCCTCGTTTCTCATCATTTTGGACCATGGGCTATAGCCCATATCGTACGGCATACTATAGCGCGCCGTTTTTCATCATTTTTGAGGATTTGAAAAAAATGACGAAATGACAAAAACGATGGGTTATAGCCCATGTTTTTTGAAATTTTGAAAAAAAAAGTTAGCCTCGTTTCTCATCATTTTGGACCATGGGCTTTAGCCCATATCGTACGGCATACTATAGCGCGCCATTTTTCATCATTTTTGAGGATTTGAAAAAAATGAAGAAATGACAAAAACGATGGGTTACAGCCCATGTTTTTTTAAATTAAAAAAAAAAAAGTTAGCCTCGTTTCTCATCATTTTGGACCATGGGCTATAGCCCATATCGTACGGCATACTATAGCGCGCCGTTTTTCATCATTTTTGAGGATTTGAAAAAAAATGACGAAATGACAAAAACGATGGGTTATAGCCCATGTTTTTTGAAATTTTGAAAAAAAAAAGTTAGCCTCGTTTCTCATCATTTTGGACCATGGGCTATAGCCCATATCGTACGGCATACTATAGCGCGCCG
Organism: Protomyctophum bolini; assembly: GCF_963924005.1. Lineage (NCBI taxonomy): Eukaryota > Metazoa > Chordata > Actinopteri > Myctophiformes > Myctophidae > Protomyctophum > Protomyctophum bolini. Next base: position 13,396,841 of record NC_137863.1, on the reverse strand, counting down.
TTTTTCATCATTTTTGAGGATTTAAAAAAAATGACGAAATGACAAAAACGATGGGTTATAGCCCATGTTTTTTGAAATTTTGAAAAAAAAAAGTTAGCCTCGTTTCTCATCATTTTGGACCATGGGCTATAGCCCATATCGTACGGCATACTATAGCGCGCCGTTTTTCATCATTTTTGAGGATTTAAAAAAAATGACGAAATGACAAAAACGATGGGTTATAGCCCATGTTTTTTGAAATTTTGAAAAAAAAAGTTAGCCTCGTTTCTCATCATTTTGGACCATGGGCTATAGCCCATATCGTACGGCATACTATAGCGCGCCGTTTTTCATCATTTTTGAGGATTTGAAAAAAATTACGAAATGACAAAAACGATGGGTTATAGCCCATGTTTTTTGAAATTTCAAAAAAAAAAGTTAGCCTCGTTTCTCATCATTTTGGACCATGGGCTATAGCCCATATCGTACGGCATACTATAGCGCACCGTTTTTCATCATTTTTGAGGATTTGAAAAAAATGACAAAATGACAAAAACGATGGGTTATAGCCCATGTTTTTTGAAATTTTGGAAAAAAAAGTTAGCCTCGTTTCTCATCATTTTGGACCATGGGCTATAGCCCATATCGTACGGCATACTATAGCGCGCCGTTTTTCATCATTTTTGAGGATTTGAAAAAAATGACGAAATGACAAAAACGATAGGTTATAGCCCATGTTTTTTGAAATTTTGAAAAAAAAAGTTAGCCTCGTTTCTCATCATTTTGGACCATGGGCTATAGCCCATATCGTACGGCATACTATAACGCGCCGTTTTTCATCATTTTTGAGGATTTAAAAAAAATGACGAAATGACAAAAACGATGGGTTATAGCCCATGTTTTTTGAAATTTTGAAAAAAAAAGTTAGCCTCGTTTCTCATCATTTTGGACCATGGGCTTTAGCCCATATCGTACGGCATACTATAGCGCGCCATTTTTCATCATTTTTGAGGATTTGAAAAAAATGAAGAAATGACAAAAACGATGGGTTACAGCCCATGTTTTTTTAAATTAAAAAAAAAAAAGTTAGCCTCGTTTCTCATCATTTTGGACCATGGGCTATAGCCCATATCGTACGGCATACTATAGCGCGCCGTTTTTCATCATTTTTGAGGATTTGAAAAAAATGACGAAATGACAAAAACGATAGGTTATAGCCCATGTTTTTTGAAATTTTGAAAAAAAAAGTTAGCCTCGTTTCTCATCATTTTGGACCATGGGCTATAGCCCATATCGTACGGCATACTATAGCGCGCCGTTTTTCATCATTTTTGAGGATTTAAAAAAAATGACGAAATGACAAAAACGATGGGTTATAGCCCATGTTTTTTGAAATTTTGAAAAAAAAAGTTAGCCTCGTTTCTCATCATTTTGGACCATGGGATATAGCCCATATCGTACGGCATACTATAGCGCGCCGTTTTTCATCATTTTTGAGGATTTAAAAAAAATGACGAAATGACAAAAACGATGGGTTATAGCCCATGTTTTTTGAAATTTTGAAAAAAAAGGTTAGCCTCGTTTCTCATCATTTTGGACCATGGGCTATAGCCCATATCGTACGGCATACTATAGCGCGCCGTTTTTCATCATTTTTGAGGATTTGAAAAAAATGACGAAATGACAAAAACGATGGGTTATAGCCCATGTTTTTTGAAATTTTGAAAAAAAAAGTTAGCCTCGTTTCTCATCATTTTGGACCATGGGCTTTAGCCCATATCGTACGGCATACTATAGCGCGCCATTTTTCATCATTTTTGAGGATTTGAAAAAAAATGACGAAATGACAAAAACGATGGGTTATAGCCCATGTTTTTTGAAATTTTGAAAAAAAAAAGTTAGCCTCGTTTCTCATCATTTTGGACCATGGGCTATAGCCCATATCGTACGGCATACTATAGCGCGCCGTTTTTCATCATTTTTGAGGATTTAAAAAAAATGACGAAATGACAAAAACGATGGGTTATAGCCCATGTTTTTTGAAATTTTGAAAAAAAAAAGTTAGCCTCGTTTCTCATCATTTTGGACCATGGGCTATAGCCCATATCGTACGGCATACTATAGCGCGCCGTTTTTCATCATTTTTGAGGATTTAAAAAAAATGACGAAATGACAAAAACGATGGGTTATAGCCCATGTTTTTTGAAATTTTGAAAAAAAAAGTTAGCCTCGTTTCTCATCATTTTGGACCATGGGCTATAGCCCATATCGTACGGCATACTATAGCGCGCCGTTTTTCATCATTTTTGAGGATTTGAAAAAAATTACGAAATGACAAAAACGATGGGTTATAGCCCATGTTTTTTGAAATTTCAAAAAAAAAAGTTAGCCTCGTTTCTCATCATTTTGGACCATGGGCTATAGCCCATATCGTACGGCATACTATAGCGCACCGTTTTTCATCATTTTTGAGGATTTGAAAAAAATGACAAAATGACAAAAACGATGGGTTATAGCCCATGTTTTTTGAAATTTTGGAAAAAAAAGTTAGCCTCGTTTCTCATCATTTTGGACCATGGGCTATAGCCCATATCGTACGGCATACTATAGCGCGCCGTTTTTCATCATTTTTGAGGATTTGAAAAAAATGACGAAATGACAAAAACGATAGGTTATAGCCCATGTTTTTTGAAATTTTGAAAAAAAAAGTTAGCCTCGTTTCTCATCATTTTGGACCATGGGCTATAGCCCATATCGTACGGCATACTATAACGCGCCGTTTTTCATCATTTTTGAGGATTTAAAAAAAATGACGAAATGACAAAAACGATGGGTTATAGCCCATGTTTTTTGAAATTTTGAAAAAAAAAGTTAGCCTCGTTTCTCATCATTTTGGACCATGGGCTTTAGCCCATATCGTACGGCATACTATAGCGCGCCATTTTTCATCATTTTTGAGGATTTGAAAAAAATGAAGAAATGACAAAAACGATGGGTTACAGCCCATGTTTTTTTAAATTAAAAAAAAAAAAGTTAGCCTCGTTTCTCATCATTTTGGACCATGGGCTATAGCCCATATCGTACGGCATACTATAGCGCGCCGTTTTTCATCATTTTTGAGGATTTGAAAAAAAATGACGAAATGACAAAAACGATGGGTTATAGCCCATGTTTTTTGAAATTTTGAAAAAAAAAAGTTAGCCTCGTTTCTCATCATTTTGGACCATGGGCTATAGCCCATATCGTACGGCATACTATAGCGCGCCGTTTTTCATCATTTTTGAGGATTTAAAAAAAATGACGAAATGACAAAAACGATGGGTTATAGCCCATGTTTTTTGAAATTTTGAAAAAAAAAAGTTAGCCTCGTTTCTCATCATTTTGGACCATGGGCTATAGCCCATATCGTACGGCATACTATAGCGCGCCGTTTTTCATCATTTTTGAGGATTTAAAAAAAATGACGAAATGACAAAAACGATGGGTTATAGCCCATGTTTTTTGAAATTTTGAAAAAAAAAGTTAGCCTCGTTTCTCATCATTTTGGACCATGGGCTATAGCCCATATCGTACGGCATACTATAGCGCGCCGTTTTTCATCATTTTTGAGGATTTGAAAAAATTTACGAAATGACAAAAACGATGGGTTATAGCCCATGTTTTTTGAAATTTCAAAAAAAAAAGTTAGCCTCGTTTCTCATCATTTTGGACCATGGGCTATAGCCCATATTTTACGGCATACTATAGCGCACCGTTTTTCATCATTTTTGAGGATTTGAAAAAAATGACAAAATGACAAAAACGATGGGTTATAGCCCATGTTTTTTGAAATTTTGAAAAAAAAGTTAGCCTCGTTTCTCATCATTTTGGACCATGGGCTATAGCCCATATCGTACGGCATACTATAGCACGCCGTTTTTCATCATTTTTGAGGATTTGAAAAAAATGACGAAATGACAAAAACGATGGGTTATAGCCCATGTTTTTTGAAATTTTGAAAAAAAAAGTTAGCCTCGTTTCTCATCATTTTGGACCATGGGCTATAGCCCATATCGTACGGCATACTATAGCGCGCCGTTTTTCATCATTTTTGAGGATTTTAAAAAAATGACGAAATGACAAAAACGATGGGTTATAGCCCATGTTTTTTGAAATTTCAAAAAAAAAAGTTAGCCTCGTTTCTCATCATTTTGGACCATGGGCTATAGCCCATATCGTACGGCATACTATAGCGCGCCGTTTTTCATCATTTTTGAAGATTTGAAAAAAATGACAAAATGACAAAAACGAAAGGTTATAGCCCATGTTTTTTGAAATTTTGAAAAAAAAAGTTAGCCTCGTTTCTCATCATTTTGGACCATGGGCTATAGCCCATATCGTACGGCATACTATAGCGCGCCGTTTTTCATCATTTTTGAGGATTTAAAAAAAATGACGAAATGACAAAAACGATGGGTTATAGCCCATGTTTTTTGAAATTTTGAAAAAAAAAAGTTAGCCTCGTTTCTCATCATTTTGGACCATGGGCTATAGCCCATATCGTACGGCATACTATAGCGCGCCGTTTTTCATCATTTTTGAGGATTTAAAAAAAATGACGAAATGACAAAAACGATGGGTTATAGCCCATGTTTTTTGAAATTTTGAAAAAAAAAGTTAGCCTCGTTTCTCATCATTTTGGACCATGGGCTATAGCCCATATCGTACGGCATACTATAGCGCGCCGTTTTTCATCATTTTTGAGGATTTGAAAAAATTTACGAAATGACAAAAACGATGGGTTATAGCCCATGTTTTTTGAAATTTCAAAAAAAAAAGTTAGCCTCGTTTCTCATCATTTTGGACCATGGGCTATAGCCCATATTTTACGGCATACTATAGCGCACCGTTTTTCATCATTTTTGAGGATTTGAAAAAAATGACAAAATGACAAAAACGATGGGTTATAGCCCATGTTTTTTGAAATTTTGAAAAAAAAGTTAGCCTCGTTTCTCATCATTTTGGACCATGGGCTATAGCCCATATCGTACGGCATACTATAGCACGCCGTTTTTCATCATTTTTGAGGATTTGAAAAAAATGACGAAATGACAAAAACGATGGGTTATAGCCCATGTTTTTTGAAATTTTGAAAAAAAAAGTTAGCCTCGTTTCTCATCATTTTGGACCATGGGCTATAGCCCATATCGTACGGCATACTATAGCGCGCCGTTTTTCATCATTTTTGAGGATTTTAAAAAAATGACGAAATGACAAAAACGATGGGTTATAGCCCATGTTTTTTGAAATTTCAAAAAAAAAAGTTAGCCTCGTTTCTCATCATTTTGGACCATGGGCTATAGCCCATATCGTACGGCATACTATAGCGCACCGTTTTTCATAATTTTTGAGGATTTGAAAAAAATGACAAAATGACAAAAACGATGGGTTATAGCCCATGTTTTTTGAAATTTTGAAAAAGAAAGTTAGCCTCGTTTCTCAACATTTTGGACCATGGGCTATAGCCCATATCGTACGGCATACTATAGCGCGCCGTTTTTCATCATTTTTGAGGATTTGAAAAAAATGACGAAATGACAAAAACGATAGGTTATAGCCCATGTTTTTTGAAATTTTGAAAAAAAAAGTTAGCCTCGTTTCTCATCATTTTGGACCATGGGCTATAGCCCATATCGTACGGCATACTATAGCGCGCCGTTTTTCATAATTTTTGAGGATTTAAAAAAAATGACAAAATGACAAAAACGATGGGTTATAGCCCATGTTTTTTGAAATTTTGAAAAAAAAAGTTAGCCTCGTTTCTCATCATTTTGGACCATGGGATATAGCCCATATCGTACGGCATACTATAGCGCGCCGTTTTTCATCATTTTTGAGGATTTTAAAAAAATGACGAAATGACAAAAACGATGGGTTATAGCCCATGTTTTTTGAAATTTTGAAAAAAAAGGTTAGCCTCGTTTCTCATCATTTTGGACCATGGGCTATAGCCCATATCGTACGGCATACTATAGCGCGCCGTTTTTCATCATTTTTGAGGATTTGAAAAAAATGACGAAATGACAAAAACGATGGGTTATAGCCCATGTTTTTTGAAATTTTGAAAAAAAAAGTTAGCCTCGTTTCTCATCATTTTGGACCATGGGCTATAGCCCATATCGTACGGCATACTATAGCGCGCCGTTTTTCATCATTTTTGAGGATTTGAAAAAAAATGACGAAATGACAAAAACGATGGGTTATAGCCCATGTTTTTTGAAATTTTGAAAAAAAAAAGTTAGCCTCGTTTCTCATCATTTTGGACCATGGGCTATAGCCCATATCGTACGGCATACTATAGCGCGCCGTTTTTCATCATTTTTGAGGATTTAAAAAAAATGACGAAATGACAAAAACGATGGGTTATAGCCCATGTTTTTTGAAATTTTGAAAAAAAAAAGTTAGCCTCGTTTCTCATCATTTTGGACCATGGGCTATAGCCCATATCGTACGGCATACTATAGCGCGCCGTTTTTCATCATTTTTGAGGATTTAAAAAAAATGACGAAATGACAAAAACGATGGGTTATAGCCCATGTTTTTTGAAATTTTGAAAAAAAAAGTTAGCCTCGTTTCTCATCATTTTGGACCATGGGCTATAGCCCATATCGTACGGCATACTATAGCGCGCCGTTTTTCATCATTTTTGAGGATTTGAAAAAAATTACGAAATGACAAAAACGATGGGTTATAGCCCATGTTTTTTGAAATTTCAAAAAAAAAAGTTAGCCTCGTTTCTCATCATTTTGGACCATGGGCTATAGCCCATATTTTACGGCATACTATAGCGCACCGTTTTTCATCATTTTTGAGGATTTGAAAAAAATTACAAAATGACAAAAACGATGGGTTATAGCCCATGTTTTTTGAAATTTTGAAAAAAAAGTTAGCCTCGTTTCTCATCATTTTGGACCATGGGCTATAGCCCATATCGTACGGCATACTATAGCACGCCGTTTTTCATCATTTTTGAGGATTTGAAAAAAATGACGAAATGACAAAAACGATGGGTTATAGCCCATGTTTTTTGAAATTTTGAAAAAAAAAGTTAGCCTCGTTTCTCATCATTTTGGACCATGGGCTATAGCCCATATCGTACGGCATACTATAGCGCGCCGTTTTTCATCATTTTTGAGGATTTTAAAAAAATGACGAAATGACAAAAACGATGGGTTATAGCCCATGTTTTTTGAAATTTCAAAAAAAAAAGTTAGCCTCGTTTCTCATCATTTTGGACCATGGGCTATAGCCCATATCGTACGGCATACTATAGCGCACCGTTTTTCATAATTTTTGAGGATTTGAAAAAAATGACAAAATGACAAAAACGATGGGTTATAGCCCATGTTTTTTGAAATTTTGAAAAAGAAAGTTAGCCTCGTTTCTCAACATTTTGGACCATGGGCTATAGCCCATATCGTACGGCATACTATAGCGCGCCGTTTTTCATCATTTTTGAGGATTTGAAAAAAATGACGAAATGACAAAAACGATAGGTTATAGCCCATGTTTTTTGAAATTTTGAAAAAAAAAGTTAGCCTCGTTTCTCATCATTTTGGACCATGGGCTATAGCCCATATCGTACGGCATACTATAGCGCGCCGTTTTTCATCATTTTTGAGGATTTTAAAAAAATGACGAAATGACAAAAACGATGGGTTATAGCCCATGTTTTTTGAAATTTTGAAAAAAAAGGTTAGCCTCGTTTCTCATCATTTTGGACCATGGGCTATAGCCCATATCGTACGGCATACTATAGCGCGCCGTTTTTCATCATTTTTGAGGATTTGAAAAAAATTACGAAATGACAAAAACGATGGGTTATAGCCCATGTTTTTTGAAATTTTGAAAAAAAAAGTTAGCCTCGTTTCTCATCATTTTGGACCATGGGCTATAGCCCATATCGTACGGCATACTATAGCGCGCCGTTTTTCATCATTTTTGAGGATTTGAAAAAAATGACGAAATGACAAAAACGATGGGTTATAGCCCATGTTTTTTTAAATAAAATAAAAAAAAGTTAGCCTCGTTTCTCATCATTTTGGACCATGGGCTATAGCCCATATCGTACGGCATACTATAGCGCACCGTTTTTCATCATTTTTGAGGATTTGAAAAAAAATGACGAAATGACAAAAGCGATGGGTTATAGCCCATGTTTTTTGAAATTTTGAAAAAAAAAAGTTAGCCTCGTTTCTCATCATTTTGGACCATGGGCTATAGCCCATATCGTACGGCATACTATAGCGCGCCGTTTTTCATCATTTTTGAGGATTTAAAAAAAATGACGAAATGACAAAAACGATGGGTTATAGCCCATGTTTTTTGAAATTTTGAAAAAAAAAAGTTAGCCTCGTTTCTCATCATTTTGGACCATGGGCTATAGCCCATATCGTACGGCATACTATAGCGCGCCGTTTTTCATCATTTTTGAGGATTTAAAAAAAATGACGAAATGACAAAAACGATGGGTTATAGCCCATGTTTTTTGAAATTTTGAAAAAAAAAGTTAGCCTCGTTTCTCATCATTTTGGACCATGGGCTATAGCCCATATCGTACGGCATACTATAGCGCGCCGTTTTTCATCATTTTTGAGGATTTGAAAAAAATTACGAAATGACAAAAACGATGGGTTATAGCCCATGTTTTTTGAAATTTCAAAAAAAAAAGTTAGCCTCGTTTCTCATCATTTTGGACCATGGGCTATAGCCCATATTTTACGGCATACTATAGCGCACCGTTTTTCATCATTTTTGAGGATTTGAAAAAAATGACAAAATGACAAAAACGATGGGTTATAGCCCATGTTTTTTGAAATTTTGAAAAAAAAGTTAGCCTCGTTTCTCATCATTTTGGACCATGGGCTAAAGCCCATATCGTACGGCATACTATAGCACGCCGTTTTTCATCATTTTTGAGGATTTGAAAAAAATGACGAAATGACAAAAACGATGGGTTATAGCCCATGTTTTTTGAAATTTTGAAAAAAAAAGTTAGCCTCGTTTCTCATCATTTTGGACCATGGGCTATAGCCCATATCGTACGGCATACTATAGCGCGCCGTTTTTCATCATTTTTGAGGATTTTAAAAAAATGACGAAATGACAAAAACGATGGGTTATAGCCCATGTTTTTTGAAATTTCAAAAAAAAAAGTTAGCCTCGTTTCTCATCATTTTGGACCATGGGCTATAGCCCATATCGTACGGCATACTATAGCGCACCGTTTTTCATAATTTTTGAGGATTTGAAAAAAATGACAAAATGACAAAAACGATGGGTTATAGCCCATGTTTTTTGAAATTTTGAAAAAGAAAGTTAGCCTCGTTTCTCAACATTTTGGACCATGGGCTATAGCCCATATCGTACGGCATACTATAGCGCGCCGTTTTTCATCATTTTTGAGGATTTGAAAAAAATGACGAAATGACAAAAACGATAGGTTATAGCCCATGTTTTTTGAAATTTTGAAAAAAAAAGTTAGCCTCGTTTCTCATCATTTTGGACCATGGGCTATAGCCCATATCGTACGGCATACTATAGCGCGCCGTTTTTCATCATTTTTGAGGATTTTAAAAAAATGACGAAATGACAAAAACGATGGGTTATAGCCCATGTTTTTTGAAATTTTGAAAAAAAAAGGTTAGCCTCGTTTCTCATCATTTTGGACCATGGGCTATAGCCCATATCGTACGGCATACTATAGCGCGCCGTTTTTCATCATTTTTGAGGATTTGAAAAAAATGACGAAATGACAAAAACGATGGGTTATAGCCCATGTTTTTTGAAATTTTGAAAAAAAAAGTTAGCCTCGTTTCTCATCATTTTGGACCATGGGCTATAGCCCATATCGTACGGCATACTATAGCGCGCCGTTTTTCATCATTTTTGAGGATTTGAAAAAAATGACGAAATGACAAAAACGATGGGTTATAGCCCATGTTTTTTAAATAAAATAAAAAAAAGTTAGCCTCGTTTCTCATCATTTTGGACCATGGGCTATAGCCCATATCGTACGGCATACTATAGCGCACCGTTTTTCATCATTTTTGAGGATTTGAAAAAAATGACAAAATGACAAAAACGATGGGTTATAGCCCATGTTTTTTGAAAATTTGAAAAAAAAGGTTAGCCTCGTTTCTCATCATTTTGGACCATGGGCTATAGCCCATATCGTACGGCATACTATAGCGCTCCGTTTTTCATCATTTTTGAGGATTTGAAAAAAATGACAAAATGACAAAAACGATGGGTTATAGCCCATGTTTTTTGAAATTTAAAAAAAAAAAGTTAGCCTCGTTTCTCATCATTTTGGACCATGGGCTATAGCCCATATCGTACTGCATACTATAGCGCGCCGTTTTTCATCATTTTTGATGATTTGAAAAAAATGACAAAATGACAAAAACGATGGGTTATAGCCCATGTTTTTTGAAATTTTGAAAAAAAAAGTTAGCCTCGTTTCTCATCATTTTGGACCATGGGCTATAGCCCATATCGTACGGCATACTATAGCGCGCCGTTTTTCATCATTTTTGAGGATTTGAAAAAAATGACGAAATGACAAAAACGATGGGTTATAGCCCATGTTTTTTGAAAATTTGAAAAAAAAAGTTAGCCTCGTTTCTCATCATTTTGGACCATGGGCTATAGCCCATATCGTACGGCATACTATAGCGCGCCGTTTTTCATCATTTTTGAGGATTTGAAAAAAATGACGAAATGACAAAAACGATGGGTTATAGCCCATGTTTTTTGAAATTTTGAAAAAAAAAGTTAGCCTCGTTTCTCATCATTTTGGACCATGGGCTATAGCCCATATCGTACGGCATACTATAGCGCGCCGTTTTTCATCATTTTTGAGGATTTGAAAAAAATGACGAAATGACAAAAACGATGGGTTATAGCCCATGTTTTTTGAAAATTTGAAAAAAAAAGTTAGCCTCGTTTCTCATCATTTTGGACCATGGGCTATAGCCCATATCGTACGGCATACTATAGCGCGCCGTTTTTCATCATTTTTGAGGATTTGAAAAAAATGACGAAATGACAAAACGATGGGTTATAGCCCATGTTTTTTTAAATTAAAAAAAAAAAAGTTAGCCTCGTTTCTCATCATTTTGGACCATGGGCTATAGCCATATCGTACTGCATACTATAGCGCGCCGTTTTTCATCATTTTTGATGATTTGAAAAAAATGACAAAATGACAAAAACGATGGATTATAGCCCATGTTTTTTGAAATTTCAAAAAAAAAAGTTAGCCTCGTTTCTCCTCATTTTGGACCATGGGCTATAGCCCATATCGTACGGCATACTATAGCGCACCGTTTTTCATCATTTTTGAGGATTTGAAAAAAATGATAAAATGACAAAAACGATGGGTTATAGCCCATGTTTTTTGAAATTTTGAAAAAAAATAAGTTAGCCTCGTTTCTCATCATTTTGGACCATGGGCTATAGCCCATATCGTACGGCATACTATAGCGCGCCGTTTTTCATCATTTTTGAGGATTTAAAAAAAATGACGAAATGACAAAAACGATGGGTTATAGCCCATGTTTTTTGAAATTTTGAAAAAAAAAGTTAGCCTCGTTTCTCATCATTTTGGACCATGGGCTATAGCCCATATTGTACGGCATACTATAGCGCGCCGTTTTTCATCATTTTTGAGGATTTGAAAAAAATGACGAAATGACAAAAACGATGGGTTATAGCCCATGTTTTTTGAAATTTAAAAAAAAAAAGTTAGCCTCGTTTCTCATCATTTTGGACCATGGGCTATAGCCCATATCGTACGGCATAATATAGCGCACCGTTTTTCATCATTTTTGAGGATTTGAAAAAAATGACAAAATGACAAAAACGATGGGTTATAGCCCATGTTTTTTGAAAATTTGAAAAAAAAGGTTAGCCTCGTTTCTCATCATTTTGGACCATGGGCTATAGCCCATATCGTACGGCATACTATAGCGCTCCGTTTTTCATCATTTTTGAGGATTTTAAAAAAAATGACAAAATGACAAAAACGATGGGTTATAGCCCATGTTTTTTTAAATTAAAAAAAAAAAAGTTAGCCTCGTTTCTCATCATTTTGGACCATGGGCTATAGCCCATATCGTACTGCATACTATAGCGCGCCGTTTTTCATCATTTTTGATGAATTGAAAAAAATGACAAAATGACAAAAACGATGGGTTATAGCCCATGTTTTTTGAAATTTTGAAAAAAAAAGTTAGCCTCGTTTCTCATCATTTTGGACCATGGGCTATAGCCCATATCGTACGGCATACTATAGCGCGCCGTTTTTCATCATTTTTGAGGATTTGAAAAAAATGACGAAATGACAAAAACGATGGGTTATAGCCCATGTTTTTTGAAAATTTGAAAAAAAAAGTTAGCCTCGTTTCTCATCATTTTGGACCATGGGCTATAGCCCATATCGTACGGCATACTATAGCGCGCCGTTTTTCATCATTTTTGAGGATTTGAAAAAAATGACGAAATGACAAAAACGATGGGTTATAGCCCATGTTTTTTGAAATTTTGAAAAAAAAAGTTAGCCTCGTTTCTCATCATTTTGGACCATGGGCTATAGCCCATATCGTACGGCATACTATAGCGCGCCGTTTTTCATCATTTTTGAGGATTTGAAAAAAATGACGAAATGACAAAAACGATGGGTTATAGCCCATGTTTTTTGAAATTTTGAAAAAAAAAGTTAGCCTCGTTTCTCATCATTTTGGACCATGGGCTATAGCCCATATCGTACGGCATACTATAGCGCGCCGTTTTTCATCATTTTTGAGGATTTGAAAAAAATGACGAAATGACAAAACGATGGGTTATAGCCCATGTTTTTTTAAATTAAAAAAAAAAAAGTTAGCCTCGTTTCTCATCATTTTGGACCATGGGCTATAGCCATATCGTACTGCATACTATAGCGCGCCGTTTTTCATCATTTTTGATGATTTGAAAAAAATGACAAAATGACAAAAACGATGGATTATAGCCCATGTTTTTTGAAATTTCAAAAAAAAAAGTTAGCCTCGTTTCTCCTCATTTTGGACCATGGGCTATAGCCCATATCGTACGGCATACTATAGCGCACCGTTTTTCATCATTTTTGAGGATTTGAAAAAAATGATAAAATGACAAAAACGATGGGTTATAGCCCATGTTTTTTGAAATTTTGAAAAAAAATAAGTTAGCCTCGTTTCTCATCATTTTGGACCATGGGCTATAGCCCATATCGTACGGCATACTATAGCGCGCCGTTTTTCATCATTTTTGAGGATTTAAAAAAAATGACGAAATGACAAAAACGATGGGTTATAGCCCATGTTTTTTGAAATTAAAAAAAAAAAAGTTAGCCTCGTTTCTCATCATTTTGGACCATGGGCTATAGCCCATATCGTACGGCATACTATAGCGCACCGTTTTTCATCATTTTTGAGGATTTAAAAAAAATGACGAAATGACAAAAACGATGGGTTATAGCCCATGTTTTTTGAAATTTTGAAAAAAAAAGTTAGCCTCGTTTCTCATCATTTTGGACCATGGGCTATAGCCCATATCGTACGGCATACTATAGCGCGCCGTTTTTCATCATTTTTGAGGATTTGAAAAAAATGACGAAATGACAAAAACGATGGGTTATAGCCCATGTTTTTTGAAATTTAAAAAAAAAAAGTTAGCCTCGTTTCTCATCATTTTGGACCATGGGCTATAGCCCATATCGTACGGCATACTATAGCGCACCGTTTTTCATCATTTTTGAGGATTTGAAAAAAATGATAAAATGACAAAAACGATGGGTTATAGCCCATGTTTTTTGAAATTTTGAAAAAAAAAGTTAGCCTCGTTTCTCATCATTTTGGACCATGGGCTATAGCCCATATCGTACGGCATACTATAGCGCGCCGTTTTTCATCATTTTTGAGGATTTGAAAAAAATGACGAATTGACAAAAACGATTGGTTATAGCCCATGTTTTTTGAAATTTTGAAAAAAAAAATTAGCCTCGTTTCTCATCATTTTGGACCATGGGCTATAGCCCATATCGTACGGCATACTATAGCGCGCCGTTTTTCATCATTTTTGAAGATTTGAAAAAAATGACGAAATGACAAAAACGAAAGGTTATAGCCCATGTTTTTTGAAATTTTGAAAAAAAAAGTTAGCCTCGTTTCTCATCATTTTGGACCATGGGCTATAGCCCATATCGTACGGCATACTATAGCGCGCCGTTTTTCATCATTTTTAAAGATTTGAAAAAAATTACGAAATGACAAAAACGATGGGTTATAGCCCATGTTTTTTGAAATTTTGAAAAAAAAAATTAGCCTCGTTTCTCATCATTTTGGACCATGGGCTATAGCCCATATCGTACGGCATACTATAGCGCGCCGTTTTTCATCATTTTTGAAGATTTGAAAAAAATGACGAAATGACAAAAACGAAAGGTTATAGCCCATGTTTTTTGAAATTTTGAAAAAAAAAGTTAGCCTCGTTTCTCATCATTTTGGACCATGGGCTATAGCCCATATCGTACGGCATACTATAGCGCGCCGTTTTTCATCATTTTTGAAGATTTGAAAAAAATGACAAAATGACAAAAACGAAAGGTTATAGCCCATGTTTTTTGAAATTTTGAAAAAAAAAGTTAGCCTCGTTTCTCATCATTTTGGACCATGGGCTATAGCCCATATCGTACGGCATTCTATAGCGCGCCGTTTTTCATCATTTTTAAAGATTTGAAAAAATTACGAAATGACAAAAACGAAAGGTTTTAGCCCATGTTTTTTGAAATTTTGAAAAAAAAAGTTAGCCTCGTTTCTCATCATTTTGGACCATGGGCTATAGCCCATATCGTACGGCATACTATAGCGCGCCGTTTTTCATCATTTTTGAAGATTTGAAAAAAATGACGAAATGACAAAAACGAAAGGTTATAGCCCATGTTTTTTGAAATTTTGAAAAAAAAAGTTAGCCTCGTTTCTCATCATTTTGGACCATGGGCTATAGCCCATATCGTACGGCATACTATAGCGCGCCGTTTTTCATCATTTTTGAAGATTTGAAAAAAATGACGAAATGACAAAAACGAAAGGTTATAGCCCATGTTTTTTGAAATTTCAAAAAAAAAAGTTAGCCTCGTTTCTCCTCATTTTGGACCATGGGCTATAGCCCATATCGTACGGCATACTATAGCGCACCGTTTTTCATCATTTTTGAGGATTTGAAAAAAATGATAAAATGACAAAAACGATGGGTTATAGCCCATGTTTTTTGAAATTTTGAAAAAAAAAGTTAGCCTCGTTTCTCATCATTTTGGACCATGGGCTATAGCCCATATCGTACGGCATACTATAGCGCGCCGTTTTTCATCATTTTTGAGGATTTGAAAAAAATGACGAAATGACAAAAACGATGGGTTATAGCCCATGTTTTTTGAAATTAAAAAAAAAAAAGTTAGCCTCGTTTCTCATCATTTTGGACCATGGGCTATAGCCCATATCGTACGGCATACTATAGCGCACCGTTTTTCATCATTTTTGAGGATTTGAAAAAAATGATAAAATGACAAAAACGATGGGTTATAGCCCATGTTTTTTGAAATTTTGAAAAAAAAAGTTAGCCTCGTTTCTCATCATTTTGGACCATGGGCTATAGCCCATATCGTACGGCATACTATAGCGCGCCGTTTTTCATCATTTTTGAAGATTTGAAAAAAATGACGAAATGACAAAAACGAAAGGTTATAGCCCATGTTTTTTGAAATTTCAAAAAAAAAAGTTAGCCTCGTTTCTCCTCATTTTGGACCATGGGCTATAGCCCATATCGTACGGCATACTATAGCGCACCGTTTTTCATCATTTTTGAGGATTTGAAAAAAATGATAAAATGACAAAAACGATGGGTTATAGCCCATGTTTTTTGAAATTTTGAAAAAAAAAGTTAGCCTCGTTTCTCATCATTTTGGACCATGGGCTATAGCCCATATCGTACGGCATACTATAGCGCGCCGTTTTTCATCATTTTTGAGGATTTGAAAAAAATGACGAAATGACAAAAACGATGGGTTATAGCCCATGTTTTTTGAAATTTAAAAAAAAAAAGTTAGCCTCGTTTCTCATCATTTTGGACCATGGGCTATAGCCCATATCGTACGGCATACTATAGCGCACCGTTTTTCATCATTTTTGAGGATTTGAAAAAAATGATAAAATGACAAAAACGATGGGTTATAGCCCATGTTTTTTGAAATTTTGAAAAAAAAAGTTAGCCTCGTTTCTCATCATTTTGGACCATGGGCTATAGCCCATATCGTACGGCATACTATAGCGCGCCGTTTTTCATCATTTTTGAGGATTTGAAAAAAATGACGAAATGACAAAAACGATGGGTTATAGCCCATGTTTTTTGAAATTTTGAAAAAAAAAGTTAGCCTCGTTTCTCATCATTTTGGACCATGGGCTATAGCCCATATCGTACGGCATACTATAGCGCGCCGTTTTTCATCATTTTTGAGGATTTGAAAAAAATGACGAAATGACAAAAACGATGGGTTATAGCCCATGTTTTTTGAAATTTAGAAAAAAAAAGTTAGCCTCGTTTCTCATCATTTTGGACCATGGGCTATAGCCCATATCGTACGGCATACTATAGCGCGCCGTTTTTCATCATTTTTGAAGATTTGAAAAAAATTACGAAATGACAAAAACGATGGGTTATAGCCCATGTTTTTTGAAATTTTGAAAAAAAAATTAGCCTCGTTTCTCATCATTTTGGACCATGGGCTATAGCCCATATCGTACGGCATACTATAGCGCGCCGTTTTTCATCATTTTTGAAGATTTGATAAAAATGACGAAATGACAAAAACGAAAGGTTATAGCCCATGTTTTTTGAAATTTTGGAAAAAAAAGTTAGCCTCGTTTCTCATCATTTTGGACCATGGGCTATAGCCCATATCGTACGGCATACTATTGCGCGCCGTTTTTCATCATTTTTGAAGATTTGAAAAAAATGACGAAATGACAAAAACGATGGGTTATAGCCCATGTTTTTTGAAATTTTGAAAAAAAAAATTAGCCTCGTTTCTCATCATTTTGGACCATGGGCTATAGCCCATATCGTACGGCATACTATAGCGCGCCGTTTTTCATCATTTTTGAAGATTTGAAAAAATGACAAAATGACAAAAACGAAAGGTTATAGCCCATGTTTTTTGAAATTTAGAAAAAAAAAGTTAGCCTCGTTTTTTATCATTTTGGACCATGGGCTATAGCCCATATCGTACGGCATACTATAGCGCGCCGTTTTTCATCATTTTTGAAGATTTGAAAAAAATGACGAAATGACAAAAACGAAAGGTTATAGCCCATGTTTTTTGAAATTTTGAAAAAAAAAGTTAGCCTCGTTTCTCATCATTTTGGACCATGGGCTATAGCCCATATCGTACGGCATACTATAGCGCGCCGTTTTTCATCATTTTTAAAGATTTGAAAAAAATTACGAAATGACAAAAACGATGGGTTATAGCCCATGTTTTTTGAAATTTTGAAAAAAAAATTAGCCTCGTTTCTCATCATTTTGGACCATGGGCTATAGCCCATATCGTACGGCATACTATAGCACGCCGTTTTTCATCATTTTTTAAGATTTGAAAAAAATGACGAAATGACAAAAACGAAAGGTTATAGCCCATGTTTTTTGAAATTTTGAAAAAAAAAGTTAGCCTCGTTTCTCATCATTTTGGACCATGGGCTATAGCCCATATCGTACGGCATACTATAGCGCGCCGTTTTTCATCATTTTTGAAGATTTGAAAAAAATGACAAAATGACAAAAACGAAAGGTTATAGCCCATGTTTTTTGAAATTTTGAAAAAAAAAGTTAGCCTCGTTTCTCATCATTTTGGACCATGGGCTATAGCCCATATCGTACGGCATTCTATAGCGCGCCGTTTTTCATCATTTTTAAAGATTTGAAAAAATTACGAAATGACAAAAACGAAAGGTTTTAGCCCATGTTTTTTGAAATTTTGAAAAAAAAAGTTAGCCTCGTTTCTCATCATTTTGGACCATGGGCTATAGCCCATATCGTACGGCATACTATAGCGCGCCGTTTTTCATCATTTTTGAAGATTTGAAAAAAATGACGAAATGACAAAAACGAAAGGTTATAGCCCATGTTTTTTGAAATTTTGAAAAAAAAGTTAGCCTCGTTTCTCATCATTTTGGACCATGGGCTATAGCCCATATCGTACGGCATACTATAGCGCGCCGTTTTTCATCATTTTTGAAGATTTGAAAAAAATGACGAAATGACAAAAACGAAAGGTTATAGCCCATGTTTTTTGAAATTTTGAAAAAAAAAGTTAGCCTCGTTTCTCATCATTTTGGACCATGGGCTATAGCCCATATCGTAAGGCATACTATAGCGCGCCGTTTTTCATCATTTTTAAAGATTTGAAAAAAATTACGAAATGACAAAAACGATGGGTTATAGCCCATGTTTTTTGAAATTTTGAAAAAAAAAGTTAGCCTCGTTTCTCATCATTTTGGACCATGGGCTATAGCCCATATCGTACGGCATACTATAGCGCGCCGTTTTCATCATTTTTAAAGATTTGAAAAAAATTACGAAATGACAAAAACGATGGGTTATAGCCCATGTTTTTTGAAATTTTGAAAAAAAAAGTTAGCCTCGTTTCTCATCATTTTGGACCATGGGCTATAGCCCATATCGTACGGCATACTATAGCGCGCCGTTTTCATCATTTTTAAAGATTTGAAAAAAATTACGAAATGACAAAAACGATGGGTTATAGCCCATGTTTTTTGAAATTTTGAAAAAAAAAGTTAGCCTCGTTTCTCATCATTTTGGACCATGGGCTATAGCCCATATCGTACGGCATACTATAGCGCGCCGTTTTTCATCATTTTTGAAGATTTGAAAAAAATGACAAAATGACAAAAACGAAAGGTTATAGCCCATGTTTTTTGAAATTTTGAAAAAAAAAGTTAGCCTCGTTTCTCATCATTTTGGACCATGGGCTATAGCCCATATCGTACGGCATACTATAGCGCGCCGTTTTTCATCATTTTTGAAGATTTGAAAAAAATGACGAAATGACAAAAACGAAAGGTTATAGCCCATGTTTTTTGAAATTTTGAAAAAAAAAGTTAGCCTCGTTTCTCATCATTTTGGACCATGGGCTATAGCCCATATCGTACGGCATACTATAGCGCGCCGTTTTTCATCATTTTTAAAGATTTGAAAAAAATTACGAAATGACAAAAACGATGGGTTATAGCCCATGTTTTTTGAAATTTTGAAAAAAAATAAGTTAGCCTCGTTTCTCATCATTTTGGACCATGGGCTATAGCCCATATCGTACGGCATACTATAGCGCGCCGTTTTTCATCATTTTTGAAGATTTGAAAAAAATGACGAAATGACAAAAACGATGGGTTATAGCCCATGTTTTTTGAAATTTTGAAAAAAAGAAGTTAGCCTCGTTTCTCATCATTTTGGACCATGGGCTATAGCCCATATCGTACGGCATACTATAGCCCGCCGTTTTTCATCATTTTTGAAAAAAATGACAAAATGACAAAACGAAAGGTTATAGCCCATGTTTTTTGAAATTTTGAAAAAAAAAGTTAGCCTCGTTTCTCATCATTTTGGACCATGGGCTATAGCCCATATCGTACGGCATACTATAGCGCGCCGTTTTTCATCATTTTTGAAGATTTGAAAAAAATGACGAAATGACAAAAACGAAAGGTTATAGCCCATGTTTTTTGAAATTAAAAAAAAAAAAGTTAGCCTCGTTTCTCATCATTTTGGACCATGGGCTATAGCCCATATCGTACGGCATACTATAGCGCGCCGTTTTTCATCATTTTTGAAGATTTGAAAAAAATGACGAAATGACAAAAACGAAAGGTTATAGCCCATGTTTTTGAAATTTTGAAAAAAAAAGTTAGCCTCGTTTCTCATCATTTTGGACCATGGGCTATAGCCCATATCGTACGGCATACTATAGCGCGCCGTTTTTCATCATTTTTGAAGATTTGAAAAAAATTACAAAATGACAAAAACGAAAGGTTATAGCCCATGTTTTTGAAATTTTGAAAAAAAAAGTTAGCCTCGTTTCTCATCATTTTGGACCATGGGCTATAGCCCATATCGTACGGCATACTATAGCGCGCCGTTTTTCATCATTTTTGAAGATTTGGAAAAAATGACGAAATGACAAAAACGAAAGGTTATAGCCCATGTTTTTTGAAATTTTGGAAAAAAAAGTTAGCCTCGTTTCTCATCATTTTGGACCATGGGCTATAGCCCATATCGTACGGCATACTATAGCGTGCCGTTTTTCATCATTTTTGAAGATTTGAAAAAAATGACGAAATGACAAAAACGAAAGGTTATAGCCCATGTTTTTTGAAATTTTGAAAAAAAAAGTTAGCCTCGTTTCTCATCATTTTGGACCATGGGCTAATAGCCCATATCGTACGGCATTCTATAGCGCGCCGTTTTTCATCATTTTTAAAGATTTGAAAAAAATTACGAAATGACAAAAACGAAAGGTTATAGCCCATGTTTTTTGAAATTTTGAAAAAAAAAGTTAGCCTCGTTTCTCATCATTTTGGACCATGGGCTATAGCCCATATCGTACGGCATACTATAGCGCGCCGTTTTTCATCATTTTTGAAGATTTGAAAAAAATGACAAAATGACAAAAACGAAAGGTTATAGCCCATGTTTTTTGAAATTTTGAAAAAAAAAGTTAGCCTCGTTTCTCATCATTTTGGACCATGGGCTATAGCCCATATCGTACGGCATTCTATAGCGCGCCGTTTTCATCATTTTTAAAGATTTGAAAAAATTACGAAATGACAAAAACGAAAGGTTATAGCCCATGTTTTTTGAAATTTTGAAAAAAAAAGTTAGCCTCGTTTCTCATCATTTTGGACCATGGGCTATAGCCCATATCGTACGGCATACTATAGCGCGCCGTTTTTCATCATTTTTGAAGATTTGAAAAAAATGACGAAATGACAAAAACGAAAGGTTATAGCCCATGTTTTTTGAAATTTTGAAAAAAAAAGTTAGCCTCGTTTCTCATCATTTTGGACCATGGGCTATAGCCCATATCGTACGGCATACTATAGCGCGCCGTTTTTCATCATTTTTGAAGATTTGAAAAAAATGACGAAATGACAAAAACGAAAGGTTATAGCCCATGTTTTTTGAAATTTTGAAAAAAAAAGTTAGCCTCGTTTCTCATCATTTTGGACCATGGGCTATAGCCCATATCGTACGGCATACTATAGCGCGCCGTTTTTCATCATTTTTGAAGATTTGAAAAAAATGACGAAATGACAAAAACGAAAGGTTATAGCCCATGTTTTTTGAAATTTTGAAAAAAAAGGTTAGCCTCGTTTCTCATCATTTTGGACCATGGGCTATAGCCCATATCGTACGGCATACTATAGCGCGCCGTTTTTCATCATTTTTGAAGATTTGAAAAAAATGACGAAATGACAAAAACGAAAGGTTATAGCCCATGTTTTTTGAAATTTTGAAAAAAAAAGTTAGCCTCGTTTCTCATCATTTTGGACCATGGGCTATAGCCCATATCGTACGGCATTCTATAGCGCGCCGTTTTTCGTCATTTTTAAAGATTTGAAAAAAATTACGAAATGACAAAAACGAAAGGTTATAGCCCATGTTTTTTGAAATTTTGAAAAAAAAGTTAGCCTCGTTTCTCATCATTTTGAACCATGGGCTATAGCCCATATCGTACGGCATACTATAGCGCGCCGTTTTTCATCATTTTTGAAGATTTGAAAAAAATGACGAAATGACAAAAACGAAAGGTTATAGCCCATGTTTTTTGAAATTTTGAAAAAAAAAGTTAGCCTCGTTTCTCATCATTTTGGACCATGGGCTATAGCCCATATCGTACGGCATACTATAGCGCGCCGTTTTTCATCATTTTTGAAGATTTGAAAAAAATGACGAAATGACAAAAACGAAAGGTTATAGCCCATGTTTTTTGAAATTTTGAAAAAAAAAGTTAGCCTCGTTTCTCATCATTTTGGACCATGGGCTAATAGCCCATATCGTACGGCATTCTATAGCGCGCCGTTTTTCATCATTTTTAAAGATTTGAAAAAAATTACGAAATGACAAAAACGAAAGGTTATAGCCCATGTTTTTTGAAATTTAGAAAAAAAAAGTTAGCCTCGTTTCTCATCATTTTGGACCATGGGCTATAGCCCATATCGTACGGCATACTATAGCGCGCCGTTTTTCATCATTTTTGAAGATTTGAAAAAAATTACGAAATGACAAAAACGAAAGGTTATAGCCCATGTTTTTTGAAATTTTGAAAAAAAAAGTTAGCCTCGTTTCTCATCATTTTGGACCATGGGCTATAGCCCATATCGTACGGCATACTATAGCGCGCCGTTTTTCATCATTTTTGAAGATTTGAAAAAAATGACAAAATGACAAAAACGAAAGGTTATAGCCCATGTTTTTTGAAATTTTGGAAAAAAAAGTTAGCCTCGTTTCTCATCATTTTGGACCATGGGCTATAGCCCATATCGTACGGCATTCTATAGCGCGCCGTTTTCATCATTTTTAAAGATTTGAAAAAAATTACGAAATGACAAAAACGAAAGGTTATAGCCCATGTTTTTTGAAATTTTGAAAAAAAAAGTTAGCCTCGTTTCTCATCATTTTGGACCATGGGCTATAGCCCATATCGTACGGCATACTATAGCGCGCCGTTTTTCATCATTTTTGAAGATTTGAAAAAAATGACGAAATGACAAAAACGAAAGGTTATAGCCCATGTTTTTTGAAATTTTGAAAAAAAAAGTTAGCCTCGTTTCTCATCATTTTGGACCATGGGCTATAGCCCATATCGTACGGCATACTATAGCGCGCCGTTTTTCATCATTTTTGAAGATTTGAAAAAAATGACGAAATGACAAAAACGAAAGGTTATAGCCCATGTTTTTTGAAATTTTGAAAAAAAAAGTTAGCCTCGTTTCTCATCATTTTGGACCATGGGCTATAGCCCATATCGTACGGCATACTATAGCGCGCCGTTTTTCATCATTTTTGAAGATTTGAAAAAAATGACGAAATGACAAAAACGAAAGGTTATAGCCCATGTTTTTTGAAATTTTGAAAAAAAAAGTTAGCCTCGTTTCTCATCATTTTGGACCATGGGCTATAGCCCATATCGTACGGCATACTATAGCGCGCCGTTTTTCATCATTTTTGAAGATTTGAAAAAAATGAAAAAATGACAAAAACGAAAGGTTATAGCCCATGTTTTTTGAAATTTTGAAAAAAAAAGTTAGCCTCGTTTCTCATCATTTTGGACCATGGGCTATAGCCCATATCGTACGGCATACTATAGCGCGCCGTTTTTCATCATTTTTGAAGATTTGAAAAAAATGACGAAATGACAAAAACGAAAGGTTATAGCCCATGTTTTTTGAAATTTAAAAAAAAAAAGTTAGCCTCGTTTCTCATCATTTTGGACCATGGGCTATAGCCCATATCGTACGGCATACTATAGCGCGCCGTTTTTCATCATTTTTGAAGATTTGAAAAAAATGACGAAATGACAAAAACGAAAGGTTATAGCCCATGTTTTTTGAAATTTTGAAAAAAAAAGTTAGCCTCGTTTCTCATCATTTTGGACCATGGGCTATAGCCCATATCGTACGGCATACTATAGCGCGCCGTTTTTCATCATTTTTGAAGATTTGAAAAAAATGACGAAATGACAAAAACGAAAGGTTATAGCCCATGTTTTTTGAAATTTTGAAAAAAAAAGTTAGCCTCGTTTCTCATCATTTTGGACCATGGGCTATAGCCCATATCGTACGGCATACTATAACGCGCCGTTTTTCATCATTTTTGAAGATTTGAAAAAAATGAAAAAATGACAAAAACGAAAGGTTATAGCCCATGTTTTTTGAAATTTTGAAAAAAAAAGTTAGCCTCGTTTCTCATCATTTTGGACCATGGGCTATAGCCCATATCGTACGGCATACTATAGCGCGCCGTTTTTCATCATTTTTGAAGATTTGAAAAAAATGACGAAATGACAAAAACGAAAGGTTATAGCCCATGTTTTTGAAATTTTGAAAAAAAAAGTTAGCCTCGTTTCTCATCATTTTGGACCATGGGCTATAGCCCATATCGTACGGCATACTATAGCGCGCCGTTTTTCATCATTTTTGAAGATTTGAAAAAAATTACAAAATGACAAAAACGAAAGGTTATAGCCCATGTTTTTGAAATTTTGAAAAAAAAAGTTAGCCTCGTTTCTCATCATTTTGGACCATGGGCTATAGCCCATATCGTACGGCATACTATAGCGCGCCGTTTTTCATCATTTTTGAAGATTTGGAAAAAATGACGAAATGACAAAAACGAAAGGTTATAGCCCATGTTTTTTGAAATTTTGAAAAAAAAAGTTAGCCTCGTTTCTCATCATTTTGGACCATGGGCTATAGCCCATATCGTACGGCATACTATAGCGCGCCGTATTTCATCATTTTTGAAGAAAAAAATGACGAAATGACAAAAACGAAAGGTTATAGCCCATGTTTTTTGAAATTTTGAAAAAAAAAGTTAGCCTCGTTTCTCATCATTTTGGACCATGGGCTATAGCCCATATCGTACGGCATTCTATAGCGCGCCGTTTTTCGTCATTTTTAAAGATTTGAAAAAAATTACGAAATGACAAAAACGAAAGGTTATAGCCCATGTTTTTTTAAATTTTGAAAAAAAAGTTAGCCTCGTTTCTCATCATTTTGAACCATGGGCTATAGCCCATATCGTACGGCATACTATAGCGCGCCGTTTTTCATCATTTTTGAAGATTTGAAAAAAATGACGAAATGACAAAAACGAAAGGTTATAGCCCATGTTTTTTGAAATTTTGAAAAAAAAAGTTAGCCTCGTTTCTCATCATTTTGGACCATGGGCTATAGCCCATATCGTACGGCATACTATAGCGCGCCGTTTTTCATCATTTTTGAAGATTTGAAAAAAATGACGAAATGACAAAAACGAAAGGTTATAGCCCATGTTTTTTGAAATTTTGAAAAAAAAAGTTAGCCTCGTTTCTCATCATTTTGGACCATGGGCTAATAGCCCATATCGTACGGCATTCTATAGCGCGCCGTTTTTCATCATTTTTAAAGATTTGAAAAAAATTACGAAATGACAAAAACGAAAGGTTATAGCCCATGTTTTTTGAAATTTAGAAAAAAAAAGTTAGCCTCGTTTCTCATCATTTTGGACCATGGGCTATAGCCCATATCGTACGGCATACTATAGCGCGCCGTTTTTCATCATTTTTGAAGATTTGAAAAAAATGACGAAATGACAAAAACGAAAGGTTATAGCCCATGTTTTTTGAAATTTTGAAAAAAAAAGTTAGCCTCGTTTCTCATCATTTTGGACCATGGGCTATAGCCCATATCGTACGGCATACTATAGCGCGCCGTTTTTCATCATTTTTGAAGATTTGAAAAAAATGACAAAATGACAAAAACGAAAGGTTATAGCCCATGTTTTTTGAAATTTTGGAAAAAAAAGTTAGCCTCGTTTCTCATCATTTTGGACCATGGGCTATAGCCCATATCGTACGGCATTCTATAGCGCGCCGTTTTCATCATTTTTAAAGATTTGAAAAAAATTACGAAATGACAAAAACGAAAGGTTATAGCCCATGTTTTTTGAAATTTTGAAAAAAAAAGTTAGCCTCGTTTCTCATCATTTTGGACCATGGGCTATAGCCCATATCGTACGGCATACTATAGCGCGCCGTTTTTCATCATTTTTGAAGATTTGAAAAAAATGACAAAATGACAAAAACGAAAGGTTATAGCCCATGTTTTTTGAAATTTTGAAAAAAAAAGTTAGCCTTGTTTCTCATCATTTTGGACCATGGGCTATAGCCCATATCGTACGGCATACTATAGCGCGCCGTTTTTCATCATTTTTGAAGATTTGAAAAAAATGACGAAATGACAAAAACGAAAGGTTATAGCCCATGTTTTTTGAAATTTTGAAAAAAAAAGTTAGCCTCGTTTCTCATCATTTTGGACCATGGGCTATAGCCCATATCGTACGGCATACTATAGCGCGCCGTTTTTCATCATTTTTGAAGATTTGAAAAAAATGACGAAATGACAAAAACGAAAGGTTATAGCCCATGTTTTTTGAAATTTTGAAAAAAAAAGTTAGCCTCGTTTCTCATCATTTTGGACCATGGGCTATAGCCCATATCGTACGGCATACTATAGCGCGCCGTTTTTCATCATTTTTGAAGATTTGAAAAAAATGAAAAAATCACAAAAACGAAAGGTTATAGCCCATGTTTTTTGAAATTTTGAAAAAAAAAGTTAGCCTCGTTTCTCATCATTTTGGACCATGGGCTATAGCCCATATCGTACGGCATACTATAGCGCGCCGTTTTTCATCATTTTTGAAGATTTGAAAAAATGACGAAATGACAAAAACGAAAGGTTATAGCCCATGTTTTTTGAAATTTAGAAAAAAAAAGTTAGCCTCGTTTCTCATCATTTTGGACCATGGGCTATAGCCCATATCGTACGGCATACTATAGCGCGCCGTTTTTCATCATTTTTGAAGATTTGAAAAAAATTACGAAATGACAAAAACGATGGGTTATAGCCCATGTTTTTTGAAATTTTGAAAAAAAAATTAGCCTCGTTTCTCATCATTTTGGACCATGGGCTATAGCCCATATCGTACGGCATACTATAGCGCGCCGTTTTTCATCATTTTTGAAGATTTGAAAAAAATGACGAAATGACAAAAACGAAAGGTTATAGCCCATGTTTTTTGAAATTTTGGAAAAAAAAGTTAGCCTCGTTTCTCATCATTTTGGACCATGGGCTATAGCCCATATCGTACGGCATACTATAGCGCGCCGTTTTTCATCATTTTTGAAGATTTGAAAAAAATGACGAAATGACAAAAACGATGGGTTATAGCCCATGTTTTTTGAAATTTTGAAAAAAAAAATTAGCCTCGTTTCTCATCATTTTGGACCATGGGCTATAGCCCATATCGTACGGCATACTATAGCGCGCCGTTTTTCATCATTTTTGAAGATTTGAAAAAATGACAAAATGACAAAAACGAAAGGTTATAGCCCATGTTTTTTGAAATTTAGAAAAAAAAAGTTAGCCTCGTTTCTCATCATTTTGGACCATGGGCTATAGCCCATATCGTACGGCATACTATAGCGCGCCGTTTTTCATCATTTTTGAAGATTTGAAAAAAATGACGAAATGACAAAAACGAAAGGTTATAGCCCATGTTTTTTGAAATTTTGAAAAAAAAAGTTAGCCTCGTTTCTCATCATTTTGGACCATGGGCTATAGCCCATATCGTACGGCATACTATAGCGCGCCTTTTTTCATCATTTTTAAAGATTTGAAAAAAATTACGAAATGACAAAAACGATGGGTTATAGCCCATGTTTTTTGAAATTTTGAAAAAAAAATTAGCCTCGTTTCTCATCATTTTGGACCATGGGCTATAGCCCATATCGTACGGCATACTATAGCGCGCCGTTTTTCATCATTTTTGAAGATTTGAAAAAAATGACGAAATGACAAAAACGAAAGGTTAAAGCCCATGTTTTTTGAAATTTTGAAAAAAAAAGTTAGCCTCGTTTCTCATCATTTTGGACCATGGGCTATAGCCCATATCGTACGGCATACTATAGCGCGCCGTTTTTCATCATTTTTGAAGATTTGAAAAAAATGACAAAATGACAAAAACGAAAGGTTATAGCCCATGTTTTTTGAAATTTTGAAAAAAAAAGTTAGCCTCGTTTCTCATCATTTTGGACCATGGGCTATAGCCCATATCGTACGGCATTCTATAGCGCGCCGTTTTTCATCATTTTTAAAGATTTGAAAAAATTACGAAATGACAAAAACGAAAGGTTTTAGCCCATGTTTTTTGAAATTTTGAAAAAAAAAGTTAGCCTCGTTTCTCATCATTTTGGACCATGGGCTATAGCCCATATCGTACGGCATACTATAGCGCGCCGTTTTTCATCATTTTTGAAGATTTGAAAAAAATGACGAAATGACAAAAACGAAAGGTTATAGCCCATGTTTTTTGAAATTTTGAAAAAAAAAGTTAGCCTCGTTTCTCATCATTTTGGACCATGGGCTATAGCCCATATCGTACGGCATACTATAGCGCGCCGTTTTTCATCATTTTTGAAGATTTGAAAAAAATGACGAAATGACAAAAACGAAAGGTTATAGCCCATGTTTTTTGAAATTTTGAAAAAAAAAGTTAGCCTCGTTTCTCATCATTTTGGACCATGGGCTATAGCCCATATCGTACGGCATACTATAGCGCGCCGTTTTTGTCATTTTTAAAGATTTGAAAAAAATTACGAAATGACAAAAACGATGGGTTATAGCCCATGTTTTTTGAAATTTTGAAAAAAAAAGTTAGCCTCGTTTCTCATCATTTTGGACCATGGGCTATAGCCCATATCGTACGGCATACTATAGCGCGCCGTTTTCATCATTTTTAAAGATTTGAAAAAAATTACGAAATGACAAAAACGATGGGTTATAGCCCATGTTTTTTGAAATTTTGAAAAAAAAAAGTTAGCCTCGTTTCTCATCATTTTGGACCATGGGCTATAGCCCATATCGTACGGCATACTATAACGCGCCGTTTTCATAATTTTTAAAGATTTGAAAAAAATTACGAAATGACAAAAACGATGGGTTATAGCCCATGTTTTTTGAAATTTTGAAAAAAAAAGTTAGCCTCGTTTCTCATCATTTTGGACCATGGGCTATAGCCCATATCGTACGGCATACTATAGCGCGCCGTTTTTCATCATTTTTGAAGATTTGAAAAAAATGACAAAATGACAAAAACGAAAGGTTATAGCCCATGTTTTTTGAAATTTTGAAAAAAAAAGTTAGCCTCGTTTCTCATCATTTTGGACCATGGGCTATAGCCCATATCGTACGGCATACTATAGCGCGCCGTTTTTCATCATTTTTGAAGATTTGAAAAAAATGACGAAATGACAAAAACGAAAGGTTATAGCCCATGTTTTTTGAAATTTTGAAAAAAAAAGTTAGCCTCGTTTCTCATCATTTTGGACCATGGGCTATAGCCCATATCGTACGGCATACTATAGCGCGCCGTTTTTCATCATTTTTAAAGATTTGAAAAAAATTACGAAATGACAAAAACGATGGGTTATAGCCCATGTTTTTTGAAATTTTGAAAAAAAAAGTTAGCCTCGTTTCTCATCATTTTGGACCATGGGCTATAGCCCATATCGTACGGCATACTATAGCGCGCCGTTTTTCATCATTTTTGAAGATTTGAAAAAAATGACGAAATGACAAAAACGATGGGTTATAGCCCATGTTTTTTGAAATTTTGAAAAAAAAAGTTAGCCTCGTTTCTCATCATTTTGGACCATGGGCTATAGCCCATATCGTACGGCATACTATAGCCCGCCGTTTTTCATCATTTTTGAAAAAAATGACAAAATGACAAAACGAAAGGTTATAGCCCATGTTTTTTGAAATTTTGAAAAAAAAAGTTAGCCTCGTTTCTCATCATTTTGGACCATGGGCTATAGCCCATATCGTACGGCATACTATAGCGCGCCGTTTTTCATCATTTTTGAAGATTTGAAAAAAATGACGAAATGACAAAAACGAAAGGTTATAGCCCATGTTTTTTGAAATTTAAAAAAAAAAAGTTAGCCTCGTTTCTCATCATTTTGGACCATGGGCTATAGCCCATATCGTACGGCATACTATAGCGCGCCGTTTTTCATCATTTTTGAAGATTTGAAAAAAATGACGAAATGACAAAAACGAAAGGTTATAGCCCATGTTTTTGAAATTTTGAAAAAAAAAGTTAGCCTCGTTTCTCATCATTTTGGACCATGGGCTATAGCCCATATCGTACGGCATACTATAGCGCGCCGTTTTTCATCATTTTTGAAGATTTGAAAAAAATTACAAAATGACAAAAACGAAAGGTTATAGCCCATGTTTTTGAAATTTTGAAAAAAGAAGTTAGCCTCGTTTCTCATCATTTTGGACCATGGGCTATAGCCCATATCGTACGGCATACTATAGCGCGCCGTTTTTCATCATTTTTGAAGATTTGGAAAAAATGACGAAATGACAAAAACGAAAGGTTATAGCCCATGTTTTTTGAAATTTTGGAAAAAAAAGTTAGCCTCGTTTCTCATCATTTTGGACCATGGGCTATAGCCCATATCGTACGGCATACTATAGCGTGCCGTTTTTCATCATTTTTGAAGATTTGAAAAAAATGACGAAATGACAAAAACGAAAGGTTATAGCCCATGTTTTTTGAAATTTTGAAAAAAAAAGTTAGCCTCGTTTCTCATCATTTTGGACCATGGGCTAAAGCCCATATCGTACGGCATACTATAGCGCGCCGTTTTTCATCATTTTTGAAGATTTGAAAAAAATGACAAAATGACAAAAACGAAAGGTTATAGCCCATGTTTTTTGAAATTTTGAAAAAAAAAGTTAGCCTCGTTTCTCATCATTTTGGACCATGGGCTATAGCCCATATCGTACGGCATTCTATAGCGCGCCGTTTTTCATCATTTTTAAAGATTTGAAAAAATTACGAAATGACAAAAACGAAAGGTTATAGCCCATGTTTTTTGAAATTTTGAAAAAAAAAGTTAGCCTCGTTTCTCATCATTTTGGACCATGGGCTATAGCCCATATTGTACGGCATACTATAGCGCGCCGTTTTTCATCATTTTTGAAGATTTGAAAAAAATGACGAAATGACAAAAACGAAAGGTTATAGCCCATGTTTTTTGAAATTTTGAAAAAAAAAGTTAGCCTCGTTTCTCATCATTTTGGACCATGGGCTATAGCCCATATCGTACGGCATACTATAGCGCGCCGTTTTTCATCATTTATTAAGATTTGAAAAAAATTACGAAATGACAAAAACGAAAGGTTATAGCCCATGTTTTTTGAAATTTTGGAAAAAAAAGTTAGCCTCGTTTCTCATCATTTTGGACCATGGGCTATAGCCCATATCGTACGGCATACTATAGCGCGCCGTTTTTTCATCATTTTTGAAGATTTGAAAAAAATGACGAAATGACAAAAACGAAAGGTTATAGCCCATGTTTTTTGAAATTTTGAAAAAAAAAGTTAGCCTCGTTTCTCATCATTTTGGACCATGGGCTATAGCCCATATCGTACGGCATACTATAGCGCGCCGTTTTTCATCATTTTTGAAGATTTGAAAAAAATGACGAAATGACAAAAACGAAAGGTTATAGCCCATGTTTTTTGAAATTTTGAAAAAAAAAGTTAGCCTCGTTTCTCATCATTTTGGACCATGGGCTATAGCCCATATCGTACGGCATACTATAGCGCGCCGTTTTTCATCATTTTTAAAGATTTGAAAAAAATTACGAAATGACAAAAACGATGGGTTATAGCCCATGTTTTTTGAAATTTTGAAAAAAAAAGTTAGCCTCGTTTCTCATCATTTTGGACCATGGGCTATAGCCCATATCGTACGGCATACTATAGCGCGCCGTTTTCATCATTTTTAAAGATTTGAAAAAAATTACGAAATGACAAAAACGATGGGTTATAGCCCATGTTTTTTGAAATTTTGAAAAAAAAAGTTAGCCTCGTTTCTCATCATTTTGGACCATGGGCTATAGCCCATATCGTACGGCATACTATAGCGCGCCGTTTTTCATCATTTTTGAAGATTTGAAAAAAATGACAAAATGACAAAAACGAAAGGTTATAGCCCATGTTTTTTGAAATTTTGAAAAAAAAAGTTAGCCTCGTTTCTCATCATTTTGGACCATGGGCTATAGCCCATATCGTACGGCATACTATAGCGCGCCGTTTTTCATCATTTTTGAAGATTTGAAAAAAATGACGAAATGACAAAAACGAAAGGTTATAGCCCATGTTTTTTGAAATTTTGAAAAAAAAAGTTAGCCTCGTTTCTCATCATTTTGGACCATGGGCTATAGCCCATATCGTACGGCATACTATAGCGCGCCGTTTTTCATCATTTTTAAAGATTTGAAAAAAATTACGAAATGACAAAAACGATGGGTTATAGCCCATGTTTTTTGAAATTTTGGAAAAAAAAGTTAGCCTCGTTTCTCATCATTTTGGACCATGGGCTATAGCCCATATCGTACGGCATACTATAGCGCGCCGTTTTTCATCATTTTTGAAGATTTGAAAAAAATGACGAAATGACAAAAACGATGGGTTATAGCCCATGTTTTTTGAAATTTTGAAAAAAAAAGTTAGCCTCGTTTCTCATCATTTTGGACCATGGGCTATAGCCCATATCGTACGGCATACTATAGCCCGCCGTTTTTCATCATTTTTGAAAAAAATGACAAAATGACAAAACGAAAGGTTATAGCCCATGTTTTTTGAAATTTTGAAAAAAAAAGTTAGCCTCGTTTCTCATCATTTTGGACCATGGGCTATAGCCCATATCGTACGGCATACTATAGCGCGCCGTTTTTCATCATTTTTGAAGATTTGAAAAAAATGACGAAATGACAAAAACGAAAGGTTATAGCCCATGTTTTTTGAAATTTAAAAAAAAAAAGTTAGCCTCGTTTCTCATCATTTTGGACCATGGGCTATAGCCCATATCGTACGGCATACTATAGCGCGCCGTTTTTCATCATTTTTGAAGATTTGAAAAAAATGACGAAATGACAAAAACGAAAGGTTATAGCCCATGTTTTTGAAATTTTGAAAAAAAAAGTTAGCCTCGTTTCTCATCATTTTGGACCATGGGCTATAGCCCATATCGTACGGCATACTATAGCGCGCCGTTTTTCATCATTTTTGAAGAATTGAAAAAAATTACAAAATGACAAAAACGAAAGGTTATAGCCCATGTTTTTGAAATTTTGAAAAAAGAAGTTAGCCTCGTTTCTCATCATTTTGGACCATGGGCTATAGCCCATATCGTACGGCATACTATAGCGCGCCGTTTTTCATCATTTTTGAAGATTTGGAAAAAATGACGAAATGACAAAAACGAAAGGTTATAGCCCATGTTTTTTGAAATTTTGGAAAAAAAAGTTAGCCTCGTTTCTCATCATTTTGGACCATGGGCTATAGCCCATATCGTACGGCATACTATAGCGTGCCGTTTTTCATCATTTTTGAAGATTTGAAAAAAATGACGAAATGACAAAAACGAAAGGTTATAGCCCATGTTTTTTGAAATTTTGAAAAAAAAAGTTAGCCTCGTTTCTCATCATTTTGGACCATGGGCTAAAGCCCATATCGTACGGCATACTATAGCGCGCCGTTTTTCATCATTTTTGAAGATTTGAAAAAAATGACAAAATGACAAAAACGAAAGGTTATAGCCCATGTTTTTTGAAATTTTGAAAAAAAAAGTTAGCCTCGTTTCTCATCATTTTGGACCATGGGCTATAGCCCATATCGTACGGCATTCTATAGCGCGCCGTTTTTCATCATTTTTAAAGATTTGAAAAAATTACGAAATGACAAAAACGAAAGGTTATAGCCCATGTTTTTTGAAATTTTGAAAAAAAAAGTTAGCCTCGTTTCTCATCATTTTGGACCATGGGCTATAGCCCATATTGTACGGCATACTATAGCGCGCCGTTTTTCATCATTTTTGAAGATTTGAAAAAAATGACGAAATGACAAAAACGAAAGGTTATAGCCCATGTTTTTTGAAATTTTGAAAAAAAAAGTTAGCCTCGTTTCTCATCATTTTGGACCATGGGCTAATAGCCCATATCGTACGGCATTCTATAGCGCGCCGTTTTTCATCATTTTTAAAGATTTGAAAAAAATTACGAAATGACAAAAACGAAAGGTTATAGCCCATGTTTTTTGAAATTTTGAAAAAAAAAGTTAGCCTCGTTTCTCATCATTTTGGACCATGGGCTATAGCCCATATCGTACGGCATACTATAGCGCGCCGTTTTTCATCATTTATTAAGATTTGAAAAAAATTACGAAATGACAAAAACGAAAGGTTATAGCCCATGTTTTTTGAAATTTTGAAAAAAAAAGTTAGCCTCGTTTCTCATCATTTTGGACCATGGGCTATAGCCCATATCGTACGGCATACTATAGCGCGCCGTTTTTCATCATTTTTAAAGATTTGAAAAAAATTACGAAATGACAAAAACGATGGGTTATAGCCCATGTTTTTTGAAATTTTGAAAAAAAAAGTTAGCCTCGTTTCTCATCATTTTGGACCATGGGCTATAGCCCATATCGTACGGCATACTATAGCGCGCCGTTTTCATCATTTTTAAAGATTTGAAAAAAATTACGAAATGACAAAAACGATGGGTTATAGCCCATGTTTTTTGAAATTTTGAAAAAAAAAGTTAGCCTCGTTTCTCATCATTTTGGACCATGGGCTATAGCCCATATCGTACGGCATACTATAGCGCGCCGTTTTTCATCATTTTTGAAGATTTGAAAAAAATGACAAAATGACAAAAACGAAAGGTTATAGCCCATGTTTTTTGAAATTTTGAAAAAAAAAGTTAGCCTCGTTTTTCATCATTTTGGACCATGGGCTATAGCCCATATCGTACGGCATACTATAGCGCGCCGTTTTTCATCATTTTTGAAGATTTGAAAAAAATGACGAAATGACAAAAACGATGGGTTATAGCCCATGTTTTTTGAAATTTTGAAAAAAAAGGTTAGCCTCGTTTCTCATCATTTTGGACCATGGGCTATAGCCCATATCGTACGGCATACTATAGCGCGCCGTTTTTCATCATTTTTAAAGATTTGAAAAAAATTACGAAATGACAAAAACGATGGGTTATAGCCCATGTTTTTTGAAATTTTGAAAAAAAAAGTTAGCCTCGTTTCTCATCATTTTGGACCATGGGCTATAGCCCATATCGTACGGCATACTATAGCGCGCCGTTTTTCATCATTTTTGAAGATTTGAAAAAAATGACGAAATGACAAAAACGATGGGTTATAGCCCATGTTTTTTGAATTTTGAAAAAAAAAGTTAGCCTCGTTTCTCATCATTTTGGACCATGGGCTATAGCCCATATCGTACGGCATACTATAGCCCGCCGTTTTTCATCATTTTTGAAAAAAATGACAAAATGACAAAACGAAAGGTTATAGCCCATGTTTTTTGAAATTTTGAAAAAAAAAGTTAGCCTCGTTTCTCATCATTTTGGACCATGGGCTATAGCCCATATCGTACGGCATACTATAGCGCGCCGTTTTTCATCATTTTTGAAGATTTGAAAAAAATGACAAAATGACAAAAACGAAAGGTTATAGCCCATGTTTTTTGAAATTTTGAAAAAAAAAGTTAGCCTCGTTTCTCATCATTTTGGACCATGGGCTATAGCCCATATCGTACGGCATACTATAGCGCGCCGTTTTTCATCATTTTTGAAGATTTGAAAAAAATGACGAAATGACAAAAACGAAAGGTTATAGCCCATGTTTTTTGAAATTTTGAAAAAAAAAGTTAGCCTCGTTTCTCATCATTTTGGACCATGGGCTATAGCCCATATCGTACGGCATACTATAGCGCGCCGTTTTTCATCATTTTTAAAGATTTGAAAAAAATTACGAAATGACAAAAACGATGGGTTATAGCCCATGTTTTTTGAAATTTTGAAAAAAAAAGTTAGCCTCGTTTCTCATCATTTTGGACCATGGGCTATAGCCCATATCGTACGGCATACTATAGCGCGCCGTTTTTCATCATTTTTGAAGATTTGAAAAAAATGACGAAATGACAAAAACGATGGGTTATAGCCCATGTTTTTTGAAATTTTGAAAAAAAAAGTTAGCCTCGTTTCTCATCATTTTGGACCATGGGCTATAGCCCATATCGTACGGCATACTATAGCCCGCCGTTTTTCATCATTTTTGAAAAAAATGACAAAATGACAAAACGAAAGGTTATAGCCCATGTTTTTTGAAATTTTGAAAAAAAAAGTTAGCCTCGTTTCTCATCATTTTGGACCATGGGCTATAGCCCATATCGTACGGCATACTATAGCGCGCCGTTTTTCATCATTTTTGAAGATTTGAAAAAAATGACGAAATGACAAAAACGAAAGGTTATAGCCCATGTTTTTTGAAATTTAAAAA
Source organism: Protomyctophum bolini (assembly GCF_963924005.1). Classification (NCBI taxonomy): domain Eukaryota; kingdom Metazoa; phylum Chordata; class Actinopteri; order Myctophiformes; family Myctophidae; genus Protomyctophum; species Protomyctophum bolini. The sequence continues at coordinate 13,360,533 of NC_137863.1, read as the reverse complement.
AAAAAAGTTAGCCTCGTTTCTCATCATTTTGGACCATGGGCTATAGCCCATATCGTACGGCATACTATAGCGCGCCGTTTTACATCATTTTTGAAGATTTGAAAAAAATGACGAAATGACAAAAACGAAAGGTTATAGCCCATGTTTTTGAAATTTTGAAAAAAAAAGTTAGCCTCGTTTCTCATCATTTTGGACCATGGGCTATAGCCCATATCGTACGGCATACTATAGCGCGCCGTTTTTCATCATTTTTGAAGATTTGAAAAAAATGACGAAATGACAAAAACGAAAGGTTATAGCCCATGTTTTTTGAAATTTTGAAAAAAAAAAGTTAGCCTCGTTTCTCATCATTTTGGACCATGGGCTAAAGCCCATATCGTACGGCATACTATAGCGCGCCGTTTTTCATCATTTTTGAAGATTTGAAAAAAATGACAAAATGACAAAAACGAAAGGTTATAGCCCATGTTTTTTGAAATTTTGAAAAAAAAAGTTAGCCTCGTTTCTCATCATTTTGGACCATGGGCTATAGCCCATATCGTACGGCATTCTATAGCGCGCCGTTTTTGTCATTTTTAAAGATTTGAAAAAATTACGAAATGACAAAAACGAAAGGTTATAGCCCATGTTTTTTGAAATTTTGGAAAAAAAAGTTAGCCTCGTTTCTCATCATTTTGGACCATGGGCTATAGCCCATATCGTACGGCATACTATAGTGCGCCGTTTTTCATCATTTTTGAAGATTTGAAAAAAATGACAAAATTACAAAAACGAAAGGTTATAGCCCATGTTTTTTGAAATTTTGAAAAATAAAGTTAGCCTCGTTTCTCATCATTTTGGACCATGGGCTATAGCCCATATCGTACAGCATTCTATAGCGCGCCGTTTTTCGTCATTTATTAAGATTTGAAAAAAATTACGAAATGACAAAAACGAAAGGTTATAGCCCATGTTTTTTGAAATTTTGGAAAAAAAAGTTAGCCTCGTTTCTCATCATTTTGGACCATGGGCTATAGCCCATATCGTACGGCATACTATAGCGCGCCGTTTTTCATCATTTTTGAAGATTTGAAAAAAATGACAAAATGACAAAAACGAAAGGTTATAGCCCATGTTTTTTGAAATTTTGAAAAAAAAAGTTAGCCTCGTTTCTCATCATTTTGGACCATGGGCTATAGCCCATATCGTACGGCATACTATAGCGCGCCGTTTTTCATCATTTTTGAAGATTTGAAAAAAATGACGAAATGACAAAAACGAAAGGTTATAGCCCATGTTTTTTGAAATTTTGAAAAAAAAGTTAGCCTCGTTTCTCATCATTTTGAACCATGGGCTATAGCCCATATCGTACGGCATACTATAGCGCGCCGTTTTTCATCATTTTTGAAGATTTGAAAAAAATGACGAAATGACAAAAACGAAAGGTTATAGCCCATGTTTTTTGAAATTTTGAAAAAAAAAGTTAGCCTCGTTTCTCATCATTTTGGACCATGGGCTATAGCCCATATTGTACGGCATACTATAGCGCGCCGTTTTTCATCATTTTTGAAGATTTGAAAAAAATGACGAAATGACAAAAACGAAAGGTTATAGCCCATGTTTTTTGAAATTTTGAAAAAAAAAGTTAGCCTCGTTTCTCATCATTTTGGACCATGGGCTAATAGCCCATATCGTACGGCATTCTATAGCGCGCCGTTTTTCAGCATTTTTAAAGATTTGAAAAAAATTACGAAATGACAAAAACGAAAGGTTATAGCCCATGTTTTTTGAAATTTTGAAAAAAAAAGTTAGCCTCGTTTCTCATCATTTTGGACCATGGGCTATAGCCCATATCGTACGGCATACTATAGCGCGCCGTTTTTCATCATTTTTGAAGATTTGAAAAAAATGACGAAATGACAAAAACGAAAGGTTATAGCCCATGTTTTTTGAAATTTTGAAAAAAAAAGTTAGCCTCGTTTCTCATCATTTTGGACCATGGGCTATAGCCCATATCGTACGGCATACTATAGCGCGCCGTTTTTCATCATTTTTGAAGATTTGAAAAAAATGACAAAATGACAAAAACGAAAGGTTATAGCCCATGTTTTTTGAAATTTTGAAAAAAAAAGTTAGCCTCGTTTCTCATCATTTTGGACCATGGGCTATAGCCCATATCGTACGGCATTCTATAGCGCGCCGTTTTCATCATTTTTAAAGATTTGAAAAAAATGACGAAATGACAAAAACGAAAGGTTATAGCCCATGTTTTTTGAAATTTTGAAAAAAAAAGTTAGCCTCGTTTCTCATCATTTTGGACCATGGGCTATAGCCCATATCGTACGGCATACTATAGCGCGCCGTTTTTCATCATTTTTGAAGATTTGAAAAAAATGACGAAATGACAAAAACGAAAGGTTATAGCCCATGTTTTTTGAAATTTTGAAAAAAAAAGTTAGCCTCGTTTCTCATCATTTTGGACCATGGGCTATAGCCCATATCGTACGGCATACTATAGCGCGCCGTTTTTCATCATTTTTGAAGATTTGAAAAAAATGACAAAATGACAAAAACGAAAGGTTATAGCCCATGTTTTTTGAAATTTTGAAAAAAAAAGTTAGCCTCGTTTCTCATCATTTTGGACCATGGGCTATAGCCCATATCGTACGGCATTCTATAGCGCGCCGTTTTTCATCATTTTTAAAGATTTGAAAAAAATTACGAAATGACAAAAACGAAAGGTTATAGCCCATGTTTTTTGAAATTTTGAAAAAAAAGTTAGCCTCGTTTCTTATCATTTTGAACCATGGGCTATAGCCCATATCGTACGGCATACTATAGCGCGCCGTTTTTCATCATTTTTGAAGATTTGAAAAAAATGACGAAATGACAAAAACGAAAGGTTATAGCCCATGTTTTTTGAAATTTTGAAAAAAAAAGTTAGCCTCGTTTCTCATCATTTTGGACCATGGGCTATAGCCCATATCGTACGGCATACTATAGCGCGCCGTTTTTCATCATTTTTGAAGATTTGAAAAAAATGACGAAATGACAAAAACGAAAGGTTATAGCCCATGTTTTTTGAAATTTTGAAAAAAAAAGTTAGCCTCGTTTCTCATCATTTTGGACCATGGGCTAATAGCCCATATCGTACGGCATTCTATAGCGCGCCGTTTTCATCATTTTTAAAGATTTGAAAAAAATTACGAAATGACAAAAACGAAAGGTTATAGCCCATGTTTTTTGAAATTTTGAAAAAAAAAGTTAGCCTCGTTTCTCATAATTTTGGACCATGGGCTATAGCCCATATCGTACGGCATACTATAGCGCGCCGTTTTTCATCATTTTTGAAGATTTGAAAAAAATGACGAAATGACAAAAACGAAAGGTTATATCCCATGTTTTTTGAAATTTTGAAAAAAAAAGTTAGCCTCGTTTCTCATCATTTTGGACCATGGGCTATAGCCCATATCGTACGGCATACTATAGCGCGCCGTTTTTCATCATTTTTGAAGATTTGAAAAAAATGACAAAATGACAAAAACGAAAGGTTATAGCCCATGTTTTTTGAAATTTTGGAAAAAAAAGTTAGCCTCGTTTCTCATCATTTTGGACCATGGGCTATAGCCCATATCGTACGGCATTCTATAGCGCGCCGTTTTCATCATTTTTAAAGATTTGAAAAAAATTACGAAATGACAAAAACGAAAGGTTATAGCCCATGTTTTTTGAAATTTTGAAAAAAAAAGTTAGCCTCGTTTCTCATCATTTTGGACCATGGGCTATAGCCCATATCGTACGGCATACTATAGCGCGCCGTTTTTCATCATTTTTGAAGATTTGAAAAAAATGACGAAATGACAAAAACGAAAGGTTATAGCCCATGTTTTTTGAAATTTTGAAAAAAAAAGTTAGCCTCGTTTCTCATCATTTTGGACCATGGGCTATAGCCCATATCGTACGGCATTCTATAGCGCGCCGTTTTTCATCATTTTTAAAGATTTGAAAAAAATTACGAAATGACAAAAACGAAAGGTTATAGCCCATGTTTTTTGAAATTTTGAAAAAAAAGTTAGCCTCGTTTCTCATCATTTTGAACCATGGGCTATAGCCCATATCGTACGGCATACTATAGCGCGCCGTTTTTCATCATTTTTGAAGATTTGAAAAAAATGACGAAATGACAAAAACGAAAGGTTATAGCCCATGTTTTTTGAAATTTTGAAAAAAAAAAGTTAGCCTCGTTTCTCATCATTTTGGACCATGGGCTATAGCCCATATCGTACGGCATTCTATAGCGCGCCGTTTTTCATCATTTTTAAAGATTTGAAAAAAATTACGAAATGACAAAAACGAAAGGTTATAGCCCATGTTTTTTGAAATTTTGAAAAAAAAGTTAGCCTCGTTTCTCATCATTTTGAACCATGGGCTATAGCCCATATCGTACGGCATACTATAGCGCGCCGTTTTTCATCATTTTTGAAGATTTGAAAAAAATGACGAAATGACAAAAACGAAAGGTTATAGCCCATGTTTTTTGAAATTTTGAAAAAAAAAGTTAGCCTCGTTTCTCATCATTTTGGACCATGGGCTATAGCCCATATTGTACGGCATACTATAGCGCGCCGTTTTTCATCATTTTTGAAGATTTGAAAAAAATGACGAAATGACAAAAACGAAAGGTTATAGCCCATGTTTTTTGAAATTTTGAAAAAAAAAGTTAGCCTCGTTTCTCATCATTTTGGACCATGGGCTAATAGCCCATATCGTACGGCATTCTATAGCGCGCCGTTTTTCAGCATTTTTAAAGATTTGAAAAAAATTACGAAATGACAAAAACGAAAGGTTATAGCCCATGTTTTTTGAAATTTTGAAAAAAAAAGTTAGCCTCGTTTCTCATCATTTTGGACCATGGGCTATAGCCCATATCGTACGGCATACTATAGCGCGCCGTTTTTCATCATTTTTGAAGATTTGAAAAAAATGACGAAATGACAAAAACGAAAGGTTATAGCCCATGTTTTTTGAAATTTTGAAAAAAAAAGTTAGCCTCGTTTCTCATCATTTTGGACCATGGGCTATAGCCCATATCGTACGGCATACTATAGCGCGCCGTTTTTCATCATTTTTGAAGATTTGAAAAAAATGACAAAATGACAAAAACGAAAGGTTATAGCCCATGTTTTTTGAAATTTTGAAAAAAAAAGTTAGCCTCGTTTCTCATCATTTTGGACCATGGGCTATAGCCCATATCGTACGGCATTCTATAGCGCGCCGTTTTCATCATTTTTAAAGATTTGAAAAAAATGACGAAATGACAAAAACGAAAGGTTATAGCCCATGTTTTTTGAAATTTTGAAAAAAAAAGTTAGCCTCGTTTCTCATCATTTTGGACCATGGGCTATAGCCCATATCGTACGGCATACTATAGCGCGCCGTTTTTCATCATTTTTGAAGATTTGAAAAAAATGACGAAATGACAAAAACGAAAGGTTATAGCCCATGTTTTTTGAAATTTTGAAAAAAAAAGTTAGCCTCGTTTCTCATCATTTTGGACCATGGGCTATAGCCCATATCGTACGGCATACTATAGCGCGCCGTTTTTCATCATTTTTGAAGATTTGAAAAAAATGACGAAATGACAAAAACGAAAGGTTATAGCCCATGTTTTTTGAAATTTTGAAAAAAAAAGTTAGCCTCGTTTCTCATCATTTTGGACCATGGGCTATAGCCCATATCGTACGGCATACTATAGCGCGCCGTTTTTCATCATTTTTGAAGATTTGAAAAAAATGACAAAATGACAAAAACGAAAGGTTATAGCCCATGTTTTTTGAAATTTTGGAAAAAAAAGTTAGCCTCGTTTCTCATCATTTTGGACCATGGGCTATAGCCCATATCGTACGGCATTCTATAGCGCGCCGTTTTCATCATTTTTAAAGATTTGAAAAAAATTACGAAATGACAAAAACGAAAGGTTATAGCCCATGTTTTTTGAAATTTTGAAAAAAAAAGTTAGCCTCGTTTCTCATCATTTTGGACCATGGGCTATAGCCCATATCGTACGGCATACTATAGCGCGCCGTTTTTCATCATTTTTGAAGATTTGAAAAAAATGACGAAATGACAAAAACGAAAGGTTATAGCCCATGTTTTTTGAAATTTTGAAAAAAAAAGTTAGCCTCGTTTCTCATCATTTTGGACCATGGGCTATAGCCCATATCGTACGGCATTCTATAGCGCGCCGTTTTTCATCATTTTTAAAGATTTGAAAAAAATTACGAAATGACAAAAACGAAAGGTTATAGCCCATGTTTTTTGAAATTTTGAAAAAAAAGTTAGCCTCGTTTCTCATCATTTTGAACCATGGGCTATAGCCCATATCGTACGGCATACTATAGCGCGCCGTTTTTCATCATTTTTGAAGATTTGAAAAAAATGACGAAATGACAAAAACGAAAGGTTATAGCCCATGTTTTTTGAAATTTTGAAAAAAAAAGTTAGCCTCGTTTCTCATCATTTTGGACCATGGGCTATAGCCCATATCGTACGGCATACTATAGCGCGCCGTTTTTCATCATTTTTGAAGATTTGAAAAAAATGACGAAATGACAAAAACGAAAGGTTATAGCCCATGTTTTTTGAAATTTTGAAAAAAAAAGTTAGCCTCGTTTCTCATCATTTTGGACCATGGGCTAATAGCCCATATCGTACGGCATTCTATAGCGCGCCGTTTTCATCATTTTTAAAGATTTGAAAAAAATTACGAAATGACAAAAACGAAAGGTTATAGCCCATGTTTTTTGAAATTTTGAAAAAAAAAGTTAGCCTCGTTTCTCATCATTTTGGACCATGGGCTATAGCCCATATCGTACGGCATACTATAGCGCGCCGTTTTTCATCATTTTTGAAGATTTGAAAAAAATGACGAAATGACAAAAACGAAAGGTTATAGCCCATGTTTTTTGAAATTTTGAAAAAAAAGTTAGCCTCGTTTCTCATCATTTTGGACCATGGGCTATAGCCCATATCGTACGGCATACTATAGCGCGCCGTTTTTCATCATTTTTGAAGATTTGAAAAAAATGACAAAATGACAAAAACGAAAGGTTATAGCCCATGTTTTTTGAAATTTTGGAAAAAAAAGTTAGCCTCGTTTCTCATCATTTTGGACCATGGGCTATAGCCCATATCGTACGGCATACTATAGCGCGCCGTTTTTCATCATTTTTGAAGATTTGAAAAAAATGACAAAATGACAAAAACGAAAGGTTATAGCCCATGTTTTTTGAAATTTTGAAAAAAAAAGTTAGCCTCGTTTCTCATCATTTTGGACCATGGGCTATAGCCCATATCGTACGGCATACTATAGCGCGCCGTTTTTCATCATTTTTGAAGATTTGAAAAAAATGACGAAATGACAAAAACGAAAGGTTATAGCCCATGTTTTTTGAAATTTTGAAAAAAAAAGTTAGCCTCGTTTCTCATCATTTTGGACCATGGGCTATAGCCCATATCGTACGGCATACTATAGCGCGCCGTTTTTCATCATTTTTGAAGATTTGAAAAAAATGACGAAATGACAAAAACGAAAGGTTATAGCCCATGTTTTTTGAAATTTTGAAAAAAAAAGTTAGCCTCGTTTCTCATCATTTTGGACCATGGGCTATAGCCCATATCGTACGGCATACTATAGCGCGCCGTTTTTCATCATTTTTGAAGATTTGAAAAAAATGACGAAATGACAAAAACGAAAGGTTATAGCCCATGTTTTTTGAAATTTTGAAAAAAAAAGTTAGCCTCGTTTCTCATCATTTTGGACCATGGGCTATAGCCCATATCGTACGGCATACTATAGCGCGCCGTTTTTCATCATTTTTGAAGATTTGAAAAAAATGACAAAATGACAAAAACGAAAGGTTATAGCCCATGTTTTTTGAAATTTTGAAAAAAAAAGTTAGCCTCGTTTCTCATCATTTTGGACCATGGGCTATAGCCCATATCGTACGGCATACTATAGCGCGCCGTTTTTCATCATTTTTGAAGATTTGAAAAAATGACGAAATGACAAAAACGAAAGGTTATCGCCCATGTTTTTTGAAATTTTGAAAAAAAAAGTTAGCCTCGTTTCTCATCATTTTGGACCATGGGCTATAGCCCATATCGTACGGCATACTATAGCGCGCCGTTTTTCATCATTTTTGAAGATTTGAAAAAAATGACAAAATGACAAAAACGAAAGGTTATAGCCCATGTTTTTTGAAAAAAAAAAGTTAGCCTCGTTTCTCATCATTTTGGACCATGGGCTATAGCCCATATCGTACGGCATACTATAGCGCGCCGTTTTTCATCATTTTTGAAGATTTGAAAAAAATGACAAAATGACAAAAACGAAAGGTTATAGCCCATGTTTTTTGAAATTTTGAAAAAAAAAGTTAGCCTCGTTTCTCATCATTTTGGACCATGGGCTATAGCCCATATCGTACGGCATTCTATAGCGCGCCGTTTTTCATCATTTTTAAAGATTTGAAAAAAATGACGAAATGTCAAAAACGAAAGGTTATAGCCCATGTTTTTTGAAATTTTGAAAAAAAAAGTTAGCCTCGTTTCTCATCATTTTGGACCATGGGCTATAGCCCATATCGTTCGGCATACTATAGCGCGCCGTTTTTCATCATTTTTGAAGATTTGAAAAAAATGACGAAATGACAAAAACGAAAGGTTATAGCCCATGTTTTTTGAAATTTTGAAAAAAAAAGTTAGCCTCGTTTCTCATCATTTTGGACCATGGGCTATAGCCCATATCGTACGGCATACTATAGCGCGCCGTTTTTCATCATTTTTGAAGATTTGAAAAAAATGACGAAATGACAAAAACGATGGGTTATAGCCCATGTTTTTTGAAATTTTGAAAAAAAAAGTTAGCCTCGTTTCTCATCATTTTGGACCATGGGCTATAGCCCATATCGTACGGCATACTATAGCGCGCCGTTTTTCATCATTTTTGAAGATTTGAAAAAAATGACAAAATGACAAAAACGAAAGGTTATAGCCCATGTTTTTTGAAATTTAGGAAAAAAAAGTTAGCCTCGTTTCTCATCATTTTGGACCATGGGCTATAGCCCATATCGTACGGCATACTATAGCGCGCCGTTTTTCATCATTTTTGAAAATTTGAAAAAAATGACGAAATGACAAAAACGAAAGGTTATAGCCCATGTTTTTTGAAATTTTGAAAAAAAAAGTTAGCCTCGTTTCTCATCATTTTTGACCATGGGCTATAGCCCATATCGTACGGCATACTATAGCGCGCCGTTTTTCATCATTTTTAAAGATTTGAAAAAAATTACGAAATGACAAAAACGATGGGTTATAGCCCATGTTTTTTGAAATGTTGAAAAAAAAATTAGCCTCGTTTCTCATCATTTTGGACCATGGGCTATAGCCCATATCGTACGGCATACTATAGCGCGCCGTTTTTCATCATTTTTGAAGATTTGAAAAAAATGACGAAATGACAAAAACGAAAGGTTATAGAAATATAGAAATTTTGAAAAAAAAAGTTAGCCTCGTTTCTCATCATTTTGGACCATGGGCTATAGCCCATATCGTACGGCATACTATAGCGCGCCGTTTTTCATCATTTTTGAAGATTTGAAAAAAATGACAAAATGACAAAAACGAAAGGTTATAGCCCATGTTTTTTGAAATTTTGAAAAAAAAAGTTAGCCTCGTTTCTCATCATTTTGGACCATGGGCTATAGCCCATATCGTACGGCATTCTATAGCGCGCCGTTTTTCATCATTTTTAAAGATTTGAAAAAATTACGAAATGACAAAAACGAAAGGTTATAGCCCATGTTTTTTGAAATTTTGAAAAAAAAAGTTAGCCTCGTTTCTCATCATTTTGGACCATGGGCTATAGCCCATATCGTACGGCATTCTATAGCGCGCCGTTTTTCATCATTTTTAAAGATTTGAAAAAAATTACGAAATGACAAAAACGAAAGGTTATAGCCCATGTTTTTTGAAATTTTGAAAAAAAAAAGTTAGCCTCGTTTCTCATCATTTTGGACCATGGGCTATAGCCCATATCGTACGGCATACTATAGCGCGCCGTTTTTCATCATTTTTGAAGATTTGAAAAAAATGACGAAATGACAAAAACGAAAGGTTATAGCCCATGTTTTTTGAAATTTTGAAAAAAAAAGTTAGCCTCGTTTCTCATCATTTTGGACCATGGGCTATAGCCCATATCGTACGGCATACTATAGCGCGCAGTTTTTCATCATTTTTGAAGATTTGAAAAAAATGACGAAATGACAAAAACGAAAGGTTATAGCCCATGTTTTTTGAAATTTTGAAAAAAAAAGTTAGCCTCGTTTCTCATCATTTTGGACCATGGGCTATAGCCCATATCGTACGGCATACTATAGCGCGCCGTTTTTCATCATTTTTGAAGATTTGAAAAAAATTACGAAATGACAAAAACGAAAGGTTATAGCCCATGTTTTTTGAAATTTTGAAAAAAAAAGTTAGCCTCGTTTCTCATCATTTTGGACCATGGGCTATAGCCCATATCGTACGGCATACTATAGCGCGCCGTTTTTCATCATTTTTGAAGATTTGAAAAAAATGACAAAATGACAAAAACGAAAGGTTATAGCCCATGTTTTTTGAAATTTTGAAAAAAAAAGTTAGCCTCGTTTCTCATCATTTTGGACCATGGGCTATAGCCCATATCGTACGGCATACTATAGCGCGCCATTTTTCATCATTTTTGAAGATTTGAAAAAAATGACGAAATGACAAAAACGATGGGTTATAGCCCATGTTTTTTGAAATGTTGAAAAAATAATTAGCCTCGTTTCTCATCATTTTGGACCATGGGCTATAGCCCATATCGTACGGCATACTATAGCGCGCCGTTTTTCATCATTTTTGAAGATTTGAAAAAAATGACGAAATGACAAAAACGAAAGGTTATAGCCCATGTTTTTTGAAATTTTGAAAAAAAAAGTTAGCCTCGTTTCTCATCATTTTGGACCATGGGCTATAGCCCATATCGTACGGCATACTATAGCGCGCCGTTTTTCATCATTTTTGAAGATTTGAAAAAAATGACAAAATGACAAAAACGAAAGGTTATAGCCCATGTTTTTTGAAATTTTGAAAAAAAAAGTTAGCCTCGTTTCTCATCATTTTGGACCATGGGCTATAGCCCATATCGTACGGCATTCTATAGCGCGCCGTTTTTCATCATTTTTAAAGATTTGAAAAAATTACGAAATGACAAAAACTCAAGGTTATAGCCCATGTTTTTTGAAATTTTGAAAAAAAAAGTTAGCCTCGTTTCTCATCATTTTGGACCATGGGCTATAGCCCATATCGTACGGCATTCTATAGCGCGCCGTTTTTCATCATTTTTTAAGATTTGAAAAAAATTACGAAATGACAAAAACGAAAGGTTATAGCCCATGTTTTTTGAAATTTTGAAAAAAAAAAGTTAGCCTCGTTTCTCATCATTTTGGACCATGGGCTATAGCCCATATCGTACGGCATACTATAGCGCGCCGTTTTTCATCATTTTTGAAGATTTGAAAAAAATGACGAAATGACAAAAACGAAAGGTTATAGCCCATGTTTTTTGAAATTTTGAAAAAAAAAGTTAGCCTCGTTTCTCATCATTTTGGACCATGGGCTATAGCCCATATCGTACGGCATACTATAGCGCGCAGTTTTTCATCATTTTTGAAGATTTGAAAAAAATGACGAAATGACAAAAACGAAAGGTTATAGCCCATGTTTTTTGAAATTTTGAAAAAAAAAGTTAGCCTCGTTTCTCATCATTTTGGACCATGGGCTATAGCCCATATCGTACGGCATACTATAGCGCGCCGTTTTTCATCATTTTTGAAGATTTGAAAAAAATGACGAAATGACAAAAACGAAAGGTTATAGCCCATGTTTTTTGAAATTTTGAAAAAAAAAGTTAGCCTCGTTTCTCATCATTTTGGACCATGGGCTATAGCCCATATCGTACGGCATACTATAGCGCGCCGTTTTTCATCATTTTTGAAGATTTGAAAAAAATGACAAAATGACAAAAACGAAAGGTTATAGCCCATGTTTTTTGAAATTTTGAAAAAAAAAGTTAGCCTCGTTTCTCATCATTTTGGACCATGGGCTATAGCCCATATCGTACGGCATACTATAGCGCGCCGTTTTTCATCATTTTTTAAGATTTGAAAAAAATGACGAAATGACAAAAACGAAAGGTTATAGCCCATGTTTTTTGAAATTTTGAAAAAAAAAGTTAGCCTCGTTTCTCATCATTTTGGACCATGGGCTATAGCCCATATCGTACGGCATACTATAGCGCGCCGTTTTTCATCATTTTTGAAGATTTGAAAAAAATGACGAAATGACAAAAACGAAAGGTTATAGCCCATGTTTTTTGAAATTTTGAAAAAAAAAGTTAGCCTCGTTTCTCATCATTTTGGACCATGGGCTATAGCCCATATCGTACGGCATACTATAGCGCGCCGTTTTTCATCATTTTTGAAGATTTGAAAAAAATTACAAAATGACAAAAACGAAAGGTTATAGCCCATGTTTTTTGAAATTTTGGAAAAAAAAGTTAGCCTCGTTTCTCATCATTTTGGACCATGGGCTATAGCCCATATCGTACGGCATTCTATAGCGCGCCGTTTTCATCATTTTTAAAGATTTGAAAAAAATTACGAAATGACAAAAACGAAAGGTTATAGCCCATGTTTTTTGAAATTTTGAAAAAAAAAGTTAGCCTCGTTTCTCATCATTTTGGACCATGGGCTATAGCCCATATCGTACGGCATACTATAGCGCGCCGTTTTTCATCATTTTTGAAGATTTGAAAAAAATGACGAAATGACAAAAACGAAAGGTTATAGCCCATGTTTTTTGAAATTTTGAAAAAAAAAGTTAGCCTCGTTTCTCATCATTTTGGACCATGGGCTATAGCCCATATCGTACGGCATTCTATAGCGCGCCGTTTTTCAACATTTTTAAAGATTTGAAAAAAATTACGAAATGACAAAAACGAAAGGTTATAGCCCATGTTTTTTGAAATTTTGAAAAAAAAGTTAGCCTCGTTTCTCATCATTTTGAACCATGGGCTATAGCCCATATCGTACGGCATACTATAGCGCGCCGTTTTTCATCATTTTTGAAGATTTGAAAAAAATGACGAAATGACAAAAACGAAAGGTTATAGCCCATGTTTTTTGAAATTTTGAAAAAAAAAGTTAGCCTCGTTTCTCATCATTTTGGACCATGGGCTATAGCCCATATCGTACGGCATTCTATAGCGCGCCGTTTTTCATCATTTTTAAAGATTTGAAAAAATTACGAAATGACAAAAACGAAAGGTTATAGCCCATGTTTTTTGAAATTTTGAAAAAAAAAGTTAGCCTCGTTTCTCATCATTTTGGACCATGGGCTATAGCCCATATCGTACGGCATTCTATAGCGCGCCGTTTTTCATCATTTTTTAAGATTTGAAAAAAATTACGAAATGACAAAAACGAAAGGTTATAGCCCATGTTTTTTGAAATTTTGAAAAAAAAAAGTTAGCCTCGTTTCTCATCATTTTGGACCATGGGCTATAGCCCATATCGTACGGCATACTATAGCGCGCCGTTTTTCATCATTTTTGAAGATTTGAAAAAAATGACGAAATGACAAAAACGAAAGGTTATAGCCCATGTTTTTTGAAATTTTGAAAAAAAAAGTTAGCCTCGTTTCTCATCATTTTGGACCATGGGCTATAGCCCATATCGTACGGCATACTATAGCGCGCAGTTTTTCATCATTTTTGAAGATTTGAAAAAAATGACGAAATGACAAAAACGAAAGGTTATAGCCCATGTTTTTTGAAATTTTGAAAAAAAAAGTTAGCCTCGTTTCTCATCATTTTGGACCATGGGCTATAGCCCATATCGTACGGCATACTATAGCGCGCCGTTTTTCATCATTTTTGAAGATTTGAAAAAAATGACGAAATGACAAAAACGAAAGGTTATAGCCCATGTTTTTTGAAATTTTGAAAAAAAAAGTTAGCCTCGTTTCTCATCATTTTGGACCATGGGCTATAGCCCATATCGTACGGCATACTATAGCGCGCCGTTTTTCATCATTTTTGAAGATTTGAAAAAAATGACAAAATGACAAAAACGAAAGGTTATAGCCCATGTTTTTTGAAATTTTGAAAAAAAAAGTTAGCCTCGTTTCTCATCATTTTGGACCATGGGCTATAGCCCATATCGTACGGCATACTATAGCGCGCCGTTTTTCATCATTTTTGAAGATTTGAAAAAAATGACGAAATGACAAAAACGAAAGGTTATAGCCCATGTTTTTTGAAATTTTGAAAAAAAAAGTTAGCCTCGTTTCTCATCATTTTGGACCATGGGCTATAGCCCATATCGTACGGCATACTATAGCGCGCCGTTTTTCATCATTTTTGAAGATTTGAAAAAAATGACGAAATGACAAAAACGAAAGGTTATAGCCCATGTTTTTTGAAATTTTGAAAAAAAAAGTTAGCCTCGTTTCTCATCATTTTGGACCATGGGCTATAGCCCATATCGTACGGCATACTATAGCGCGCCGTTTTTCATCATTTTTGAAGATTTGAAAAAAATGACAAAATGACAAAAACGAAAGGTTATAGCCCATGTTTTTTGAAATTTTGAAAAAAAAAGTTAGCCTCGTTTCTCATCATTTTGGACCATGGGCTATAGCCCATATCGTACGGCATTCTATAGCGCGCCGTTTTCATCATTTTTAAAGATTTGAAAAAAATTACGAAATGACAAAAACGAAAGGTTATAGCCCATGTTTTTTGAAATTTTGAAAAAAAAAGTTAGCCTCGTTTCTCATCATTTTGGACCATGGGCTATAGCCCATATCGTACGGCATACTATAGCGCGCCGTTTTTCATCATTTTTGAAGATTTGAAAAAAATGACGAAATGACAAAAACGAAAGGTTATAGCCCATGTTTTTTGAAATTTTGAAAAAAAAAGTTAGCCTCGTTTCTCATCATTTTGGACCATGGGCTATAGCCCATATCGTACGGCATTCTATAGCGCGCCGTTTTTCAACATTTTTAAAGATTTGAAAAAAATTACGAAATGACAAAAACGAAAGGTTATAGCCCATGTTTTTTGAAATTTTGAAAAAAAAGTTAGCCTCGTTTCTCATCATTTTGAACCATGGGCTATAGCCCATATCGTACGGCATACTATAGCGCGCCGTTTTTCATCATTTTTGAAGATTTGAAAAAAATGACGAAATGACAAAAACGAAAGGTTATAGCCCATGTTTTTTGAAATTTTGAAAAAAAAAGTTAGCCTCGTTTCTCATCATTTTGGACCATGGGCTATAGCCCATATCGTACGGCATTCTATAGCGCGCCGTTTTTCATCATTTTTAAAGATTTGAAAAAATTACGAAATGACAAAAACGAAAGGTTATAGCCCATGTTTTTTGAAATTTTGAAAAAAAAAGTTAGCCTCGTTTCTCATCATTTTGGACCATGGGCTATAGCCCATATCGTACGGCATTCTATAGCGCGCCGTTTTTCATCATTTTTTAAGATTTGAAAAAAATTACGAAATGACAAAAACGAAAGGTTATAGCCCATGTTTTTTGAAATTTTGAAAAAAAAAAGTTAGCCTCGTTTCTCATCATTTTGGACCATGGGCTATAGCCCATATCGTACGGCATACTATAGCGCGCCGTTTTTCATCATTTTTGAAGATTTGAAAAAAATGACGAAATGACAAAAACGAAAGGTTATAGCCCATGTTTTTTGAAATTTTGAAAAAAAAAGTTAGCCTCGTTTCTCATCATTTTGGACCATGGGCTATAGCCCATATCGTACGGCATACTATAGCGCGCAGTTTTTCATCATTTTTGAAGATTTGAAAAAAATGACGAAATGACAAAAACGAAAGGTTATAGCCCATGTTTTTTGAAATTTTGAAAAAAAAAGTTAGCCTCGTTTCTCATCATTTTGGACCATGGGCTATAGCCCATATCGTACGGCATACTATAGCGCGCCGTTTTTCATCATTTTTGAAGATTTGAAAAAAATGACGAAATGACCAAAACGAAAGGTTATAGCCCATGTTTTTTGAAATTTTGAAAAAAAAAGTTAGCCTCGTTTCTCATCATTTTGGACCATGGGCTATAGCCCATATCGTACGGCATACTATAGCGCGCCGTTTTTCATCATTTTTGAAGATTTGAAAAAAATGACAAAATGACAAAAACGAAAGGTTATAGCCCATGTTTTTTGAAATTTTGAAAAAAAAAGTTAGCCTCGTTTCTCATCATTTTGGACCATGGGCTATAGCCCATATCGTACGGCATACTATAGCGCGCCGTTTTTCATCATTTTTGAAGATTTGAAAAAAATGACGAAATGACAAAAACGAAAGGTTATAGCCCATGTTTTTTGAAATTTTGAAAAAAAAAGTTAGCCTCGTTTCTCATCATTTTGGACCATGGGCTATAGCCCATATCGTACGGCATACTATAGCGCGCCGTTTTTCATCATTTTTGAAGATTTGAAAAAAATGACGAAATGACAAAAACGAAAGGTTATAGCCCATGTTTTTTGAAATTTTGAAAAAAAAAGTTAGCCTCGTTTCTCATCATTTTGGACCATGGGCTATAGCCCATATCGTACGGCATACTATAGCGCGCCGTTTTTCATCATTTTTGAAGATTTGAAAAAAATGACGAAATGACAAAAACGAAAGGTTATAGCCCATGTTTTTTGAAATTTTGAAAAAAAAAGTTAGCCTCGTTTCTCATCATTTTGGACCATGGGCTATAGCCCATATCGTACGGCATTCTATAGCGCGCCGTTTTTCAACATTTTTAAAGATTTGAAAAAAATTACGAAATGACAAAAACGAAAGGTTATAGCCCATGTTTTTTGAAATTTTGAAAAAAAAGTTAGCCTCGTTTCTCATCATTTTGAACCATGGGCTATAGCCCATATCGTACGGCATACTATAGCGCGCCGTTTTTCATCATTTTTGAAGATTTGAAAAAAATGACGAAATGACAAAAACGAAAGGTTATAGCCCATGTTTTTTGAAATTTTGAAAAAAAAAGTTAGCCTCGTTTCTCATCATTTTGGACCATGGGCTATAGCCCATATCGTACGGCATACTATAGCGCGCCGTTTTTCATCATTTTTGAAGATTTGAAAAAAATGACGAAATGACAAAAACGAAAGGTTATAGCCCATGTTTTTTGAAATTTTGAAAAAAAAGTTAGCCTCGTTTCTCATCATTTTGGACCATGGGCTAATAGCCCATATCGTACGGCATTCTATAGCGCGCCGTTTTTCATCATTTTTAAAGATTTGAAAAAAATTACGAAATGACAAAAACGAAAGGTTATAGCCCATGTTTTTTGAAATTTTGAAAAAAAAAGTTAGCCTCGTTTCTCATCATTTTGGACCATGGGCTATAGCCCATATCGTACGGCATACTATAGCGCGCCGTTTTTCATCATTTTTGAAGATTTGAAAAAAATGACGAAATGACAAAAACGAAAGGTTATAGCCCATGTTTTTTGAAATTTTGAAAAAAAAAGTTAGCCTCGTTTCTCATCATTTTGGACCATGGGCTATAGCCCATATCGTACGGCATACTATAGCGCGCCGTTTTTCATCATTTTTGAAGATTTGAAAAAAATGACGAAATGACAAAAACGAAAGGTTATACAACTTATAGCCCATGTTTTTTGAAATTTTGAAAAAAAAAGTTAGCCTCGTTTCTCATCATTTTGGACCATGGGCTATAGCCCATATCGTACGGCATACTATAGCGCGCCGTTTTTCATCATTTTTGAAGATTTGAAAAAAATGACGAAATGACAAAAACGAAAGGTTATAGCCCATGTTTTTTGAAATTTTGAAAAAAAAAGTTAGCCTCGTTTCTCATCATTTTGGACCATGGGCTATAGCCCATATCGTACGGCATACTATAGCGCGCCGTTTTTCATCATTTTTGAAGATTTGAAAAAAATGACAAAATGACAAAAACGAAAGGTTATAGCCCATGTTTTTTGAAATTTTGAAAAAAAAAGTTAGCCTCGTTTCTCATCATTTTGGACCATGGGCTATAGCCCATATCGTACGGCATTCTATAGCGCGCCGTTTTCATCATTTTTAAAGATTTGAAAAAAATTACGAAATGACAAAAACGAAAGGTTATAGCCCATGTTTTTTGAAATTTTGAAAAAAAAAGTTAGCCTCGTTTCTCATCATTTTGGACCATGGGCTATAGCCCATATCGTACGGCATACTATAGCGCGCCGTTTTTCATCATTTTTGAAGATTTGAAAAAAATGACGAAATGACAAAAACGAAAGGTTATAGCCCATGTTTTTTGAAATTTTGAAAAAAAAAGTTAGCCTCGTTTCTCATCATTTTGGACCATGGGCTATAGCCCATATCGTACGGCATTCTATAGCGCGCCGTTTTTCAACATTTTTAAAGATTTGAAAAAAATTACGAAATGACAAAAACGAAAGGTTATAGCCCATGTTTTTTGAAATTTTGAAAAAAAAGTTAGCCTCGTTTCTCATCATTTTGAACCATGGGCTATAGCCCATATCGTACGGCATACTATAGCGCGCCGTTTTTCATCATTTTTGAAGATTTGAAAAAAATGACGAAATGACAAAAACGAAAGGTTATAGCCCATGTTTTTTGAAATTTTGAAAAAAAAAGTTAGCCTCGTTTCTCATCATTTTGGACCATGGGCTATAGCCCATATCGTACGGCATACTATAGCGCGCCGTTTTTCATCATTTTTGAAGATTTGAAAAAAATGACGAAATGACAAAAACGAAAGGTTATAGCCCATGTTTTTTGAAATTTTGAAAAAAAAGTTAGCCTCGTTTCTCATCATTTTGGACCATGGGCTAATAGCCCATATCGTACGGCATTCTATAGCGCGCCGTTTTTCATCATTTTTAAAGATTTGAAAAAAATTACGAAATGACAAAAACGAAAGGTTATAGCCCATGTTTTTTGAAATTTTGAAAAAAAAAGTTAGCCTCGTTTCTCATCATTTTGGACCATGGGCTATAGCCCATATCGTACGGCATACTATAGCGCGCCGTTTTTCATCATTTTTGAAGATTTGAAAAAAATGACGAAATGACAAAAACGAAAGGTTATAGCCCATGTTTTTTGAAATTTTGAAAAAAAAAGTTAGCCTCGTTTCTCATCATTTTGGACCATGGGCTATAGCCCATATCGTACGGCATACTATAGCGCGCCGTTTTTCATCATTTTTGAAGATTTGAAAAAAATGACAAAATGACAAAAACGAAAGGTTATAGCCCATGTTTTTTGAAATTTTGGAAAAAAAAGTTAGCCTCGTTTCTCATCATTTTGGACCATGGGCTATAGCCCATATCGTACGGCATTCTATAGCGCGCCGTTTTCATCATTTTTAAAGATTTGAAAAAAATTACGAAATGACAAAAACGAAAGGTTATAGCCCATGTTTTTTGAAATTTTGAAAAAAAAAGTTAGCCTCGTTTCTCATCATTTTGGACCATGGGCTATAGCCCATATCGTACGGCATACTATAGCGCGCCGTTTTTCATCATTTTTGAAGATTTGAAAAAAATGACGAAATGACAAAAACGAAAGGTTATAGCCCATGTTTTTTGAAATTTTGAAAAAAAAAGTTAGCCTCGTTTCTCATCATTTTGGACCATGGGCTATAGCCCATATCGTACGGCATACTATAGCGCGCCGTTTTTCATCATTTTTGAAGATTTGAAAAAAATGACGAAATGACAAAAACGAAAGGTTATAGCCCATGTTTTTTGAAATTTTGAAAAAAAAAGTTAGCCTCGTTTCTCATCATTTTGGACCATGGGCTATAGCCCATATCGTACGGCATACTATAGCGCGCCGTTTTTCATCATTTTTGAAGATTTGAAAAAAATGACGAAATGACAAAAACGAAAGGTTATAGCCCATGTTTTTTGAAATTTTGAAAAAAGAAGTTAGCCTCGTTTCTCATCATTTTGGACCATGGGCTATAGCCCATATCGTACGGCATACTATAGCGCGCCGTTTTTCATCATTTTTGAAGATTTGAAAAAAATGACAAAATGACAAAAACGAAAGGTTATAGCCCATGTTTTTTGACATTTTGGAAAAAAAAGTTAGCCTCGTTTCTCATCATTTTGGACCATGGGCTATAGCCCATATCGTACGGCATACTATAGCGCGCCGTTTTTCATCATTTTTGAAGATTTGAAAAAAATGACAAAATGACAAAAACGAAAGGTTATAGCCCATGTTTTTTGAAATTTTGGAAAAAAAAGTTAGCCTCGTTTCTCATCATTTTGGACCATGGGCTATAGCCCATATCGTACGGCATTCTATAGCGCGCCGTTTTCATCATTTTTAAAGATTTGAAAAAAATTACGAAATGACAAAAACGAAAGGTTATAGCCCATGTTTTTTGAAATTTTGAAAAAAAAAGTTAGCCTCGTTTCTCATCATTTTGGACCATGGGCTATAGCCCATATCGTACGGCATACTATAGCGCGCCGTTTTTCATCATTTTTGAAGATTTGAAAAAAATGACGAAATGACAAAAACGAAAGGTTATAGCCCATGTTTTTTGAAATTTTGAAAAAAAAAGTTAGCCTCGTTTCTTATCATTTTGGACCATGGGCTATAGCCCATATCGTACGGCATACTATAGCGCGCCGTTTTTCATCATTTTTGAAGATTTGAAAAAAATGACGAAATGACAAAAACGAAAGGTTATAGCCCATGTTTTTTGAAATTTTGAAAAAAAAAGTTAGCCTCGTTTCTCATCATTTTGGACCATGGGCTATAGCCCATATCGTACGGCATACTATAGCGCGCCGTTTTTCATCATTTTTGAAGATTTGAAAAAAATGACGAAATGACAAAAACGAAAGGTTATAGCCCATGTTTTTTGAAATTTTGAAAAAAAAAGTTAGCCTCGTTTCTCATCATTTTGGACCATGGGCTATAGCCCATATCGTACGGCATACTATAGCGCGCCGTTTTTCATCATTTTTGAAGATTTGAAAAAAATGACAAAATGACAAAAACGAAAGGTTATAGCCCATGTTTTTTGAAATTTTGAAAAAAAAAGTTAGCCTCGTTTCTCATCATTTTGGACCATGGGCTATAGCCCATATCGTACGGCATACTATAGCGCGCCGTTTTTCATCATTTTTGAAGATTTGAAAAAATGACGAAATGACAAAAACGAAAGGTTATAGCCCATGTTTTTTGAAATTTTGAAAAAAAAGTTAGCCTCGTTTCTCATCATTTTGGACCATGGGCTATAGCCCATATCGTACGGCATACTATAGCGCGCCGTTTTTCATCATTTTTGAAGATTTGAAAAAAATGACAAAATGACAAAAACGAAAGGTTATAGCCCATGTTTTTTGAAATTTTGAAAAAAAAAAAGTTAGCCTCGTTTCTCATCATTTTGGACCATGGGCTATAGCCCATATCGTACGGCATTCTATAGCGCGCCGTTTTTCATCATTTTTAAAGATTTGAAAAAAATTACGAAATGACAAAAACGAAAGGTTATAGCCCATGTTTTTTGAAATTTTGAAAAAAAAAGTTAGCCTCGTTTCTCATCATTTTGGACCATGGGCTATAGCCCATATCGTACGGCATACTATAGCGCGCCGTTTTTCATCATTTTTGAAGATTTGAAAAAATGACGAAATGACAAAAACGAAAGGTTATAGCCCATGTTTTTTGAAATTTTGAAAAAAAAAGTTAGCCTCGTTTCTCATCATTTTGGACCATGGGCTATAGCCCATATCGTACGGCATACTATAGCGCGCCGTTTTTCATCATTTTTGAAGATTTGAAAAAAATGACAAAATGACAAAAACGAAAGGTTATAGCCCATGTTTTTTGAAATTTTGAAAAAAAAAGTTAGCCTCGTTTCTCATCATTTTGGACCATGGGCTATAGCCCATATCGTACGGCATACTATAGCGCGCCGTTTTTCATCATTTTTGAAGATTTGAAAAAAATGACGAAATGACAAAAACGAAAGGTTATAGCCCATGTTTTTTGAAATTTTGAAAAAAAAAGTTAGCCTCGTTTCTCATCATTTTGGACCATGGGCTATAGCCCATATCGTACGGCATACTATAGCGCGCCGTTTTTCATCATTTTTGAAGATTTGAAAAAAATGACGAAATGACAAAAACGAAAGGTTATAGCCCATGTTTTTTGAAATTTTGAAAAAAAAAGTTAGCCTCGTTTCTCATCATTTTGGACCATGGGCTATAGCCCATATCGTACGGCATACTATAGCGCGCCGTTTTTCATCATTTTTGAAGATTTGAAAAAAATGACGAAATGACAAAAACGATGGGTTATAGCCCATGTTTTTTGAAATTTTGAAAAAAAAAGTTAGCCTCGTTTCTCATCATTTTGGACCATGGGCTATAGCCCATATCGTACGGCATACTATAGCGCGCCGTTTTTCATCATTTTTGAAGATTTGAAAAAAATGACAAAATGACAAAAACGAAAGGTTATAGCCCATGTTTTTTGAAATTTAGAAAAAAAAAGTTAGCCTCGTTTCTCATCATTTTGGACCATGGGCTATAGCCCATATCGTACGGCATACTATAGCGCGCCGTTTTTCATCATTTTTGAAGATTTGAAAAAAATGACGAAATGACAAAAACGAAAGGTTATAGCCCATGTTTTTTGAAATTTTGAAAAAAAAAAGTTAGCCTCGTTTCTCATCATTTTGGACCATGGGCTATAGCCCATATCGTACGGCATACTATAGCGCGCCGTTTTTCATCATTTTTGAAGATTTGAAAAAAATGACGAAATGACAAAAACGAAAGGTTATAGCCCATGTTTTTTGAAATTTTGAAAAAAAAAGTTAGCCTCGTTTCTCATCATTTTGGACCATGGGCTATAGCCCATATCGTACGGCATACTATAGCGCGCCGTTTTTCATCATTTTTGAAGATTTGAAAAAAATGACAAAATGACAAAAACGAAAGGTTATAGCCCATGTTTTTTGAAATTTTGAAAAAAAAAGTTAGCCTCGTTTCTCATCATTTTGGACCATGGGCTATAGCCCATATCGTACGGCATACTATAGCGCGCCGTTTTTCATCATTTTTGAAGATTTGAAAAAAATGACGAAATGACAAAAACGATGGGTTATAGCCCATGTTTTTTGAAATTTTGAAAAAAAAAGTTAGCCTCGTTTCTCATCATTTTGGACCATGGGCTATAGCCCATATCGTACGGCATACTATAGCGCGCCGTTTTTCATCATTTTTGAAGATTTGAAAAAAATGACAAAATGACAAAAACGAAAGGTTATAGCCCATGTTTTTTGAAATTTAGAAAAAAAAAGTTAGCCTCGTTTCTCATCATTTTGGACCATGGGCTATAGCCCATATCGTACGGCATACTATAGCGCGCCGTTTTTCATCATTTTTGAAGATTTGAAAAAAATGACGAAATGACAAAAACGAAAGGTTATAGCCCATGTTTTTTGAAATTTTGAAAAAAAAAAGTTAGCCTCGTTTCTCATCATTTTGGACCATGGGCTATAGCCCATATCGTACGGCATACTATAGCGCGCCGTTTTTCATCATTTTTGAAGATTTGAAAAAAATGACGAAATGACAAAAACGAAAGGTTATAGCCCATGTTTTTTGAAATTTTGAAAAAAAAAGTTAGCCTCGTTTCTCATCATTTTGGACCATGGGCTATAGCCCATATCGTACGGCATACTATAGCGCGCCGTTTTTCATCATTTTTGAAGATTTGAAAAAAATGACAAAATGACAAAAACGAAAGGTTATAGCCCATGTTTTTTGAAATTTTGAAAAAAAAAGTTAGCCTCGTTTCTCATCATTTTGGACCATGGGCTATAGCCCATATCGTACGGCATACTATAGCGCGCCGTTTTTCATCATTTTTGAAGATTTGAAAAAAATGACGAAATGACAAAAACGAAAGGTTATAGCCCATGTTTTTTGAAATTTTGAAAAAAAAGTTAGCCTCGTTTCTCATCATTTTGGACCATGGGCTATAGCCCATATCGTACGGCATACTATAGCGCGCCGTTTTTCATCATTTTTGAAGATTTGAAAAAAATGACGAAATGACAAAAACGATGGGTTATAGCCCATGTTTTTTGAAATTTTGAAAAAAAAAGTTAGCCTCGTTTCTCATCATTTTGGACCATGGGCTATAGCCCATATCGTACGGCATACTATAGCGCGCCGTTTTTCATCATTTTTGAGGATTTGAAAAAAATGACGAAATGACAAAAACGATGGGTTATAGCCCATGTTTTTTGAAATTTCAAAAAAAAATGTTAGCCTCGTTTCTCATCATTTTGGACCATGGGCTATAGCCCATATCGTACGGCATACTATAGCGCACCGTTTTTCATCATTTTTGAGGATTTTTAAAAAATGACGAAATGACAAAAACGATGGGTTATAGCCCATGTTTTTTGAAATTTTGAAAAAAAAAGTTAGCCTCGTTTCTCATCATTTTGGACCATGGGCTATAGCCCATATCGTACGGCATACTATAGCGCGCCGTGTTTCATCATTTTTGAAAAAAATGACGAAATGACAAAAACGATGGGTTATAGCCCATGTTTTTTGAAATTTTGAAAAAAAAAGTTAGCCTCGTTTCTCATCATTTTGGACCATGGGCTATAGCCCATATCGTACGGCATACTATAGCGCGCCGTTTTCATCATTTTTGAGGATTTGAAAAAAATGACGAAATGACAAAAACGATGGGTTATAGCCCATGTTTTTTGAAATTTTTTGTGTTGTCATTTACAGGTCCTTTCGTTGAAATGTAAATTTTACATTTCAACAGTAAAGTAATATATAAAGAAGAGAAATACAAAAGCACAAAAATAACATTTTCAAATTACCGGTATTTGCTTTGATTTTTTTAACTTTCTCTTGCCGACCTCCCACATTTCATTCGATGATTAACAAAAAACAGTGTTGGATCTGTAAGGATCCATTTGGTTACACGTGCGTGCGTGCGCGCGTGCGTGCGTGCGCGCGTGCGTGCGTGCGCGCGTGCGTGAAATTTTGAAAAAAAAAAGTTATCCTCGTTTCTCATCATTTTGGACCATGGGCTATAGCCCATATTGTACGGCATACTATAGCACGCAGTTTTTCATCATTTGAGGATTTGAAAAAAATGAAAAAAACGATTGGTTACAGCCCATGTTTTTTGAAATTTTGAAAAAAAAGGTTAGCCTAGTTTCTCATCATTTTGGACCGTGGGCTATAGCCCATATCGTACGGCATACTATAGCGCGCCGTTTTTCATCATTTTTGAAGATTTGGAAAAAAAATTAGGAAATTACAAAAACGATGGGTTATAGCCCATGTTTTTTGAAATTTTGAAAAAAAAAGTTAGCCTCGTTTCTCATCATTTTGGGCTATAGCCTATATCGTACGGCATACTATAGCGCGCCATTTTTTATCATTTTTGATGATTTGACAAAAATGAAAAAGAAACGATGGGTTATAGCCCATGTTTTTTGAAAAAAAATGTAATAATGAAAACAAAATTTGTATGTCTACTTCGAAGTTATGCACATTTTATGATAGGCCACTCCCATTGCATCTCCCCCACCCCTTTTAGCCAATTGGTCTGAAAGCACATGACCTTCATGCAACATTTCAGTCTTCTACAGCAAATATTGTAGCTGCTAGAGGGACGTTTAGGAAGATTTGACAAAACCGCTGGCGGCCATTTTGAAAAATGGCTGCCACACCCACCAGAATAAGAATTTGGGATGGCCCAATACCCAGTTTCGTTACCAATATATCTGTCAAAACTTCTGCCAAATTTGGCGCTTACGTCATAAAATGAACGATAGGTTAGCTATGCCGCCTCACTATGGAACGAAAATCATTCCGAGACCATGGGCTATAGTCCATGATCTTGGAATGATTAGTCTATTTTTTCAAATCCTCCAAAATGAAAAACGGCATACTGAAAAACGAGGATTTGAAAAAAAGTTCCATGGACTTCTAATATGGACCCCCAACCCCCAACTGACTGCCGAGTGTGACCGTGGACTGCCATTTTTGGTGGAAGGAGAAGAGAAAACCAAGAGTACCTTCGGGCTTGTCCCTAAATAGACTTGTAACCCAAATGTAGAGAGTACAAACGCAGTAAAGAACCTGGGGGTTATCATCTCTGAAAAGGCAACAATGAGCAGAAAATGAACCATGTAAATACAACAAATTGAGGGCACCGCAGGGAGTTGAACCCCATTCTGGTAAACCAGTAGTACCACACCAGTGCCTTAGTTTGTTTTGTTGTAATTTACAGGTCCAAAAGCAATCACATTCATAATAATTTGAATCATAATGGACTATAAATGATAGCCATGATTATGTCTTACAATTGAAATCGAGAAGAAGACTAAGGAAAACTCCTCAGACATAAACTAAGAAAATATTTTATTTTTCCAAGAGCTGCAAAGTGCTAAAAGTGAAAAGTGCAGCGGAAACCTTTGGGTCATAGGCCCATCGTCAATGCCTCGCCTACTGACCGGCATGAATTAAGTTTTAGCTGCAAATGGCAGCATAAATAAATCACATCAATACACACCACATAATGTGATGTGAACTGACACGATGAAGCTTCACTCGCACATTATAAAAGACATACATCACATCAATCCACATCACATACCTAACCCTAGCCCTAACCCTAAATTCATCATGTGATGTGGGGATGACGTGATGAAGCCTTACTCACCAATGTGAAATGATACGAGACATAAACACACATCACATACCGGGCCTGTGTTCATATGTGATGTGGGCTTAGATGAAGCTTTATACTCACAAATTGGATCTGATAATATAGCACAAACAATGCTCTTATGACCTAGAGGTTTGCTGCTGGACTTCTCACTTAAAGCACTTGGAGCGCTTTATGAAGATGAACAAAACAAAAAGATTCTTGGTCTCCGCCCAAGCAGTTGGCCTTAGGTTTGTGGCCAGTCTTTCTAGCCAGTTGTCCCACATTTCTATTTTAAAATCTACATGTTTTCAAAAGAATTGCCCACATTTAAATATACATTACAATTTATGCCATTTGTGGACGATTGACAAATTATACGAGGTGCAAATTATGCAATGGCAGAAGCATTCTTTGGACCCCAGTATTTGTCAGCAATACAGCAACACTATGAACATGAGAACACAACATACATACAACACTGAGGATGACATTAGAACACAAGAGCAATGAACAGAGTGCATGGCGTGCAACGAGCCATCCGCAATTTGTGAAATAATCACATAAAAATATCACATAAATGCACATCACATACCGGCCTGTGTTCATATCTGATGTGAACTGACGTGATGGCGCTTTACCAGCAAATGACACAACGCAAATGACGT
Organism: Protomyctophum bolini; assembly: GCF_963924005.1. NCBI lineage: Eukaryota > Metazoa > Chordata > Actinopteri > Myctophiformes > Myctophidae > Protomyctophum > Protomyctophum bolini. The sequence continues at coordinate 13,333,000 of NC_137863.1, read as the reverse complement.
GAAACGATACAGCTCCAATCAAATGATTAGAAACTGTATGAGAGACACGACCCGACACACGCACCACATACACTAGTGAAGAACTAGTGATAGATAGGAAAGAAAGAAATGACTTATGAAAAATAAAGCAAAATGCGATTAAAAACTCTGACCAGAAAAAACAATAACTTTATTAAAGCAAAGAATAGAAGAGAAGATGAAAGGTCGGGGTAGAAACCGTGCATGTTCAATACTAATAGGTTATATTCAATAATGGATGATCTTTGCATCGTGAGCTTGTTAGTGTTGTTTAGTGTGTGACACTGTAGCATGACCAAGTAAGGAAATTAATTTACAAAAGGTTCAACTATGGAGATACAAGGTTTCTGCCCGACATCAAAAGATAATAAACTACGCCCACTTACCTTCAATATCAGCACTAAACAAAACAAACTAACCAACGGAGAAAATCTGCCATAATTTTCTTCCTGTTAGTTTGGACAGATCTACAGCATAGAAGGCTGTAAACAGTGTTAAGCAGGCTACATGCTACCATAATGATACCGGAAATAAGTCGCATGACGCCAAATCACATTTTGTACACACAGTCCACTAGTGAAGAACTAGGGCAATGGGCAAGGAGAAATAAAAAAAAATACTTTTTTTTATTAAAAGAGAAAGGAAATAGAAATTCTAATAACTCGACACAGAAAACAGCACAGAAAGACTACAACAGAACATACATAATGTGATGTGACGTGACGCGACAGCTTTACCCGTAAATTATGTTAAACAATACATAAATCACATTGCGGCATGTGATGTAGAGTGGCATTATACACAGATTACGTGAAACGATACACGGTGCGAATGACAACCTATGGTATGGTAGCATGTAGCATGTAGCCCACTTACACAAGCATCAGGAATCAAAAGGTTCATTACTAACCTTCACTGCCAACAGCACCCAGGAGTGGCAACAGCACTGTACCTTCAATACCGACGTCGCCTTGTCAGCTTCACGTTCTGAAATGACAAGAAAAATATATATCTATTTAGTTGTCGGCCTACAGGATGACATTTTGTAAGTCATAACAGTCACTGAAAGCTGTGTCACCAATATCTTACTTTATTATTGTCACAAATTGTGATTAAAGCTCCTATAAGCAATAATGTCAATTTTAATGATTTTTATTTCATTCAGCAATGAGTAAAACACACATGATTTAGTCTCTGCGATACATCTAGGGGCCACAATCTGCAGTCAAAGATATTCCTAGAAGCTTTGTCATTGGTCAGAGAAAAAAAAAGAACCCGGTCAAAATGACTGACCAATCAGGAAGTAGACAGGCAAATCGACCAATGACAAAGCTAGGAACATCTTTGAATGCAGATTGTGGCCCCAAGATGTGTCAGAGACAATATTGTTTTACCCATTGCTGGCAGTCTGAATACCATTTTTTTTTTTAAAGTAATTACATTTGACATATTGCTATAGCAGCTTTAATGATTCAACCCATTAAACGGCGACTTCACCCCTTTTGCAACCAGAGCTTATTTTAATGATGTTTGGGAGACAAGAAACACTTTCCTGGGTTTTTTATGTGGGTAATCGTCGTTTTTAGATATGTAGTATTTCAAAAGTGTCCATGGGCTCCATGATGTCATGGGCTGCGTCCGAAATCATTCCCTATGCCCCATATAGTGCACTACTTTGAGGTTCCGCCATTTTGTTATAGTGTCCGAATATGTAGTGAGCATTTTTGCACCCTAACGTAGTGGACTGAAGTATCCCACAATGCACCGGGAATTGTAGGGAGCATCCGATGGTCACTACAAAAACACAGCGAAGCAAATCTGCCCCATAATGCATTGCGCAAGCTCGCTCTTGAGCGCACATGCACGCGTTTGCGCACGTGCGCTGCTTCTGCATGCATGCGCTCATTGCGCTCCAACTCAGAAGAGGCAGAAGTTGAACCAGCGAAAGAAATCAACACAAATGTACTTTTTAAACTTTCGTTTTCCCCTCTTTTCTTCCCTGGCGGATCTCGAAGCTACAGATCTCGAGACAAATGATCTGTGCATTTATTTGAAATTGTTTTATTTTATTTATAATAAATCTACTCGTTTGCAATAGTATTACTAATCTGATTAATTGTATCACCCAGGCCCAGCGCATGACGTTAGGAGAGCAATCAGTTGCTTGCTGTAGAATATATTTGTGAGATTCTTTATCACAAACGTAGGCTAAATACATGCATGTGAGACACATATTAATTGTGTCCGAACATATGTTTTATTAATATTCATTCATTCCTGCCATGAATATGCTATCTAACATTATTTCATTGAATTGCAATAAATTGCAACTTCATTGTGTAGGCAGTCATTTATTGGACTGCTGTTTCTGTTAACACCAAACGTCCGTATTGTGAGAAGAGCTTGTAGATCGGCTACTTTTGGTAATTCTTTACCAAAAGTACCCAAGTAAAAGTATACAAGCTCACAACACGGACGTCGCGCGTTGCTTAGATCGGCTATTTTTGCCGTATCCCCCCCGCCACAGGATTAGCGGGGGTTCATGTGGTTAAGATTAAATCATGCTGCTGATATTTTCATATATTGTCAAGGTTGTGCACTGTTTTCCCATAACAATGGGCCTATGATTATTATCAATAAATTAATATTAGACTATATCCATTATCCTAAATAACCTTTTTATCATAGATATATAGGCCTAAATGCCTGCAAACATATTTTCATTAACCTATTTTTTCCTTTATTCATTCATGAATTTAAAAATAACTTTACAAACTGTCCTTGCAGGGAGGTGACAGCCAGACTTATTTGATACAGTCTGTTCCTAGCGGAAATTCAGCAGCAGCGTTTTGATTGGTTTCTTGTAGTCAGTTGATTCTTCATATCCAAATGAGTGAAATGGCCGGGATGATTTGTTTATTTTTCAAACAGTTCTTAACTTCTTTATGAGGCGATCTGAAAAAACCTAATGGGGATTTCATGCAAATAAAAAGTACATGAACCCGCGGAACTACAGCGCCCTCTATCGATATTGACGTCAGAGTCGGTGCTCCCCATACAGGGAGTATTGTCCGAAATCATCACTATAGAGTCCACTAGAATCTGGATCCCCGTATGGGGGATAGGGAGTAGGGAACAACCCTAGCAATTCGGACGCAGCCATGGACAATGGGCTCACTTCCTCCCTAGACTACATGTTGTCTCAGTAAGACAGCCCTCCCCTATGCACAAGGAGCAGTGCACCAAAGCATTATGGGAATTGTAGTCTGGGTAGGAAGTGTCCATGAAATCATGGACACATTGAAATACTAAAAACACATAAAAACCTCAGTAAGGTTTTTCACCCAAACATATGTAAAATCATATGTATGACAATGAATGGTCAACTTGACATGTAATGGTGACACTGCCCTTGTTTCTACTACAGCCACATGTAATCCAGGTACATACCATGGGGGGGCTTCTGTCGCTCAGTTGAAGATAGCCGGTATTAATAGAGCCGCGTAGGTTGTATGGCACAATACGTCCCGAGCACCGTACGCCTCGTAATCTCAGGGAGCGTTCGTTGACACCGTTATACGTTTCAGCTCAGCCGAGTAGACACTCTATTATCAATACCAGCCATCTCCTGATGACCCCATCCAAGGTCACACATGACACCAAGGTCACATGATTAACCTGCAAGACATAAATAAAAACAACATTACTCTTTATCCAGATTTCATACATTGTAAAATTCATATAATATTATAGGGATATTTCACTTTATCGTCTACTCAGGCTTATGTGAACACTGCAGACAGCTTTTAAGTTGCTTGATTCAGTATTTAAATATTCATTTTAGCTTTTTAGCATTTTAACTTAAAAACTGTCTGTAGTGTTCACATAAACCCGAGTAGATAATAAAATGACAAAAAGTTAGTTTTTTAAAGTGAATTGTCCCTTTAAGATATTGGTAAAAAAAAATCTAAACTTCAAAATCTACATTATATAACTTGAGTCAAAGTTAAAAGGTTTTGGCATCAAAATGTAATTAAACATTTCAAATGGGACAATCTGCATACTTGGTCATTTTGAACAGAAAAAAACCTTTTGAAAATAGCAGATCTAAAAGCTCACAATGTGTCACATCACATTCACAATGCATTGTGAGCTTGTAGATCAGCCATTTTCACAGACAAGACAATGCTTTTGTTGCGATCAAGGCCCAAGGCCTCAGTCACACATAAGCATATGTTCTGGGCTCTGCCTGTGTTTGATTGCCCCCCAAAATCAAACACAAATGTTTGGTCAAAGCATGTGCCTCCCATTGGAAATGCATTGGGGCGGCCATTAAACAGACAAGACAAATGTTTTTTTTGTGTGATCGAGGCCCAAGGCCAAAGAACGAGTCCTATAAAAGGACAAACATTGCTGACATTGTTGTCCATTTAGTGTCACCCATTCTGTCACGGGTTGCTCCCAGGGCTCGATAATTAACAGCAAACTAGGAGCTACCCTGACCTAAAAGACGTGGATGGACGTGTGTGCGTGTGAGCGTGCATGTGTCAAACTAAATAAAAAACGGCACCGGCTCCCATATCAACAACACCCCCGGTCCACTCACCCGTTGGCTACGGCCAGCTCTGTCGTTGGCCCACAGCCGAAGCGAGGTGCTGGATCGGTAGTCGTTCAGGCGCGGGGATAACAACCCGCGTAGGTAATGTTGGTATCGCTTTCGTTGGTTTTCTTCTGTTTTTGTTCCCCGTAGGGTATTTTCTGTTTTCATATATTAGTCGTGGCACAGCGCCGACACAGGATGGCAACAAGTGACCGTCAGTAAACTTTCCCACTACGCGAAGCTCCACTATACTCACAACCCACTTTAAACTATAGGCCGACGGAGGACAGCGCTATCCATCCGTGGCTTCTATTCTAGTCCAGTGCAGCTGGTCGGTGGCCTTCGTATGCGCAGGTCGGTAACACTGAATCGCGTCCCCCTAACAGTTGCCTCACTCCCTAGACACCGTGCTGTCCAAACATTTCCTCCGTCTCCCGTCCCGTTGTGATGACGTCTATTTTATGACGTCGTACTTCCAGTGGCCGGCCTCCAATGTTGTGACGTAGAGGCGGTGCCAACATAATAAAACAAATAAACAAACCATGTGTGCATGAGGTGGAATGATATGACTGATGTATATATATATATGTGAAACCTTCTGCTGCCCCAGAGCACAATATCCTAACATCTCCCCCCATAAAAAAAAAGAAAATTCTACTTTTCTTTATCCTGCACGTCTACTCTACATCTTCTTATTCTCTTCAACTCCCCTAGCACGTTTTCAGCCCGCTGCCCTAGACAGTGTGTCAGCAATGACATTATCCTTCCCTGCTACATGCTGTATGCGCAGATTGTATTGCTGCAGGACCAGACCCCATCTAAAGAGCCTCTGGTTCTTGGTCTTAAACTTCTCAATGAAAACCAGAGGGTTGTGGTCAGTATACACTACAACCTCCCCACAACCATTGGTCACATAGATCTCAAAATGCTGCAACCCCAACACCAATGCCAACCCTTCCTTTTCTATAGTTGAATAGAACTTTTGGTGTCGGTTCAGTTTTTTCGAATAGTAAGCGACCGGTCTATCCATACCATCACAGTCCTCCTGCATGAGCACCCCTCCGATTCCCACATCACATGCATCTACCGCCAGTTTAAATGGTTTCCCAAAATCGAATTAACTTTCGCTTTTGCAAAAAGCTGGGCTAACTCTCCTTGGTTAGTGCAAGATGGAGACATAATAATAATAATCTTTATTGTCCCGAAGGATATTCATTTTCACAGGTCTGTTCAACACCAACAACAAAAGCAGCACATATAGAAACAACATAACACCAAGACAATACAAAAACAACATGAGTTCCCCACTGTGTACAAGAAACCATCCTATCGGCGGGGCAGTTTGTTTAATGCCGCGATGGCTGAGGGGACAAAACTCCTACTGAAACGAACCTTTTTCCAGGGTAAGGTTCTGTATCTTTGTCCTGATGGCATGAGGTCCCATGATGCAAAGATATTGATCTGAAAATCATCATATCGCAACAGATGACTGAAAAAGTGTGGTATTTTATAACAAGGCAGTCTGGCAGTGATTCATGAAAGTCTGCATGAGATGAGGCCACTAGCTGCCACAAGCAAGGTACAGTAGTTGAATCTCATGGCATTACAATCAGACCTGGTACCATACTATTTTATGCTGTAGCCTGTTATCTTTCAAGAAGGGACTTTCATTACAGAGAATGGACCGACTGAGGTGAACCAGGGAATGCATCTGTACTGTAATTGATGGTCCCGTTCCTCCTGGTATAATATTGAAGAGATGATATGGGGTCCTGACTCCTGGCCTCCAGACTTGATAAGAACAGCCAGACAGGGTCCTGAAACAAGAGATCTTTTCCTGGTCTGGTCACGCTACTGCAGATTATTAGGGTGTAAAACGGTTCAGAGTTACCATATACTCTGAGGGGATGTCAACTTTGACTTTTTGGGCCCCCACACTGACATATCATGCACCTCCATGATCCTGGATTCATCCTTGATCATGTGACGTAACTAGGGAAAAACTCCTGCATCTACTAAAGGTTAATTGGTACTGAATGTATTCCTGCTCCCCAACCCACCCTCAAAATACTCCCCCATATAGTCTTGGGGATGACGCTTATATACGCACAAGCGCACACGTGCACACACACACACACACACACACACACACACACACACGCGCGCGCACACACACACGCACGCACACACACACGATATGGTGATAAATTATGTACAGGATATTGTGCACCCTTGATATTTCAGGTGTATCCTCAAGAAAAAAAGATCCTGCCCTTTTCAGTGTGCTTACGACCTGTAAGCACACTGAAGGTCATAGACGACATAGGAGAATGTACAAGTTGAAGAAAGGTGACCTTTATTTTTATCTGCACATACATTTAGACATCATTAGTCAGTCTTGACATGTGTATAGCATGATACTCCCTCTTGCATTGCACGCTTATGTCATCGTTAAGACAATGTAACCTGTTTACTCTCAAATCTCTCACAAACGTGCATGTATGAAGTCACACTACTAACACTGTAACACATGCACGCACAAACATGCACAAATGCACGCACACGCACACAGGCAAAGTCCATGTCAGACTATTATAATTAGCCTTGGGCTATGGGCCAGCAAGAGCTGTGTTTATGGTTACACTTCTACCCAGGCCAAGAAATAGGGTCTCAGGAGGTTTGTCCATTTGTGTATGTGTGGCGTGTGCGTTAGTGTACCGTGTGTGTGCGTGTGCACACGCGCGTGTGTCTGTAAATGTTATATTTAGACCGTGTTATGTAGCCTACTGTATCCCTTTGCTGCATACAGAGTATTTTACAAGTGCCATTAAAATACCTGATTTTCCAGGAAAGCCACATCACGGTAATCAAAATAACAATCTTAACAATCATAATAATGATGGGAATGTGTGCCTCGTCTCCCCCCACACACCCCCCCACTTACCCCACCCCTTGAACCACAACATGTGTCTGCCTAATGTCCAGCTGGAGATGAAAAACCTCAACCCTAGTTTTCATTCCACATAACAAATTCAGAGCTGAGAAATGGCCTCCCTTTGACAAGACTGACATTCCTCCTCTCCCACAGACACACAATGACTTGGCATTATGTGACACAAATCTGAAACAATAGGAAGAAATCAACAACAATCCTCTTCGTTGGATTTCAATCTAAATGTGTAAATAATCTGTTGTCTGCTCAGGTATTTGAATAAACATTTCTAATGGGAAATTCCATAACACGTATACCATTGATAGTATCGACAATGGCTTCAATGGGAAAACAGAAATATTGGCCTAATTCCTTTTCACATCTCTCATATAAATCACCATCACATACCCCGGGGCATTAAACCAACTCCGTTCAGCCTTAAGTGGCATTTCCCACCCATTCTGCCAGCCCTGTAATTTGTTTCCCATTAAAACCTGAATGTCATCAAGGGTTTTGCGCTTGTGCTTTAACTCGTGCTAACCTCTGCTAGCTTGGCTTCCACTGGGGACTGGGTCTGAGAGGCCCAAGCAAGGGAAACAGAAACATCATTACCATGGCCCAAGTCCTGGGGTGAACTTAGACTGAAAAAGAGCTCCTTTCTGCCCAGTGATTGATTAACCTACAGGGAAGTCTAAAGTCTAAAGTCAAAGCACCAGGGAAACTGGGGAGCAATTATACTTCAGGTGGTATTGGTCAGTGCATGGAGGGAAAGTATAGGCTACTCAAACCCAAGCACTTGAGTCAAAGTATAGATACTCCTGGTCAAATATTACAAGTGAAAGTTACTGTACAAGTGAAAGTTTCTCTGGAGTACTTCATTTTAAAGCATTCAAAAGTACATTTTCTTTCCATATACTAAAATGTAAACTACAGATACATAAAATATATACTGGTACTTAAAGTACAGCATAGTCAAGTAACCACTATATTTTATATTTCAGATGGTAGTGGTACTACCGTACTACTATAGATACAGTATACTGCCAGAATCGGATGCCTTACTGGTAAGAAATTAGATTGGTAAAAAAAGAAGGAAAAAAGACTAACACGGGCAGGTTGATTCATGGGGTGTTGTGGAGGACACCGTCAAAATGATCAATGATGGTTTACCAGACATGGGAAAGAATCTGTCTATAAGATTTGGTTTAAAATATATAAAACATATTTTCAAGATATTTTCAAGGGGCTCAGATACTCGATTCTACTCTGAATACACACCACAAGGGTAATGAAGTGCCTAAAAATTACCTTCATTTACACCTGTGGGTTTTATGAATCCCAAATACAGCTTCCACATGTGCAAAAGAATAATAATTAATATCTGAGGTCCCAAATTCTCTCTGAATACCAAAGAATGTAGTGTTGAATAAAGAGTCAATTGAGTCCATTAACAAAAATCCTGGTAGGGAGCCATTTACATTACTCTACTACTACTACTACTACTCTAAGGCTATACTCTATGACGCCCACAAGCTTTTTAGCATGTTCTCTCCTCACACCACAGCCTTTCACCTTTAACCCCAACTCTTTCCCAACACGCACCCCTGTTAAGTGGCATTGCACCGCCGCTATTGTTTCAGCCTCCAACCTCCCTCCATCCCTCAAACTTTTACAGTGTTTTACATAACGTTGTTATTGCCAGCACTTGGAAGGCCCCTGTTTTTGTGCTCCACTGCAGTGAGTGAGTACAGTCAGTACACTACACTTCACTTTGTGAATGTGTGTGTAGAATACTTTAAATAGCCTACTGTAGTGTGCGTGCATGCGTGTGTGTGTGTGTGTGTGTGTGTGTGTGTGTGTGTGTGTGTGTGTGTGTGTGTGTGTGTGTGTGTGTGTGTGTGTGTGTGTGTGTGTGTGTGTGTGTGTGTGTGCGTGTGTGTGTGTGCGTGTGCGTGTGTGTGTGCGTGTGTGTGTGTGCGTGTAACACGTGCATGTATGTTTCCGTGTGTACATAGTGAATGTATATGCATGTGTGTGAGAGAGAAAGACAGACAGACAGACAGAGAGAGATAGAAAGAGAGGAAGAGAGAGTGTGAGAAAGTATGCACTCATGCCTGTGATTTAAAAAACAAAATGTTGATTAAAGGGGAAACAAAAATAAACTGAGATAGAGAAACAAAACTTCCCTTTCCCTTGAAGTAGACCACCTCTGACGATATAGCTGGGCGCTATGTTGCCCCAAAATATGATATGGAGAGCCTGTGTGTCATTAAGGGTTGGCAGTTATGGCTGGAATGTTGCTAAATAGCTTTGGAGGACACATGAGTGCAATTATAGCGAGTCGTGAATCACTTGCACAAAACCATTGTTTTGGCTGACACATTATATCAAGACTACAGCTGAACTGGAGCACAGCTCGGAGCGCATAGACATACAGTATGAAGCCCCGCCATTTATACTTGGTGGCACGCCAGTGACTCCTACCAAAAATAGCTGATCTACAAGCTCACAATATGTGGAGCTGCAATGCATTGTGATCTTGTAGATCAGCTATTTTCGGTGCACGACAGTGACGACACCAGTGCACAGCTAAGTATAATGCCGTTGGGGGGGGGGGGGGGGGATTGAAGAGCCGCGTTACAGGATCTCAAATTCAATTGGAGCTCAATTTAAACTGATCCTCTGATCTGCTAAATTGAGTCAGACATCAACGTCTATAAACTGAATTGAGCCTCAAACTCAGGGTTGAGTTACACTGAGGAACTTTTATGGTCTGCTCTCCACAGTCACAGCTGCAGCTTGTGCATGTGTACCCGCTGCTATAGCATTCAGTGTGCGTGTGCGTGTGCGTGTGCGTGTGTGTGTGTGTGTGTGTGTGTGTGTGTGTGTGTGTGTAGGCGAGTGTTTTCCACAGCCCTTTCACAGACACAGTGCAACAGTGTGTTTGGAGAGGTGAGATTTATGTGCCATGATGTAGTTAACTCAGGAAACTGACACAAGTGGACTCTGCCATTGTCCTCTTCCTGGTGAGACAGAAGGGCAGAAATAAAAACACTGTTCCTGAATTTAGCATTATTGGGGATCAGAGAGATCACAATGATGATGTTGCAAAAAATAATCCTTACTTTATCTTAATGCGTAAACAAAGATAACAACAACAGTGTCTCTGTTTTCCTTTCTTTTTTTGGGACCCCTTATGAATATGCAATATGTGTGCCAGTCAATGAGTTGTGTAGTGACTGGTGAAGGAGATCTTGTTGAGCACCTTTTCTTCAACAACAGATGTGCATGCATGAACATTCACTACTATTCACATGCTCAAATATGCATTTGTGCATCCGCAAAATCATATTGCATATACGTTGCATATATACGTTGCATAATACAGATGCACACACCCATCTGTCCACACTCCACACCCATGCTTACACACGCACGCACGCACGCACGCACGCACGCACGCATGCACGCACGCACGCATGCACGCACGCACGCACGCACGCACGCACGCACACACACACACACACACACACACACACACACACACACACACACACACACACACACACACACGCACACACGCACACACACACACACATACTGTAAGTGCGCGTGCAAACTCCCTTAAAGTAAAGAGTTGTAGAACTAGCTTGGTGGCTTTATTTAAAATTCCATGAATTTCTCAATCCTCTGATCAGCCGCCTCCAGAGACAGTCTTTGCCCGTGCATGCAGTGGCACAGGATCTCTGACTAATCAACAGTGGGCACCTTACAATGGACGTTGGAAGTGTCTATATGACAATACACTTGCACTTGAACTTGAAATTCTTTCCCATATGAAACCGCAGGGTTGTGACACCCTGATACACGGATAACATTCCCTGAAGTCTGCTCATCTTATCAGCCGTGGCCCTGAGCTAACCTTGTTCCGGTGGCTGTGACACAAGGCATCCAGATAGATACACACAGCATACAGTAGCATATAGTAAACATGTGTGTTATGGAAACTCACAGAGGGTACACATGGAACCAAATAATTTGTACACTGAGATTCTGAGTTACACATGCAGTCTTTGATTTAGTTTTAGTCATAGTCTTTTTTTGTCGACTAAATAGATTTTAGTCGGCTAAATCTACAGTTGATTTTGTCGTCAACTTTTATTTTGGCGGGCCTTGATGTCGTAATTCCTGGTTGCATGCTGAAAATAGCAGATCGACAAGATTGTAGCTTGTAGATTATTAGATTATTAGATTATTAGCTTGTAGTTTGTAGATCTGATATTTTTAGAGCTCCTGAGCGCAACCTATAAAATGACTTGTGTTTTAGTTCTACTGGATCTCTTCTCCACAGTCCCTCACTTAGTTTTAGTTTTCATAGTTATTTATTTCTTTTTAGTTTTCGTCAGAAAAAATGGGGGTCTGTGGCCTAATTAATGTAATTTTGGGGGTCCTTGACATGAAAAGGTTTGGGAACCACTGGCTTACAGTATCTCGTGCTGTTTCCCACAGCCCATCCAAAATACCGTTTCCTCCTTCATGCATGTGCTCTGGCTCGGTTTTCTTGAGGTGTAACTTAAATTCTTTATATTCCTGTGGTTAATTCCTGCACTGTTGCCATACAGTATTTGACAGATAGGACTTGGACAGACACAGTGAATGTAAACAGCCGTGTCTTTTTTTAATTGGAAATAATTAGTGTGCTTGTTGTGAGGCAAGCAAGCTCATATTTTGTTGTTACTTCTCTGCCATGCATGTATAAATCTCTGCAGTCAACGCCCGACAGATTCTTCGGAGATGAGTGTCACTACTATTGTCTTACTTGTTTTATTATTATTAGTAGTATTGTTGTTATTATTATTATTATTATTATTATAAATTGCGCTACATTTATGTATGAAAGGTGCTATACAAATAAAGTTTATTATTATTATACAATGGAATATTAAGATATTATTTCCACATACTGTAATCATGATTATGAATGGTGGAATGCCAAGATAAGTGAATCATGGTATCATGAATTCAAGCTATAGTCTACTAAGAGCTAAAGAATAAATGGTGTCAATGTCCTTGACAGACATTAATTATATATATTTTTGAACTATACGTATTTCATTTCACATCATCAGATAAATCCAGCAGCTGCAGTTTCAGGCATTTTATTTAAAACCCACATCTGATATCTCTCCCCAGAAGAAAGAAGCCCACAGTACGTAAGTGTTGGCCAAGGCAATGACAACAAAAACCCTCACACTCCCTTTGTGCACTCAAGTGTTCAGAGGGGTGTGTGCCTTGCAGGGAGAATAGAGCGCTTATGTTGCCAGGTAAAAGAAAACAATCACACATTGTTCTGCCTGCTTGTGTGTGTGTGTGTGTGTGTGTGTGTGTGTGTGTGTGTGTGTGTGTGTGTGTGTGTGTGTGTGTGTGTGTGTGTGTGTGCACATCTGTTCCTTTCAATGTGGCTAAGCACGGTCCCTCATTCACAAAGCAGCAAAGGGATGAACTTTGTTGTGAATGAAGCAGAGCTGTTTGGATAAATGACACATCCCCCAAACAAATATTATATTACCTTTTGCCCACACGACGGAGAAGATATCACATTAACTAACTGTTGAGATTGTTTTTCTTTAGTTTTGTTTCTTACTGTGTTAGCAGGATAAGCCTATATTGGTGTGCAACAACAACAACAATAACAACAATAAAGTTATTTGTGCGCGCACACACAGCAAAACACCTTAGTTTTTACACCTTTAGATTTCAATTGCCACTCAGGATATTACCGTGCACAATTGAGACGGCTGTATTGTGCTTTATTGATTTCAAAAAGGCTTTTGACTCAATACACAGAGGCACCATGATGAAGATCCTGAAGGCCTACGGTGTCCCTCCCAAATTTCTCCGGGCAATAGAGATCATGTATGCAGGAGCACGGGCCAAGGTGGTGACCCCAGATGGCGACAGTGAGGAGTTTGACATCCTAGCTGGGGTACTGCAAGGATATAACCTAGCCCCCTTCCTCTTTGTCATAGTCTTGGACTACGCGATCAGGAAGGCCATCAGTGGACGAGAGAAGGATCTTGGCCTCACTCTTACACCAAGGAGGTCAAGAACAGGACACCCTGCAGTAGTCCTGACAGAACTAGTCTGCTCTCCAACCACATGGAGCAAGCACAGGAGCTCCTGAGCAGAGTGGAGTCAGAGTGTGCCAAGGTTGGCCTGCGGCTGAATGCCAAGAAAACTGAGGTGATCACCTATAACATCCAAACGGAACATGACAACAGGAGGCACTGCTCTGAAGGAAGTCAATGACTTCAGGCTCACGGGTCAACTCAACAGAGCAAGATCTGAAAGTGAGGAAGGCACTTGCATGGAGGGCCCTGAATGGCATGACCAGTGTATGGAACTCCAACCTCCCCCGACAAATCAAACTCAGCTTATTCTATACGCGACGGTAGAATCTGTTCTCCTATATGGCCGTGAATACTGGACCCTGAAGCCAACTCTGCAGAAAGCTCTAGACGGGTGCTACACCAGAATGTTACGTGTAGTGCTCAACATCAGCAAGAGTACACATGTTACCAATGAGACTCTGTATGCTGGAATATTTAGGGTGAGCGAAAGAATAGCAGCCAGGAGAATGAGACTTGCAGGACAGTGCCAAAGTCACTAGGAGCTTCCAGCCAGCAAACTGGTGCTGTGGGAACAAACACATGGGCACCGGTCATGAGGACGTCCCATATTAACATATGTGGATGTACTCAAGAAAGATGTAGGAGCGCAAAGCACCAACGAGCTGGCCGGATGTATGGAGAACCGGGATGACTGGAAGCAACGATGGAAGCGACGATGGAAGGCTCGTCTGAGGACGACCTAGAGAGAGAACTGGTGTGAGAACTTTACTGTGGGGTATACGAAGTAAAATTGTGGAATTCTAAATGTAGGCCTACAATGTAATGTGTAATGTGTCACAGACACATTATGTAATGTTATTACGCAGTTATAAGCTCAGGTGGGGGAGCTGGAGTCACATTCCCCCCAAAACAGCAGCCGCTGTGGGGATCATGTACGTCCAGTGCTGAAAAGTAACCAGCTAGTACATTTACTTTACAAGTACTGTACTTCAGTGTAATTTTGAGTTATTTGTACTTTACTTGAGTGGGTCTATTTCCAATTTCCTTGTAGCCTACTCCACTACATGTCATGAGGCAAATATTGAACTTTTACCCCACTACAATTATTTGAAAACTTTAGTTAATATAGTTACTTTGTAGAGGTATAGCACTTTAAACTAAGGTCCTTGTTATAAACACCTATTAACTGTTAATAAGACATTTATACGACATGTATTAACTCTTAATAAGTTATTCATAAAGAACTTGTGTAATAGGACATTCTGCACAATGACAACTTTTACTTTTGGTACTTGAAGTATATTTTGCTGACGATACTTTTTACTCAAGTTCATTTTGAATTATGGACTTTTACTTATTATACTTAGTATATCTACATTTCTGTATTGATATACTTCCACCACTGTGTACTACTCTGGACACACACCCTACCTACAGCCTCTCAGCTGGTATCCTCACCATCTGGGTGAGGGGATCTGGGTGTCGGCCATATTTGGTTTCTCTGTGACAGAGACTAAACAGGAGGAAGTAGCGTGTGTAAAGCAGGTTGAGAGAGAGAGAGAGAGAGAGAGAGAGATAGAGGTCAAGGTCACTGCAGTGTCTGAGGCATGGTGGCATGCTGAGAAGAACTGCATCTCCAGCCAGCTTAAAGGACAACTTTAGTTTTTTTCAACCAAGGTTCATGTTCACGGGATCTACTGAATGTGTCAAACTGACATATTGAGCCTTTGACACACAGTGTGGCTTCCCCCCAGTAGGCCTCCTTCACATTCAGTAGATCCTGTGATTTTCTGTGGCCAGATGTACTTTCCTGGGGTCTATTAGGACTATAGTAAATAATAAAATAATAAATCGCCATAATATTTTCCGCCGTAACAACGAGCGGCCGTGTGTGCGTCTTCGCAAACAGCGGAAATAGCCGATCTGCATGAGGAATAGCAGCCCTCTCGTCGGAAGGGGTGGCAGGCTGGCAGCACAAATATCCTACGAGTAGGGCAACCAAATGGTCAGCTACTTCCCTGCCGACCTGCATGGTGGGTTTATCGCTAAAAACTCAAAAAACATTGTTGAGAAAAGTGTTGCATGCATGGTCAGTATCATGTCAGTATCATGTCAGTTCCATGGTACAGTATAGATGACAGGGAAGTACCATAGGAAGCACCAGTACGTTTCAATGTATATGTGAGCCTCAGTGATGATACTGTAGCAACACTGTTTGTAAGGGTGGAGAAGGTTCTTGGTCACAAGAGCGGGAAAGTGCTGACCAGCTGGTATAATCCGAAGTTAGGTCTTGGCGATATCTTTAGTTTTAGGAGCTAGGTAGGCGTGACATCAGCCCTGACACTGTTTGGTCTTACATTGCTTCAACAGCAGCTTCTCAGCATAAGCAAGGCCTTCTGATTTCACGCACACGCACGCACGCACACGCACATGCAAACGCACACACACACACACACACACACATTTTACTTTCTCCCTCTGTCACTGTCTAATGCAGTGCATCTTGTTTCCTGAATAAAGGACAGCTGTAACTTGTACTGACAGCAGTCTGACGCAAACATTCTGGAACGGATCAGAGGAATGCACTGGCTGTTGTGAACCTCCATACGATACAGTAAGAGCATATGACATATTATATACCCAAAGACTAGAACAGTCTGTTACGCATCAGCTACAGAATGTATCATACAGCGGGGCTTCCCAAAGTTGGGGTTGCGAAATTATTTTGGGTCATCAAAAATATTTTACACACCTGAATGGAATTCAACTGAATGAGTGAAATACAATGATATACAAATACATTTTAACCAATTGTTACAAACCCCCTACATAGCCCTATAGGCTTAATACATTAGGCTACATGTGCGGACAAATGCGCACCGAACGTGCACGTTTATGTGCATAAAATGACCTCCAGGGTTAGGTTGGGGTCACGAGTCAATGGCAGCATTATTTTGGGGGTCGGGGACTGAAAGGTTTGGGAACCTGTGTCATACAGTAGACAGTACTTAACCACACACAACCCCATACGTCAGTGGTTTTCAACCAG
Organism: Protomyctophum bolini; assembly: GCF_963924005.1. Classification (NCBI taxonomy): domain Eukaryota; kingdom Metazoa; phylum Chordata; class Actinopteri; order Myctophiformes; family Myctophidae; genus Protomyctophum; species Protomyctophum bolini. The sequence continues at coordinate 13,316,270 of NC_137863.1, read as the reverse complement.
TGGTCCTTAAGCTCTTGAGAGTGTAAAATGAGAACAAATGGACCCGGAAGGGTCCATTTGGTTTCATTTGACACTCTGAAGAGTTAAATTATTGTTAAACATCTGCATTACTTAATTTACAAGAAGTACAGGATACACAGGATACAGGCTAAGGTTGTCCCCAGTCATACAAATATATGGCTAAAAAATACAATATTGTTCAGACACCTGGCAATGTAGGCCAGTGTCCAACTACGTACATATACATACGTACTATACATCTATGTGTCTAAGGTGTTAATAGGTCTCTTTTCACACTTTTCCATGGAATATAATGTATGAGAGCACGGCAAAACCCACAGGCAAACATACAAAAGACCCCCTCTCTCTCGCGCGCGCATGCACTCACGCACATGATACGTATGATACATCCATCCATTCATTCATCCGACTGTATGTGCATGGGCTATACTGTAGTCCTATGGCACTGAAAATACATGGTAATGCATTTCAAGATCATCATTATAGAAAATGTATTCAAAGTGGATGTGCAGAGATGGTAATAACAGAGTGGAGGGTATGGCAGCATTTTACAGTGTGTTAACAGGGCTTGTCTTGAAGGCCCGCGGCTAACGTATGGATTTATGGGCATTCCTTCACGCACTGCGGAGAAGAAGCCCCCACTTGTTGCACTCCCAGAAGCCCCCCTCCACCCCACCACCCCACCCCACTCTTCTCCGTTACGTAACCAGCGCCCCCATTATCACACTAGAGCCAGGGGTCCCGCTTTCCCAGCACTGACGCACACACACCGGCACTTTGTCACTGCCATGGACTGAGAGGAGGAGGGGACGACAAGTTATTGTGCGTGCGTGCGTGCGTGCGTGCGTGCGTGCGTGCGTGCGTGCGTGCGTGCGTGCGTGCGTGCGTGCGTGCGTGCGTGCGTGCGTGCGTGCGACTCACAGTGTGTGTGTTTGTGCGTGTGCGTGCGTGCATGTTTGTGTGTTTGAGAGAGTGAGAGAGAGAGAGGAAAAGATCCATGAGGTTTCCCCACTGTACTGTAGCCTACTGTCTGGACTACACACACACACAGTCACACACACACACACACACACACACACACACACACACACACACACACACACACACACACACACACACACACAAAGTGAATTTAGAGACCAGCACACAAATGGGCAATGCTAAATTATTTCCCCCCCCCCGCCTCCCTCCCCCTCTCTCTCTCTCTCTCTCTCTCCATTTCTTCTCCCTTTCTCTCTTTAAATATCCTCCCTCTCTTTCTCTCTCTCACTTGTCATTCAGTGACCTGGATATCCTGACGGCTTTTCTCTCTCAGAACACGTGGGACATTGTTTTTGTTTAACCACTAGAGTCCTGCAAATGTCCTTGTGTGGGGGACGCCAGAGAAACAACAACAACAAAACACACACACGCGCACACACACACACACACACACACGCACACACACACACACACACACACACACACACACACACACACACACACACACACAGCGTCTATTCTCAGCGTTTATGTTCCAACTCTGGGAATGTGAACGTAGCCCAGAATAAAAGGAGACATATGACAGTTACGTGTGTCTGGGAGCCAATGATTGCTGGGTCGTTGACTTGTGGGAGCCTGGGAGGCCTAACGACAACGACGACAACAACACCTGACAGGTCGACCAATGTCACCCTGTAGGGTTTGTGTGCGTGTGCGTGTCAATATGGATTTCTTTCTTTGTAAGGAAAGCAAGTTTGATATAGGCTATTGGATCTAATGCAGACCCCAGATAGACAAGAGGCTGGCAGTGGCATATCAACAATTCAACAGGGAAACAGCCGTTCTTAGAACTCTCTCTGCATGGAAGCCCAATGCAATGATGCTGTTCCGACGATCTGCAAGCTCACAGCACGGCACATCACAATATGAGAAAGCTTTTAGCTTGGCTATATGTGTGACTGTGCATACATTATGTATAATACTCTTGCCTGAAGCCTATATGTTAGTAATAGTTACATGGATGGATATTTCCATTTAGATAGCTGGGCTGTTTCTGAGCCAGTAGGACGAGGTGTCCATCTTGCCTGCCTTATGCGAAAGTCTGTTCTGAGGTATTGACTGATCAGTATTCACTGCCAGAGAACAGTTTTCATTGCACGTGGACCGTGGATTCCCAAGGAACACAACCGTGTTTGGAAAAGAGACTGTCGGATTGCATTGCATCCATCCATCTCTATACATGACGAGAAAATAAAGAATAGCCTATATATAATTTATATATTTTCATTTACATTGAGTGGAATTCAAAAAAAGAAAAGTTAGAAGAGCATGGTTTAGTTATTGTGACCGAATACAGTGGTTTGAGACACAAGTAGGCCATGGTCAATTTTCAGCATTTTTGTATTGTAATTGTAATCATTTAATGACTCTGAAACGACTATCTGTTGGAATAAAAACGTTGAATACATAATATGCAAAAGCAGGGTGGGGATATACAGAATAAAATGAAGGATTTCATATCGTAATTTTAGTTTTGTGTGTTTTCTATTTGTAAGGTGTTGCAGGGTAGCCATGGGACAGGTTGCTGTATAGAAGGGGGGTATCAGGCCTCCCTGGCTGTGCTTCAAAGCATTCCTTTCCCCTGGAGCATTGGGGTACTATTAGGGTAAGTAGGGACTATACCTCACTCACCCGGGAGAGAGAGAGATGGAAATGTCCCTAAATGTTGTTTTCCCATATTCGATCACCAACTATTATGAGTGTTTGTTTGTTCATTGGTACAATCGCTTCGCATTCAATTTGTTGGGTGCATATTTTGGAATAAGTCAGCTGTCCCGTGCAAGAGACCTGCGTAGTGTGTGTGTGTGTGTCCTTAACTCACCGTTAAGGACATAAGTGGACGTCATCATCGGATTCGATGGACAACCATAAGCAAGTAAGTGTGTACGCACGCCGCGTGTGCGGGGTGTGTGTGTGTGTGTGTTTGCACGTGTGCGTGTGTCAGTGCCAGCTGTACAGAGCGTGTGTCCTTTCCAGTGAGTGACCGTCCAATGGATCAGCTGACAGGCATCACCAGGAAGGAATCTCACCTTGGCCAAACTCAACCACCTCTCCCTCCTTCAAATCTCTATCTCTCTCTCTCTCTCTCTCTCTCTCTCTCTCTCTCTCTCTCTTCTCTCTCGTGCGTGCGTGCTTCTCATGCATATCAGACAAATGTACAGTAACAGTGCACACATAAATATAACAACTACAGACACGTGTATATGTGTTCTACAGGTACAGTATACTGTATGTTGGCAGACAGACACACGCACGCACGCACGCACAATTTCCCTTTCTGTCCCTCTGTCATTCATTCTCTCTTCTATTTTTAGCCCTCTTCTCTTCCTAACCCTCCCTCGTTTTCTCTCTTTCTCTCTGTCTAACTTTCTCTATAGAGCCCAATTATCTCTCTCCCTCACACTCTAAGTCTGTGGTTCAGAAATGCTTTAGCTCGAGACCCAAAAGCGTCTCCCAAACTGGTGAAATAGCAGGTCTACAAGCCTATTTTCAAAATATCTCTTAAATGCTTTTAATTTAGAGAATTTGTTTGTTTTCTTTTACTTTGGAAATGATTTATGATTTAATCAGTTTTTAAATAATACTAAAAAGCAACTAGGAATGCACTCTGTCGAGGTGACAACCTGCGCAAGAAGAACGAGCAGTTACTGCTACTAACTAATGTATATTACAACTGCTGTTCTAAATCCTTTACACCGGACCTTATACCAACCTTAAAACGTACCTTAGTTACGTCACCATCAACAGCCAATAAGGGACTACCAGTTACTCATCAGCCAATCCCTGATTGGCCGACGGAAACCACCGACATACAACATACACAGCCGATTACAGTATACTTGCACGCTCTGCTTGCGCAAGTAAAAAGAAAGAGAGTTATTTTTGGGTTTTTTTGTGGCTTTCGCCTTTTCATTTTATGGAAGGAAAGACAGTAGGCTGACAGGAAATGGGGAGAGAGATGGGTGGAAGACATGCAGTAAAGGCCGTCGGGATCGGACTGCCAGACGGGATTACCAGCCAAGGTGCCTGGACCACTGAGCCATGGCCCAGGCCAGAAAGAGGGTTATTTACCCTTAAAATGGGTCCCATTTATGAAAATATAACTTTTTATTTCTGACATTTTAGAAAATCGAGCAAAAAGAATGAATGGGTCTGTGGGACAAAAATGTCTCCCGACCCGTTGTTTGGGAAACAGTGCTCTAAATACCCCCCACATGTCCACCCTAGCTGGGAGGAATCTGTGTCCCGTCGTAAACGGCCTGGCAGCCTGTGTGTCCAGACTCCAGCCCACAGTGTGAGTCCTTCTAGAGTGACATGGAGAAGGTGACAGATGTAATGTTGTGGCTGATGTCACGCTTTTTCCTTCACAGAATGCCTGCAGCTCTCAGTATCACTGTGTGTTTAGCTGCCCAGCCAGATTCTCAAGTGTTGCCTATACCTGTCCAGGAATGGTGTTGCTGTTGTACAATGCTGTCGTGCACCGAAAGCAGATCTACAATCTCACAATGCATCGCAAGGTGTTGTGAGCTTATCTGTCGATTTCTATCGACACAAAGCGTCTCCTTTGTGTCTCTAGGGCAAGACCCCCAAAATTAGCCCGTGGACCCCCATTAGAAAAGATATGCCAGGGACCCCGAGAAGATTTTTACAGGTATAGCAGTGATTTTCAACTATTTTCATTTCAAGGACCCCCCCAGTTTGATATGCAACATGCTACGGACTCCCATTTAATGGCATTTCTATCACTGAGACCCCAATTTATATTGTAAAATCAATGTTAATTTAACTCCGAGAGTGTACAAATGGAACCAAATGGACCCTAACAACGGATCCATTTGTTCCATGTGTACACTCTCAGAGTTACAGACCCATAAGGGTCCATTTGGTTCCAAACTATCATTTAGCTGGGGACCCCCTGGAACTCCCTCTTTGGGAACCACTGCCGGTCATCAAATGCGACAAAAACAAAATAATATCCATGACTTCAAGTCTCCATGGAGTGAGTAGTCGATAGAAATTCTTTTTTTTTTTTAGTGTGAACCATCCCTTTCATGATTTGTTCACACTACACAGTCTGCTATTTATTTTCAATGGAAGCCAGCAACATGAAGATTGCAAACCTTTTGCTTATTATGTTTTTGTCTTTATTTCCACTCTCTCCACACAATCTGGTAGAGTTCTGCTCGCAAAACTAATCCTTGCGGTCAGGCAGTTCCCTTTTAACTCAAGCCCTTATTCTTTCCTTAATATCTTTTCCGCTCGCCACTCCCACGCAGACATAATGTTGATGATGTCAACAATCACAATATGTCAACAACGACTCGGCGACAGCTGGTAACAGCATTTGACCATTTTGTAGCTTGTGTATAGCTTCTAGTGTGCATGCAGCATAAATGTCACATGCAGGGCTTAAGTATCATGTGGATGTTATCAGCAGGTTGTGTCGACAAGTTTAAAGCGATCATTGCCGCAGTAAAACGGTAGTTATTATTAGGTTGTATTGTGTTGCTCCATTCATCTTCATCCGCTTGGGTCGTGGAGTCGGGTCACAGGGCTAACAGTTCCATCTCCAGACTTCCCTTTCCCATGCAGGCCACATTAGCCACTTCATACTGGGGGATGCGATGGCATTCCAAGGCCAGTGTGGAGACATAATCCCCCTATCTGGTCCTTGGCTTGGTCTAAAGTCTAAACCGTGGCCCAGATTACCTCCCTATAGGGAGAGGCAGACAAAGCATCCATTTGTCCGAACCTGTACAGTATATTGTGTGTTATGTGGCTAATGCTATAATTGTTGTAATATTCATAGAGGTGGTATATGAGTTAGAGGTCAATTCAGTTAGAGGTCAATTCAGTTAGAGGTCAATTCAGTTAGGGGTCAATTCAGTTAGGGGTCAATTCAGTTAGGGGTCAATTCAGTTAGGGGTCAATTCAGTTAGGGGTCAATTCGGTCATGTCAGTTATCCACTAACGCAATTCATTCAATGATCTGGTAAAACCTTCAGCACATCTTGTAAGTTGTTATCATACAGTACATCCATGATTTACTGTTTCCGATACACAATCATATTGCTCACATGAATTCTAACGTCACATGAAGAATAGCGTTTCCCCTTGAACACTGAAACTTAACCCAAGTGAATCTCATTTGTAAATACACAAATCAGTATATTATACTTGTTTGTCCAGGGAAGTCTACCATTTCCCTCAGGCTACCTGTTTTAGATTTAAGTGCTCATTAATTCCCTGATGGAAATTGAGCGTGACCACAAACAGTGCCTTGAGGAACCCCCACTCCTTCAGACACAAACAGACATGCACCATAAAATTCCCTTGGCAAAACACATCCCAATAAACAATCATAGCTCAAATGCGGTATTGTCTACATGTGGTGCAATGCACACACACATGTAGTAACAACCCCCCCCCCCCCCCCCCGCACGCACACACGCACGCAAACACACAGCCCAGTTAACTGCACACATTTATTTCTAGCCAGCATGTCACGTTAGGAAATTGACATGTTGTGAAATTGACAAATACTGCATAACTGTGTACTACATATGCATGGCGTATGAAATAACAATCGCCTCTGTGCCTGAAACTGTGACTTCTACCATCCACATATTCAAGGATGTTCCTGTAATTGAGCAAAACCAAGCTATTTCCTACTTTGCCCAATGTGAATGTCAGACGTTGCAAAACCGCTGCTGCTCTAACCCATAGCTGGCATGGCTTAAGCCCCAGTGGTTTGGCAAGGGCAGGACGTAGCTTTGGGGAAACAACCACACTCACAATATCCTAATCACATTTACCACTAGGACTTTCAGATGTTATCAGTAAACAGGTAGGCTATTGTACAAACAAGATCCAGTACTGTAGTGCTAAGTTAGAACAGTGATTCTCAAACTTCTGTTTCTTTTTTCCAAAGGACCCCCAGATTGGTATGCATATTAGGTCATAGACCCCCATAACTGAGTGGTCTATATGGTTATATTTGTACAATCTTGGATTTACAGACGTGCAAGGGTCCATTGGTTCCTGTCAATAATTTAGCTGGGCACTTCCTGCAGGAACCCCCTCAAAGACCCCTGGTGGTCCCTGGAACACACATTGAAAACCATTGAGTTAGAAATCTTCATGAGAGCAGGCGACATATGGGACGTTTCACACCAAAGTGAATATGAATTGTGAAGCCTCTTCTACTTTTACCAACTATTTGCATAGTATAGTTAATTAGTACCTAAAATTAATTCCTGGTAATTAGTGTCCTCCTTGCTGACAGAGTTATGACTTTCATCGACTAGTGAAGCACTGGTTCATTACATTGTGAGGTACATCATGAGTTGTTTCTATAAGCAGCAGTGCACTGCCACACATTGACCTGCTTTTATTTTCAAATATTAATCAATTTCTTTGTCATAGTGAGAAATTTCATGCCCTAGTTCTTTTCCTCTGTGTGTTGCATACTCTATGTGTGTGATGTGCGTGCGTGCATTTGTGCGTGCAATGTGGGTGGTTTTCCATTTGGGGCTCTGTTTTGGCCAAACCAGGCATGACGGGGTGTGGATGCCATGTGATACTTTGACCACAGAGGGAGATGGGACCTTTGCAAGTTGCAACCCCATGAAACTGCACCACAGCCTACTGGGATATAGGTCATCGATTGCTTAATTGCACCCTGGTTCTAATTATGAGCCCATATATGAGCTATGACAGTTTGACAGTACAGTAGTAGACTCCCACTGACTAAAATCCCTGGAACCGCAAACATTGACTACTGATTGGAGAAGCTTTTCATCATTAATGCAAAGATACCTACTGTATCCTTGGGTCATTTCTTCCAAACACTGCTTTCAGGCTACTCGCGTAAACCGTTCTACCTATTGAGAGTAAAGTCAAATCACGACACAACAGTTCTGCAAGACTGTGAATATAGGTTCCGTTTGAGGAAAGGTTGGAGCTAATGTTTGTTCCACTGAGGGTGGAACCTGAGCTTGTTTCCTAACTCTTGTGAAGGCATTGTGTCCTGTAATCTATCTCCTCTCTCACTCAGAGAAAAGGTAGGGCAGCTAGAGGATCAGAGCTTTAGGTATCACCCCATGCTAATGAGCACATTGATGCATCAATTTACAACTTGAACAAATCAAAACTGAAACCAGGTCACTCCACAATGAGGTCAAATGATGTTCTCCTCGTTAATTGAGAATCTATATAATATACAATTCTTCAAAAACAGTGCAACAAAAGTTAGCCACATGTAAGACTATTTCATTGCCATGTGAACATCACCGATAAGAAAGACGTTATGTTCTTTTCAGAGATACAGTGTTTTGTCTAAACTCTTGAATCCACAGATTGCATTTGATGAAGCTGCGTGTCTTTAAATCGCTAAGGATTTTGTCTACTTGTGCATTTTCCTTTCCCTTGCCTGTTCTTCTTCATTTACATCACCGGTGCCCTGGTATTCCTCCCCCTCTCTCCCTCCACCCACGGACCACAGCCACAGTGGCTTTTTATCACTATGAAATATTGACCTGGGAAAAAGAAGCCAGATGTAGGACATTGCTCTGCTCTCAAGAGGCCTGCCAGTGAGAACAGGAGCACAGGCCAACATCATCAGCACAATGTGCCCTCCTGTTTGGAAGTATAACGGCTTATCCTTATGAGGTGTTATCTTGGGATGATTATACTGTCCTGGCGGTGAACTCTTTCTGTTGTGTGTGTACTTCATGGGACGTGTGTTTTAGGACCATCCTGCATCGTAAATGGCATGACAGAGAATAATAATGATATAGAATGCATATCTGAACGTGTGCCGTGCGCCTTCAAATTTAACTTTTACAAAGGAACATGGGTATAGTCACAATTATGTGCATGTCCTCAACAATACATGCTTTAAGATGTATCTGTGTTTGCATGCGTGTGTCACGGTGCTTGCGTGCGTGCAATCCGTGCATAGATGCATGCATTGCATATGCAGGCTATATCCATCCTTCCCAAACTAAGGCGCTTCCCCTGACATTTCACACATTTCATAACTACTGTTCACCTCTTACAGCTCTGTCCCACTTCTGTCAATGAACGGAAAAAATAAATACCAACTCAAAACACACAGGAGCCAACCTTGGCTGACATAGCAGATCTCTGGAGTCTGACACACCATCACATTAATAAAAAACACTACACCTCCCAGGAGACCTCATTAAGGCCTTCTCTGCCCTGCTGATTGGACAGAATGGGGCTTGCTCACTCCATACGCTAGTGCACTACAAGCTGCTAATTCAGACAAGTGGAAATAAAAGCCTACCCGGAATCAAGACCCATTTTCCCTCACTGTATAATATGTTTTCTTTTCCTTTTTACCTAATTTATGATGCTTTCCTGTTTTTGGCTATATAGAAGTGTATATTTGTCTCTAAATGTTATGATGAATTGAAAATGGTGGACACTATGGTGTCGTCCACGGTTAACAGTTTTTGTGTTTGAGTTGTGCTTGAAATGTACTCCGCAAACTGTACTTTAACTACTTAAATTAATCAATCAATCAATCAATCAATCAATCAATCAATCAATAAACCTGTTTCCTTCGCTATGTCACTGTCCGTCCCAGATTCTGCCTCTATGAACAATCAGTTCAATGTTTCCGTTCACTGGGCCTGGGAATCTGGCATGTGATGTTCCTGAAGGCTGAAACCCATAACTACTGTCTGGGAATCTGGCATGTGATGTTCCTGAAGGCTGAAACCCATAACTACTGTCTGGGAATCTGGCATGTGATGTTCCTAAAGGCTGAAACCAACCACTGGGCCTGGGAATCTAAAGGCTGAAACCCATAACTACTGTCTGGGTAAGTTAGCACAGATGAGCGATATACACTAACTGGGTTAGGGGGAGAATAGGGCACTCTGGGAAATAAAACAAGGTTCTATGTTGAGTGGAACCCTTGGTTCCACCTTACCATGTAGCATACATATATGCTAAAAAACATACTGTATCTAATCAACTTTAATTCATTAATAAAACCCTGGAGGTCCTCCAGGGTTTTATTAATGAATTAAAGTTTATACAGCACCAGAGAATTAAATTGTTCTAGTTATGATGGATAAAATATGACCCAATAAAATATCAATCAGTATTGAATTGAAATCTGCATGTCCCTTATAAAACATTGCCATTTAAACAAATGAAATAAAGTCCTGGTGACATGGGATTCTTGGGATTGTGCTGAACAGATTGTTCCATTGACAATGGATATTTTCCATTTTGCCTTTATTTCCATGCGAGTGCAGTGAATATGATAGTCAGGGTGCTTATAGAGTATCAGTGTATCAGAATGCTTAGCGGTGAAATTGTATAGCGCAGTCCAGAGCAAGAAAGGGTACTTTGATAGCTTGCTCTGGAGGCACCAGTAAGTAATCAGATCCCATTCCCAATGTTTCCAGCATCACAGATACTTTGATTGCTTTAACTATTTTATCTTTGATCACTAATACCAGCTCTACAAGCTCACAGCATGTGACATTGCGACACAATTTGCAGTTTAGGGCTTAAAATGGTTAATACAAGATGTGACGTCCTATTCCCTGTTGACCTCCCAGTGTCAGGACAACACTTTTCAACACATTTTATGTTGTTTTCTTTGCAACTCATAGTCCGCTTCTGCAAAGAGGCCATTCCTTACCCTTAAATTGATCGGTGGTAGTTTGGCATGTTTATTAACGATTGGTGCTGTAACACATACCGCGAGTTATGTAAGGAGAGGGGGATAATTTTCTAGTGCTTGAGTGTGTGTGTGTGTGTGTGTGTGTGTGTGTGTGTGTGTGTGTGTGTGTGTGTGTGTGTGTGTGTGTGTGTGTGTGTGTGTGTGTGTGTGTGTCTGTATGACTGTGTGTGTGCACGTACGTATGTGTGTACATGCCTGTGTGTGCGACATGTAAGAGAGAGGGAGACAGGGGGGGGGGGGGGACTCAGTAACTTGGCACTTTACTGCATGTGCTTAAAACAAGCTGGGTTCTAGGAATAAGCCTGAGGGATACAGAACAGTTACAAGGGAAAAATGTATGCATGCATACACACAGCCTTACTAAAGGCACAGTGAACCTCTCTCAAAGAGTAGCACCACTTTGATTTAAGTCCAAGCTGAATTGAAGACCTCACTCTGAAAAGCGTTGGTTATATACTGTAGAATTTCTCCAATGTTCAAAACCAGAGCACTTGTCCAACTACTGTGTATATTGTAAGCTCCACATTAAGCCACCATGCAATTCATCTGTTCAGTTTAATAAAGAAAGGCATGTTATATTACTTTTTCTTATTGGAATGCTCTTTACCATAACCATAACCAGAAGTTACTTATGTCAGTGACATACTGAACAGACTGGAAATACATGGATTTTCATCCATGCCGTCAAAACAGTATATGAGTCTAAAGACTCATCCATCTAACCAATGAATAGTGTTTATTCTCTAATGATGATTGATTGGCAGGAACGCTGTTTAGCCAACCTTTGGGGACAAATGAACTTGGCTTAACAAACACGTAAGCACTGCTGTGTTGCAAGGAAATGTTTTCAGCTTGGACATAAAACAGGCTAACTTCAGCCATGCTGTCAATGGGAACCTCATAGGTGGTCATTTATTAAATCGATATTCACCAGTCCCAGACTCTTCATCTTTATGAATAAAATGAGTCAAGAAATGGAAAAGTGAACGGTTGATTATTTTGACAAACATTTTTGGCCATGACACAGGGTGTGAAGTTGTCCTCAAGTCAAATATAAACTAAAATACTTGTGAGTTGTGATTTGTTGATGAATGCAAAATTGAGCAAGAGAGTTGAAGCAGATCAGACACATGCACACATAGCCACGTGTGCCTGAGCAACACCTGCTCGAGTAAGAAAGTGCTTTTTCTATGCCTACATAATTTTTCTCATTTATTTCTCTCTGGCAGAACTACAGTTGCTCTCTACCCTGCTCGCATTCAATAGAAAGGCTACGCTACCTTACCTTTGTAATGCGTGACACCCCACACCTGCTGTTGGTTGCACTACTAGACCCAGCTGGAGTGCAAACTCTTTGATAGCTGTTGCTTGGTTGGGCTAAAGATTCTATGGTGATTCTTGAGGAAAAGAACAGAATTTAACAAGCACCAGAAGGAAACTTCTCAACGTGTGAATCAAACTTGGGGTTGATCAGACACTGCGTTCATGATTTTGGCCATTTTAACTGGGCCCCCCTTGAAAGCCGTGGAGGTAATATTATTAATATGATGTACCGGTATGTGTAAAGACTAAAGGGTAGTATATTTAGTAGTCCACATAACCATATGTGTAGGTCTGCATATGCTCATTCGAAGAATCCAACAAAAGAGAGCCTAATACAGTGGGCCATGTGTGCTAAATGAAAGTATAGGATTATAGGCTATAACCTCGTAAACAATATAATTAATCAAGCCACAGACCGGGAATTTCAATAATGGCCTCAACTGAAAGGAAACTACTAAAACTAGGACCCCAAACCAACATCATATAAAACGTATATAAATACAACAGAGTGGTGCTTATTGTTATTACATAATCAAGTTCAAAAAGACAAATAAAACAAGACCGCGGAAACTATATGTAAAGTCCAAATGTAAAATCCAGTCAGTAGTGTCACGATGTGTATCAAAATGGGGGTACTATACTTTGGTCATCGACTACCTACCCCAAACCCTCACCCTAACCATAACCGTGAGCACAGGGCAGCACACCTAAACCTAACCCCCAACCCTATCCCGAGTCGGACCAATGCTCCTTCAAACCAATGATATGTCGGACCAAAGTATGCTCCCCTCAAAATGGAACCCAAATGCAAGCAACACAGGCAGAGTAAGTTCAACAAGTTTAATAGCGATCAAAACCAAGGGAAAAGGCTCACATCGAAGTACAGCAGGCAGAGGTCAAAACCAAGAAAGCAGTCCAAAACAGGCTTAAGGTCAATATCCAAACTAGGAAATAATCAGGCAGAATATCAGAGTCCAAAAACAGGCAGAAGGTCAATATCCAAACTAGGAAATAATCTAGGAACACTAGGAAAACACTTGGAAAATACTGAGAATAGGAATACACAAATGTAACAATGGTTATCTTCTAGCAAGGAATGAGGCAGAATGAATCCAGTTTTGTAGGTGGTGGCTTAATTGATTGCGGAAGTAGGCACGGGTGTGTAATGACTAATGAGAAGGGAACTGTTGGACTGATGAGGCAGTGGGAGACAGGTGTATGGGTCTGCAGTGTGGTGGAATAGAATGTGGGAGAGGCCAGCATGGAGACACGGTCTGTGGAGAGACAGACCGTGACAAGTAGTCATTAAGTAGTCTTTGTAAAACATATCAGAATGGACTGGAGAGTCAAACATGTTCAATGCTGGTAGGGTAGCCGGGCTACAATCAAAGAGGTCATGCCAAACTATATCTTCTGGAACAGAGGGATTTCAGTGCTTCATAACACTTCATGTTGTGGCCCTGATAGGTCATATATCGCTGTGTTCCGTGGCACTTTCGTTTTCAATGGGCCATCCTTGACAGGACTCTGGATCTAAACATGCAATGGGATCTGTCTCTGTTAAGGGCCATAATCTGGAAGCATCTCCAGCTATCTCCTTGAATACTTCTTCCATGGATTGTTTTGGACTCCAGGCCTTAATTGCCCTTGTCTTGAACAAGACATACAGGTATCTGTACATTACTCCACTACGTCTAGAATGACATCCATGGCAGTGCTCACATAGACTGACATGTCCATACTAATCACTAATGTGAAAAGGATTTAGCTCCAACAGATTCATCTGGTTCCCAGGCTATAGTGCTCACACTCTGTGAATGAATGAATGGAATTAATTATAATTGATATGCCCACAAAATTTCACACTTTCTATATTTCCACTGGTGACTCATTGCAGTTTACCACAAAGATCATCACAACCTCATAGGAGCATAAAATTATCCATGCCACAAAGACTGCAGCCCCATCTGGAAAAGTGTGTGAAAACATATCAATCCCCAGGGTTTGTGACCATGCATCCAGAAGCGTTGGAGTGGCCCTGGCCATATTCTTACAGTACCATGTTTATTAGTACTAGCCAAGTTGAGAATGTAGCCAGGCACAGGAGGGTTCAGGCATCTGGCCAGGCAAGCAGCAGGGAGACAAAAGCCAGAGTGTGGAGCTCCCCATGCATATGATTGTGGTTAAAAACACAGAGAACTCGGAATAGAATATTTTCAGTACGAGTCTCACTAGCAAGTCAAATTTGATCTATATAGTAGGGCTACTGGTGAGTACATCCAAAACTGCAGGGGAAAAAAGTGAGTTCATTGTCAACACAGAACTGTTGACCGGTTGATGAACCAGATTTGACGTGTGATTGCTCGAATGGCATCATTGCTGCTGTCGTCATTGGCTGTTCTTCATTTGTTGGTTTTGCCCTGCATGGTCATTGATAAACACCTAGACCCAGGGTCTGAGAGGGGACATTTAAGAACATCGCCTGGTTGCACAAATATTGACCAGATCTCAAACCTCTACTATCGTCATCAGTTCCAAAGAGGTCACTGGCATGAGGTTCACAATGGAGACGAGATGGATATGGACCCATAGCAGTGAGTATAGTGTTACACACTGTTTGCTCCAAATGTGCACCACTCTTACACAGGATGACAAAGCTTTTGACTAATATCTTTGGTCAGTCAGACAGACTGGCCAATCGCAATATGCCATGACATTGTATTGTGTGCCAACTCAAATTGATGCGCATAACTGTTAGCTATACATTTGAAAAGTACTATACAGCTGTAAAGACTTATCTTATTTAATTACATGATGGATGGGAAAATGTGTAATGCTTTGTGCAAAGAGGAAACCTATTGTTACGTGCTTCAGCGATAGAAATTATAGTACTTTTCATATACACGGTGCTCCAGTAAGAAAGAGTGATGTATTTTTCTGCATATTTAATTATCCAAATCTAATAGACCCTTGTCAGACATGACAGTTATCTGTACAAACACCCTGGTGTCGGACAGGAGACCTTTTTTGTCAGTGTGACAAATTATGTCATTATCAGACATTATATCCTTATCGTGAGCTAATGTCATCATCACACAGTGCTGCTTCATCTCTGTCATTGCATAATGGTTGCTCTTTGGGACCACTGGAAGACTGATTGTTTCCAGAGAATGCTTCACTGTCTCCTCACTATAAAGAATGCACTTTTTCCTCATATGGAAATATTTTAGTTGTTTTTTTATTTCTTTGGCATTTAACTATATTTTATAGCATAATTGAAGACATAACTGTTGTGGGGTTCACTCTTTCTCCTGTTAAAGTAGGCATAATTACATTAAAATGTTGACATTGTCTTTTATTCCTGCTGTGACTAACCATGTAGAGAATACAATTCAACAAACTGATGCAGAGAATGCAATTTAACAAACTGATGCAGAGAATGCAATTTAACAAACTGATGACAGATACAAACTGAAGACAGGGTTGGAACAGAATCTGACAGTCAGGGCTAACACGCACGCACACACTCACACACTACACACAAACACACACACACACATGCACGCACGCACTCTTGTACACACAATTGCAATATCAAATGCACAGTTGCACAAAAAAGATGCACGCATGCACACAAACACACTTTCACCCTTGAAAATTCCACTTCACCGACAGCTGACATGGCATGCTCAATTCGATGTGTGATTACACCATGTTGTGCAACTGTCACTGTCCCTGTGCTTGTCTCTTGTTTCTTGGCCAGGGTTCCATTGCATAACTCAATGCAATGTTCAAGTGTGGTTGTCTCATCCCAATGAGGATGCAATGATCGGTGACCTGCTGACCTTGGTGTCTCTAGACGTAACCTGACGCTACTACTGGAGTCAGTAGTAACCAGTGGTGGAAAGTAACTCAATACATTTACTCAAGTACTGTACTTAACTCATTTGGACCCGAGGACGATTCTACAAATGGCTTCTAAATCCTGACAGTTTTCAGAAAAACCTATGTTTCTGTCAGTGCAGGTGCTCAACCTTTTTCATGTCAAGTATCCCCAGAATTATCTGCATTTGGCCACAGACCCCCATCTGAAAATATGCTGTTCCAGGGACCCCCCGGAAGCAAAGATTTGAGTTGAAAACGTTCACTCTGAAAGAATATATATTCAAAGATTTGTGCCACATTTTCATGATTTTTCAAAAATAGCAGATCTACAAGCTCGTAGCGCTGCACTCGGTGCCACGCTATGAGCTTGTAGATAAAGTATAACATAATGCTTAAACACCAAAAGGGGTTCCCATTCTGAATGGGTTAAGTAACATTTTGAGGTACTTTTACTTTACTGGATTTAAAAAAAAACTTTTACTGTAAGTGTACAGTTAAAAATCACACCTGTGTGAAGTGAGTGGTGCAACTGTACCGTGTGGGTACAGTTTGGGTACCGTGTGGGTACCTTTTGTTTTTACCTGGCTACAGTAGAGCATTGTATATAATATATTTAAACATTTACTAGGCCAGGCCTACTGCTCAGTGATAAACTGCAGAAACTCCCTTGGCTTGAAGTTGCTTTTGATGAGGGCTTGTATGCATTAAAAAGTAGCTGGCAACAATCAGGAAATAGTTTAACTGAAGATTTGAACAATTAGCAAAACCCTCATGCAGTAACTGGTACTGTACTGTATCACAGTCAGTGATTGTCGTGTTCACTTGTGTTGAAAATGTGTCTAAAACTCTTCCAATAGGCTGCTAAGAGTCACCATGAAATGCTAAGGACTATATGCTAAGGAAATGGGTTCGAATGTAATTGGATAAAATTTATAATTTTGTTGAATAGAAAAATGTGGTCTTTATTCGTTTTATTGATGTAATTGATTTACATTATTTCTCTATCCAATGTCTGTCCAATCATCGGTCTGTTTTGTTGTTTGGTTTCAAAAGTGAGTCAGTCAGGACCTTACTACACTGACACTGTAAATCTCACTATACTGTGATTGAAGGCAATCCGGAGGGGAGAGAACAGCTGGTGGAGGTGAACGGAACCCATGTCCTCCTCCTTCCAGAGCTGTGATGTTCCTCAAGGAGGCATACTAGGGGCTTTACTGTTCCTAATATGTGTTAATAACATGACATCGCAAAGGAAAAGGTAGGAGCGTACACCAATAGTGGGGGGGACCACGGGAGACAAACGTGAAACTAGAAAGGAGAGGTCACACAGCTCGAAGTCACAATGCAAAAAATACCAACGTTTCGGCCTTCTTCAGTGGATGAATAACATAACATTGTTCGCGGATGTCCTGGTCTCAGACAAGGACAAATTGTAGGTTGAAAAAGCCCTTAGCTCTGAGTCTGAACTCGGTACAATCTGCACTTGGCTCGCTGATAGCAAACTATCATTACACCTGGGCCAAACTGAATCCATCCTTTTTGGCTCCAAAATTAACATCAGCAAGGCTGAAGAGTAAAGACTTTATGGTCAAAGTGGGTGACAATGTTCTCCTTACCCTGACTTCACAGACTTTATAGTCGAAACTTTGATTTCCTTTTAAATAAACTTTTGCAGCCTCATCCTTTCCAAACACTATTGCCTGCCGTAGTCAGCACCTCGTCATCACAGGTCTGTGCTACCCATTTTGTGTTTTCATCACAAGGAAAGAAGAACTACTACTACGGTTGAATTTTAGAGAACAATCTTTCCACTGAAGAAATGACAACAAAAATAATCAAGAAACCTCGTTGACCTTGGTCAGTAGGAATGCATTGAGGACACTAGCTGGAGCATCCAATGTCATTTTGACTGCATGCACCTCATGATACTCTAGTCTAGCAACACAATTAAGGCCTTAAAAACAAATGTTCAGAGCTCTCAAAACAAACTGATCAGTTTGCTACTTAAACTCACACCTAGGACTCACCTAAGGGACGTTTGTGTTATCATTACTAAATTCAACTCTGACCATGATACTACTAGCTACTCAGCCTACTCTTGCGTCAGTCGACAGAACTACTTCTTTGGGGAAGCATCGCGGCCAACGCGGGGGTTGCGTGGCACAGGCACCTGAAAGCCAGCTCACACTGATCACCATCACAAGTATTCATAATGTTATGATCATCCAACAGATATAAAAGTGCACAGGCTTTTAACTGTTGCCAAGGCAATTCCCTGTCCGGGTGGACTTAAACCCAGTTGTTGTTAGACCATCTGTAAACAATTCCCCCCTATCAGTAATGTGATGCATTAGCCACACTGAACATCATTTGCTGTTCATATATTCAGAACGGGTAAGGACTAGTCCTTTTAACTTTAACACTGTACTATGAATTGAATATGAAGGATGGTGGATCCCAATCTAAACAAGCCATAGGCTTTCTTGGGTTTAAATCCTCTTAGCAGATAATAAGTTGTATCGAACTGTACTTTCCTGTGCTTTTTTCTGAAGAAAAAAAATATTATTATAATAAAGTATTCAATCAGTCAGTCACTATTAATAAAGTATTCAATCGCTCAATCAATGCTCACAATAGAGGTTCTGTAAAGATCTGAGCATTGTACCCTAGTGCAGAGATGCCATAGTGTTGGTTTTAGAACACATTTGTGTTTCATGTTCATTTCTGGTTATGGGTTAATTTTCTGCTTGTAACTAAAGATATATTATTTCCTCTCCTCTATGCATTCAAACTACTCAAGTTAATTAGTGGATAACCACACTTTCTTTCTCTCTTGCATACAGTGCATTTACGGTTTGAAATTGAATGCAGATTTCAATTTTAACAGGTGGTTTATTGATGATCCCACATGACAATAGAATGTTTTGCTGAGTCCAGGATGGTCTAAGCCGGCATATATGGGCAACTGGCGGCCCGGGGGCCACATGCGGCCCCCACCTTCACTTAATGTGGCCCTCAGGTACATAATATTGGTTTCAGCTGTTACAATTCCACAACATGCAAACATGACCCGCTTTAATTACTTACTTACTAAATTAGTAGCTCAATGCTCAACACAAGTAATTAAAGGCATTTGAAATTACATACAAATGTTAATTTTCAGGATTCCAATTCAAAAATAGCAAAAAATAATTCAAGATTTCAATTCGAATATAGCAAAAATAGCAGATCTACAGATATTGTAGATCTGCTATTTTTGCTACAACAGCAATGGGTCCCCCTGGAGTGAGTGTGGAAATATAGTGGCCCTCTCCATCGTCAAAGTTGCCCATCCCTGGTCTAAGGGCAACTTTGGCTTTCCTTTCACCATTTTGGGATTGCATTGGGTAATTATAATTTATTTCCCCATTCTTCTACCCCTGGCGGCAGACAGAGATGAAGGAGAGAGGGGTGCTGCTATTGGGAAACACCACCCTGTGTGTGACGTATAAAGCAAAATGGCCACCATGTGAATATGTCTTCCCACAGGTCAAATTTGACATTAAGGAGTTGACATTGGACGCACACATGGCACGCACGCACAGTGCACACACGCACTGTGGCAACCCAGGGGAGAATAGGCAAGATTCACAATAAAATAAGAGGCTCACATGTAAATTAAATGGTCTTTTATTATTTATTGTTAGGGAAAGGGGAAAACAGGGCAAAACGTCAACTTAGGGTTCCTCCTGAGAGAGCTAGTGACTTATGCATTCAGGTGGGGGAGAGTGCTGTATGCTCTCCCTTGGGGAGTTCAGTCGGCCTAGGAGGGAGGGAGAGAGAACGAGACCAGGTCAGCCACAATACACGCACAGCACATCCAAGTGGGTCCAAAGGTTTGAGTTAAATATTGTACTCACTTGTGAGATATCACTCATACCAGCCTCCTCATGAACAGAGTGATTCCTGCTTCCTCACTCCTCCATTAGTCCAAACTGACTCACCAAAAAGCTTGGGCGTCGGCTATTTAAAAGCTTCTGTTGATTGCCTTACTGGCTGCAGGTGTGTCCATGTCCAGGCTCCCATTGGCTGCAATACCTGTACAGGGTGATATACTCCCTCTATCACCTCCCCCAGCCTCCTTCTGTGGGGAATACGCCTGCCTGTTTCCCCTGGTTTGCCACAGCACGCACGCACGCACGCACGCACGCACGCACGCACGCACGCACGCACGCACGCACGCACGCACGCACGCACGCACGCACGCACGCACGCACGCACGCACGCACGCACGCACACACACACACACACACACACACACACACACACACACACACACACACACACACACACACACACACACACACACACACACACACACACACACACACACACACACACACACACACTGTAAATGTGTAATGGCACACAGATGTGTTCCTAGCCCTTGGCTCGCCAAAGAGGATATCCTGATGATTGCTTGGTTTACCTGCCAAATCTTCACAAGAGAAATAACACAGAGACATGGTGCAGATGAGAGCATTATTCAAATTGAAATGTATTTTCTTCTTGAACTTCTTGAACCTATCAGAGAATGTTCCAGCCGATGGACTCAGACATGTTTCTATGTCGATAGCATAGCCATTATTGGGCGCCCGCTGGCCGAGTGGTCCAGGCGAATGCCACATAGGCTTTGCTTTGGCCTGACAGCGCGTTGCATGTTCGAGTCCCGTTCATGATGACCTTTGCTGCATGTCTATCCCCTTCACTCTCTCCCTCTTTCCTGTCAGTCTTCACTTCTACTATCAATAAAGGCAGAAAAACTAAAATAAAATAAAACATGAAAGCAGAGTGCGATTTATGTGACATTTTGCATGCACATTCCCACTAGGCCAGGGAGGAAATACCACCTTTTCCACCTTGGCCTGATATAGCGCCACCAGGAGGCCAAAATAACCTACCTGCCCTGGCTCCAAGGAGCACCTTTTCTAGTTACTGCTGGAGTATTGGAACAGAAGACTGTCCAATAATATATTGTCAGCAGTGTAATGTCAGACATTTTGATAGTGCTACATATTTCCACTGCCTCTGCCCTCATGACAGACACTACAGACTAACTGATTGCTTACAGAAATTGTACTTTAGCTCACAACTGAACTCTCCAAAAACAGTTAATCATGCTCAGCAATCTACTTTGTCCTGGCTCACTGAACTGAATACAAACATAAAACACCTCTTGCCATCGACATGTAACCTTGAGGCTGTCTGAACACCATAAAGCCAGTGGGAACACTGATAAGATATACTGCATGTGTACGTATAGTCTGTATATGACACTAGATGTTATGGAGTACGTTCAGACTCACAGTATGGGGTCACAGAAACCCGTGTGTCCTCCTGAGTACATGTACAGACAATGGAAAAATGAGCAGGGGACTCGAGCTAGGTTTGTTCTCAAAGTAGTTGACACGTGGAGGAGGGATCGAGGCACTCTCCAAATAGAATTAAAAATAATTTAATTAATTATCAGCAATCGTGCTTTTAACTTCTTGGTTGAACTTAACCTCTTTTCAGGCTGTTTGAGCACACAATCCTCCAGAATATCACAGGTTGGGAAATAGTTTATATTCCGTTTGGGGAATGAACGTGAATGTGTTGCCGATAAAAAAAGAAAGACATTGGTAAAATGTTGTGTGAGTTGGAAGACATTGGTTCTGAGAGTTACATCAGCCCTGTATGCACCAGGCCTCAATATTCCATGACCTAAACCAGGTGTGTAGGAGGTATGGCTTCATGTTTGTAAGTGGATGTCAAGGTAAATGCTACCACAGAGGGGGACGTCATATGGGACGGATTAGCTGTTGCTGCTGCTGCCCAGCAAACCACCCCCCACCTCCCAATGATCACCACAAATAACTGCCCAAATTGACGTGCACGTGTGCGCAGGCACGCACACGCACACACACACACACACACACACACACACACACTCTCTCTCTCTCTCTCGCTGTACCTCATTATCCAGGTACAAACTACAAACCACATCCCTCTTTGATTTCTATGCCATAGCCATTACTCAGTTAGGATTAGTATTTTAAAGACACCCTGCTCCAGCGTCATAAAATCAGCTTGACATTCTCCTTATGTTCAATGAGTCAGCAACTTTTGCATATGGCACATTAGATGCAGTGATGATGACTGTTGCCTCCCTTGGATGTGTCAGCTGTGCTGCAAGCAGGGCGGCAGTCTAAATGGAAATTATGTAAATTGTAAGGCTGGAAATCTAAAATGATATCCATATGTACTGTGTATAAATCACTAGCATGGCTTGTATGTTCAGAATATATGCAAGTGTGCAGTCCATGTATCTTTATTCTCTACAGAATACTAGGAAATATGGGAGCTGGCTGGCTCATGAATAGATGTCTAGAAAGCAGCCCCTAGCTATAATGAGTAAGTGTTACAGCCTGTTGGATTCACATGATGGCTAGTTCACATGCTTTCATAGCTAAACCGGAGGATAATTACCAGAATTAACACACAAGGGCTTGTATACTTGTATGCAAAGGTATGGAAATTCTACCTAAAATCAACTTTTAAGATCATACGTGCTCACAGCGAGTTCATTGGAAAGGGTAACCACAACAAATTTCCAGAAACGTTACATACTTTATCCAGGGGCAGGACAGATCTGCTTCAAATAGGGTGCAAACTGCTTTAACAAAAACATGGCAACTTGCTGTGAGTAAATTGTAAAACCTATTGTTCTTGGCTAAACTAACTTACTTGGTATGACCGACATTACCGCACTGCAGTTGTAATGAATCATATGTATTATGTTCCTCTCTGATGCAAATTAATTTGCCAAGGTTTCACACTGCTATGCATAGCAGGAAATCCGATGACAAATTCATAAAACATGTACGCACACAATACATTTCTTTTCACTTTTATTTGTAAATGCATCTTGGGTAGAACAAAGAAAAATATATAATATATTCATATGTACTGAAACGTTATGTACACAAAATCTTCACGACCATCGACTTTTAAGATAATGGTATCAGAATAGTCTTTTGTGTGTTCTTCAGCTATGTAGCTATGTACACTCATATTTACATACATTCATAGGATGTGATAAAACACCTGTGTTCAAACAAGCATTCAATAATTCAAAAATTGAATGAAAGGAATGATGTACAATATTGTGTACCCCTGCTTCTTGTTGTCGATGAACATACATGTAATTTATGCATGGACGGTAATCTCACAACACTGCATATTCACAACAGGGCATGATATACATAGCAATGTTCAAGAGCAAACAGGATATTTAAAACAAAAAAAAGGAGAGAGACAACTTTGTCATGGCCTCACAAGGGGATACTGGGACTACATTTTCCAGAAGACCATTCTTCTGGATATTCAGCACCGTTCACTCATGTGTCCTCAATGCTAATGTACTGTCAACAGAGGGCAGAAGGCTCATGGGTGTATTCCAGTAACAGGTTAACATAGTTGAGGCAGATCGTGTGTGACTTCATTAGCATAATAATAATAATAATTGGAAATTGAGACATTCAGTTTCATGGCCGTTTCATTATAAGGGGGTTGCATTGCATAGCAACTCTTGTGATTATGAAACTAGAAACCACTTTACAGTCACTTGATACTGCATCAAAAAATAAATCATTGATAAGCACATGATTTTCTTTTTACATGCATTTTGGCTCTCCGGTAAGGATTCTGTGATAGGATAAGGCCAGGAAAGTGATAATACGACCCAAAACATATACATTTACTTTTAGATAAAAAATAACAAAACATAACACTGATCGGAAGGCCGGTTTAACAATCATTAGTGTGCGCTTAAATTATAGTTTGTTTCAGTTTTGCATTTCTTGTGTTGCTCTATAAATCCCCCATCTCCTCCTTGTGTCAGTCTTAGCAGGTTTACAAAGTTGCTCAAACTCTAGAGTAGCTTAGAGAGTATAGCTCCCACTAGCTTATAGTGACATTTTCTTACCTTGCTATGATATCAGTAGTTCATAATTATCCACATATTACAATAGTTATCTGCCTTTCAATTGTGCATCAAACTTTAGTTGAATGACAAAGGCATTTCTTGGCCCAAGTCCAAAAGAACAACATTCCATGTACTGTAGCTACCGGTATGTTCATTTGAAACAGAAACTCTGCTTGCGAGTGATGTTGTGGGGCTCCATGATTGCAAGCCATGACCGAGAGAGTTATTGTCTGCCGCTGGAACGGACCAATGGTAGCCTACAGTACATAATTCTCTCTGCTGTTAGGACTGTAATACTTCAAATGACTGTGGGACTTAAGGACTGGGCCTCTAACCTCACTGGGAGAAAGTCACAAGGCAGAACCAAACGGAGACAGAGCTTCAGCAGAAACCTCAGCCTGACTCCCTAATCATTGCATAAGATGAGGAATGTCCGAGACATTGGCAGCTTTCAAAAAGATAAAAGGCAGTTGTTTTTGTCCAGGTATAACACAGACGCAAGGCTATAACCAAAGCGATCACATAACTTGGATTGAATGAAAATAAGCTTATCTTATCTTATCTTCCACTGGCACAGAAGATTAAAAAAAAACTGAACTGAAAAACAAACACAAGGAGCACAACATACAAAAGCACCAACAGCAACAACAACCATTAGCAACATTGAGAACAGAGATGTTGTAAACTCTTCTCTTTCTTTTGTACAATAAATTAGAATGTCACTTCTGAAAATGCATGGCGTGCTCATACATACATATTCATACTCCACCATTATCAAAACTCACAATATCTCATACGCACACACATAAACACATGACACACACACACACACACATACCGTGCTTCCCTTGGCCTATGTCAATGTGAGAGTGATCCCGGCAAGGGTTCAGTTCACAGCACGGACTGTCCGACTGCTTCGTGGAAATCGGTGTACTTTGATGTGTTTTGACAGGTGGTCACTGCGGGCAAACTTTTTCTCACACACGGGACACTGGTAGGGTTTGACCCCCGAGTGGGACCGCCGGTGTCGTGAAAGCTCGTCTGACCGAGAGAACCTGGGGAACACACAGACAGAAGAGGACAAAACATTAATATTTGGCAATAACAAGAAATAGTAACACAAGGATATCACATCAATATTTAACAGGCATTTATTTTGATGTACCGGTTAGTTTTCATAGAGGTGGAAAGCACGGTCTAACATTGTCTTTCGGTCTACTAGTAAAATAAAATGAAATGTTAAATGTTAAATGTGAAATAAACATTTATCTGTAGAGTAAACACATAATTTGTATTTCAGGTTAAGGATATCTTAAAGCTTTCATCGTGACACGTATGGCCTTTGGTGAGCCCGTTAAAAACCCATACTGCAATCATATGCAAAACCTTGATCTCTCCACAGCTCTCACTCTGTTATTTTGTATTCAATGCTGGCAGCTTCATGTTTCCCAAAGCATACACAATAGCTGAAGACAGGTTATTTTCATGCCAAATGTTTACTGCTAAGCTCTCTGCCCCAATAGGCCTACTGTAGTTCCAGTGTTCATTCCGTAGACTAAAACTATACCGCACCTTTTGTTAAAAAGATGCGAGATGCGAGAATATCAAAAGTAGAGCCACCGTAAGCTCCCCACCTTGCCCATCAAATGGAAACCTGCTAACCTGTACGTCTAAAGCTCTTGAGACGACAGCTCAATAGTTTATTCCCAGGCAGCAACCTAGTGACATTGTCTGTGTTGTATACCCGGACTAGCTCTGTGGTTCAAAACTGACAAGGTGATGAAACGATGCAATCTTGTCTTGTAATTAAGCAGCAACAGAGCTGGGAGTAAAACCCGTTCCAATAGCTATCATCTGAAAATAAAACATGGCTTTTACAAGCCAATTGTTACGACCCAAAGAGATCAAAGCAATAGTTACGTATTTTAAGGATCACTTAAACACCAATTACTCAATAAATCGATAGCTACTTCTAGTCTTGCATGTTAGCTGAGCTGTAACTAAGGCTGACTTACCAGGCAGATATCTATGCCGACAGTAAAACTAAAAATAACTATTGAATCATCAACCACATACTTACCGATACAATTCAGAGCTAACGGAGATATTGAAGCAAATTTAAGGTAGAGTTTGCATAGTACATAGTTTGCATATTATGCACATTGCATATAGTAAAATCCTGAGTGTTAGTTTATCCATTTGTAAGTGTCTGAGTGTCTCCCTGAGAGTGTACATACCGTATTTGCACTCCTTAGTTTGCATTAACACTGATGGTTTTACTGTATGATGGTTTTACTGTACAGTGAAGTTGTGTTGTCTTTCAGTCTAAATAAATAAAAACTTTAAATATAACTTAAAATAAAACTTTCTTGGCAGAGTGTCTGATCAGTATATGGAGTGCAGGATATTGCCGTGCCCAATTGAGAACTGGTGGGAGAACTTTACTGTGGGGTATAATAAGTAAAAGTCTGGAATTCTAAATGTAGGCCTACAATGTAATGCGTAATGTGTCACAGACACATTATGTAATGTTATTACGCAGTTATAAGCTCATACTTGGCTCAGGTGGGGGAGCTGGAGTCACATTCCCCCAAAAACAGCAGCCGCTGTGGGGATCATGTACGTCCAGTGCTGGAAAGTAACCTAGTACATTTACTTAAGTAAAGTACTTCAGTGTAATTTTGAGGTATTTGTACTTTACTTGAGTAGGTCTATTTCCAATGTTCTTGTACTCCACTACATGTCATGAGGCAAATATTGAACTTTTACTCAACTACTCAACTAGATTTTGATTATTAATACAAAGCACACTAATATATTTCGGCTATAAATAGCCAATCTACAACTCGGCTATTTTCAAAAGATTATTTATACATTTTGAACTTGTGTAATGGGACATTCTGCACAATGACAACTTTTACTTTTGGTAGATGTTTCTCTTGGCTTCATGCCTTGTTCTACTCCCTGTGTGTGTGTGTGTGTGTGTGTGTGTGTGTGTGTGTGTGTGTGTGTGTGTGTGTGTGTGTGTGTGTGTGTGTGTGTGTGCGTGGCCCTCCTGAGATAATATCTGGCTTCATTCCTCCAGCCATCAGCCTGAAAGCATGGCATACAGTGAGTACAGCACAGCCTTCCCCTGCCCTTGGTGGTATTATATTGACAGCACACATCCATAACAAATACCTATTAATTGGATTCTCGTGCACACGTGGCCAAAGGCAGAGATCAGGATGCATACGAGAGGCTGCATGTGTATATATATCTATATTGTTGCTGCCGGGCAGTAACCTTGCGCACAAGAGTGTTGCGTAAAAGTAGAGAAAATAGCAGATCTAAAAGCTCACAACGGTTCACATTGAGACGAGAGCTTCTAGATCTGCTATTTTTGCTTGTGTGCCTGTGAGTTGTATTAATAGTAAACCAATAAAAGGTATTAACACGATTTGGACATACAAGGTTTCCACCCAACATCGACGATTGATATGCAGTGCAGCACTGTGCAATACTGTACAATACAGTGCTTACTGTATTGTAAGCACTTGCTGCCTCCAGCCTAAACCTTGAGAGATTTGTCTGTGTCCTTTCATGCAGCATGGCAGCCTGGACGTTCCTAGCTCACAGTCATGGTAACTATTCAACACTTAGCCTTTGTTCACTCCACTTCCTCACCGCTGCTCCCTTCATGTGATTGTGTGCAAAACTGAAACAGGCCTCTCTCTCTCTTTTCACTCAATCTGTCTCTCTCTTCCTTCTGTACTTTTTCCCCCCCGTCTCAAATAGTCTCGCTTCGTTCCGCAACTTCTCTCACAAATACACACACGTACCGTACACATGCATACACACCCACACACACATACACAGTCTCTCTCTCACCCTCTCTTTGGGCCAAAATAAATTCTGCCGTTTGTATTCGGATAAGAGCACAACTACTGGACAACTACTGCACACATTTCCCTGGCTCCCTCATGTATTAAAGACATGCTTGCACAGCATTAGAAATACATGGAAAGTGGCAGATTGCCAGATTGGTACCAAAGTCATTGCAAATGGACCGACACTGGGCTTTTAAAGGGATACTATTGATTCCCCACTACATGCCTGTAAAAGAAGACTATACATGATCAAATGGATTATCTAAACAGGCTCCTTTGAGACTGCAAGCTGTGCCTGAAAAAAGTCCTGATTTATGTAGTGGTCTTGGACACATTTTAACGTTCTCATGCACAGGTATACAACCGCCTGTAAACATACGGGTGGACACATGCATACAGACGCCATGTCAGAACATACCAGTTATATCTAGTCAAGTGTGTGTCTATCTTATAGAAATCATTTCCCGGTCAAAGGCTTTCAGTTAAAGGTTACACTGTCACTCTCACTATCTGTGACCCCGTGTCCTCAGGTAACCAGCAAACACAACTCTGGTTCTGAGTTTAACCTTTGGGCTAATGAACATTAACAAAGACAATATTGAGTGCAACAACTATAGCTACAAAGAAATCCAATGGCTGTCTTTCTCTGTGACACACTGAGTTCCAAATTACAGATAGATCCAGCACCAAACGTTTTGAGTTTTACAGACTGAGATACAGAAACACACATACTGTAGTGTACAGTATGTATGCACCGCCGCACGCACACTTGCACACACACATGGACGTACACACGCACACACACACAAACACACGCGCACGTGCTGCACGGCTGCTGCCACAGCACAGCTGTCGAGTCACAACAGGAGGTGCCCAAGTTGTGCCCATGTGACTTGGCCCCCATGATGCTCAGTCCTAGATTTAGTTCACACCAGCAGAAAAATGACACCTCTGCTATTCTTGCATGCCACAAATCTCACCACCTGACAAACAGCATGATTCTCCAAGTGAACACGTTTATTTATTGTTTCAATTAACACTTTGGAGGCAGCTAGGCAGTAATTAAGAACACCTCATCTCTAGAGCCCATTAAAACAAAATATGTATTTTTTTTCCAATTCCAAATCTTCAGAGACAAATCAGTTCCTTTTCACCTTATCTGAAACTTTTATAGCTATGTGTAGAGTCAGTAAACATTTGCCTCTTCGTTAACTTACTGATAGCAGGAATGTTAAGAGTTGCTTTGCATCTTCCTCAGTCGTGTTATCTGCTCTGCTCTGAGGGGTGTGAATGTGAAACAGCAGACTGAGGGTGGGTTTCTGCATCTCTGCTCCAAGCTGGTGCTAATTGATGAACCCCCCACCCCCCCACCCAAAGTTCACATGTCAAAAGCTACACCAGACTTGTGGTTCCCAAGAGTAATGCGACATCACGCAGGGCAAACTAATATGTGACACTGAGCGGAGGTTAAGTAGTCAATGCACATTGGTGTGATGGCCTGTTGTTTAGGCTTGTTCCGACAAACTGTTATGTAACCAGTGGTAAATATGACTCAATCTCTGAAGTAGCCTACTAATCTATGATCTAGATAAGAAAAAAAATCATAAACGGATACAATTATAGCGGCTTTGTAATGCTGCAGTGATTCTTTTTAGTTGCTACACATCCGTGTTTTATGCTGTCACCCAGTGAACTGATTTGTTTGTGCTAAAATACACATTAATTCGGAAAATAACTAAGTACATTTACTTACAGTAAGTACTGCACTTAAGTACAATTTTGAGGTATTTCTACTTCCAATTTCCAATACTTGTACTTCTAGGTCACTCCATCCCAGAGACAAATATTGTAATTTTACTCCACTACATTTATTTGAAAACTTTAGTTACTTTGTACATTTGGATTATTATTACCGATCTACAAGCGATTATCGTGACACATTGTGAGCTTGTAGATTGGATATTTTCAAAAGATGGCATTTGAAATGGGACATTCTGTATAATGAGTACTTTTACTTTAAGTACAGTAAGTTTTGCTACAAATCCTTTTGACTTTTACTTGTAAACAGAGTATTTCTACTTTTGTATACTTTTACTCAAGTAAAAAAGTGAGTACTTTTTCCACCACTGGTGCTAACATACACATTCATTCAGGGTTTCTGAGTGTATCAATGGCAAACTCACCTCCATCCACAGCCAGGCCAGTTGCAAGCAAAAGGCTTCTCTCCGGTGTGTCTCCTCAGGTGCGCCTTCAGGTGGCTGCTCTTGGTGTACATCTTGGTGCAGCCAGGAAAAGTGCATTTGTGCATTTTGATGAGGTCCGCCACCGGGTTCTTTTGGAACTTCTGACCTCCGACGAGAATCCCTGCTCCCTGGCCGACTAACCCGTCCCCGAGCCCATGCGGCTTGGCAGCAATGGGCACTGGTGCAATACGTACAAATTTAGAAGAAAGGTTAAGGCTGGGGGACGGGACAATCTGGGGGACCAAGGCAAAAGTCTGGCCCTGGATGTTGACTAGCAGCTGTGCTATTTTAATGTCTGCAGCGGTGGCAGGCTGCGGGGCCTGGGCCACCGGGGTAAGAGGGGTCGCTGTGGGCTCCTGCTTTATCTGAATAGGTTGGATCTGGAGGATGACCGGCATCCCACCACTCCCACTGCTATCACCACTCTCTGGCGACTGGGACTTGCTGGCCGATATCTTCTTGGCCCCGTCATGCATCGTGGCCCCTGTGTTGGATTTGTGTATTGGGGTGACAAGTGTGGTTTTGGTCTGGGTGATGGCAGTGGGGACAGTTTGATCTGAATGGCTGGGCTCTGTCTCCAGCCTGGGCCCAGACGACGCATCCCTGCATAGGCCCAGGCCGGCGCCCTGCAGGCCCAGCACTTCCTCCAGCCCTGGCGCCTCCTGTTTCATGGTGACCACCTCCATGTTCTCCTCCAGGAACTCCTCGATTTCCTCCAGCGTCGGCTGGAAGGATGCTCCGAGTGGATCCTCCATTTCCACACTGGACCAGATGGGGAAGTCTAAATGTTCTTCTTTCATGGTCTCCTGGCCGGTGGGTGCATCCCTCCTCGAGTCCCAGAGGAACGTGGGAAGTGGCGTGGAAGACGTCGCGCCAGTTCCAAAGGCCAAAGTGCGGCTCAGCAGGTAATCCAGGACGCTGTCCTGGCTCTCCACACTGGAGTTGCTGCCATAACTGGAGCTGAGAACCTGCGAGTCTGGGCTTGAGCATGACCGAGGGCTTGATGACTCACTCAGGTCATCCTCAGAAAAGTGCGAGGGCATTACCTGATAGGACCCCGAGTCTGTTACCATGTTAGATAGATGGTAGGCTGGCGGGGAGCCACTGTACAGCAGAAAGGTCTCCTCCTCGCTCACAGGAAAATTGTCTACCATCCCTGGCCAAAAACGTGGTCTTTCCCGTCTCTAAATTACCAAATTTGTAATCTTTGTTAGTTCGTTGATGGGAGAACTATTCCTCCTGCTGCTGAGAAAGCAGGACCAGATGAACCCTGAGAGGGTTTGGCATCCAAGGTCGCGCTTCACTGTCAGGAAAGATAGCGAGACACCTGTTGTTCTCCCTCAGGATGGAAACGTAAGCGGGAGCAGAATTCAAGGTCTCCAGGCAGGATATGTCTAAACAAGAGTAAACAAAGATAGAGAAGGTGTCTGATAATATAATGTTCTTGTGCCCCCCCAACTACAAAATAATCAAAAAGCCACCATAAATACATCAAATGCTGATATGAAATCTCTATACATTGGCTCTAAAATTGCGCATTATTCATTTTTAAGTTCAATGAGGTTGCCTTTAAAGTGAACACCATATCACACTCCATTAGGCCTACTGTCAGTCACAACCAAATATAAAAATAATTACAAGACAATTGACACAGTACTTTCTTATAGCCTTATACTGCACATGACATGGTCACCTTATGGTAGCCTATTATATATATGATCTTCATTGGAAAACTTGTCATAAAAGCCTATTGGGCACCATGTTGTTGAGCATTAATGACACAATAATATCACAAGCTTTCAGCAGCTATAAATGACAAAATGAAAACAGGATGTAAAGTCATTTCGCAATTAATATGCTCATAAATCAGAATTCATAATAGGTTATTTCCATGTGCTATAGGGAGCATCGGTCAGGGTCGTCCCCCTTCCAGGGGCCCCTAGCCTGAGTGACCGGCAGTAACCCGCCTAAGAAACTGTCAACATTATAAACACAATACACCGCGTGGGGCAGCCATGAGCAATATGGTGGTGCACTGACTGCACTCACTCCTAACGGGCTCCACTCCACTGCATAAATCACCTGCATGATCACTGTTTAGGACACTTACAAAACATTAAATCACTGCAAATTACTGTATTGTGGGGAAACACTTAGGTTCAGCATGCGGCTCGTGCATAATTTGTGATTTTGTGCATTCGTTCATTTTGCGAGATTAATGAATATGCTATTATTGCAAATCAATGCTTTTACGGGATTACATGGCCTGTTTATCTCCCCCCAAAAAAACGACTTTATGCATTCATGTCCAAAAAAAGGCATTTCACTGCATAATCGCATAGGCTATAACTAATCAAAGTAGGCTAAAATCTTACGATTGTATTGACAAGGCAACCTAAAAGTCAAAAAAAAAAGCATCATAAAAAAAAGAAAACCCCCATTCATTTCCCTAAAATGTTCATTAATTTCATTTAAAGAGTAGAATTGCAGCAGGTGTTCACAAACTTATGACTGCATTCTGCTGCCCTAAGGCTGTGTCTATGCTTCTTATATGTAACGAGGCAAAGGGTCCAGCAAGCCCCTTGGACATACGTATAGGACGCGTGAGTAAGCGCGGCTCACAACGTAAACATGTTTTCGTCCAAGCTGCGCTGCATGCTGCAGCATATGGCATAAGAGGGGAAACGCGCGGGCACACACACCCAGCATTAAATTCACACACATAGAAACACAAATCTTGCAAAAATATATATACATCTCCGAACTCACCTTGCCCCGACAGTAAAATAGAATCCCAAATGCAACACCGCGTGTTAGTTTATCCTTTGCATACGACGGGTAATGAATTACTAATGCATGATTTGCCCTTGAGACTCGCCATGCAGCAGCGTTCAGACTGAGGAGCAGCGAGGCGGTGGAGTTGTACTATATTACCATCACATGACTGCTGGCGTGTGCGCTGCTACACAGGAGTGAAAATAAAGAGGCTGGTTCTGAAGGCTCGTCCCTGCTTCGTCGCGCAATTGGTCGGCGGCTCTCGGAGGAAGGTCCTAGGGTCCGTCAATCAGGATTGCGTGGGTCAACATGTGGAGAGAGATGCTTGGTGGTGAAGCGGAGGAGAGAGAGAGAGAGAGAGAGAGAGAGAGAGAGAGAGCGAGCTACGTTTTCCTCTACTTCCTTATCTCATCTTTCTCTGGGAGGGAAGGAAGCTTACACTGTTCCAGCAAGACCTACTCCCAGACAATGTTTACACATGGCGATTCAAAAGCAAATGATAAATTGTTGGATTAAAGAAATATGAGATTCCGTAAATAGTCATAGCTTCAGCTTGTCTTTCACACACTTTAATTTCCTATATGTAAGAAGAATAAAGCAGCAGCGGATCAATCATTGTGGTTATTTGTTAGGCTACTACTTATTATGACTTTATAATAAATGTTGGCAGAAGATAATCTTGTTTCATGCTGCCTAGGCCTAATTACTTGCTGTGTGTGTGTGTGTGTGTGTGTGTGTGTGTGTGTGTGTGTGTGTGTGTGTGTGTGTGTGTGTGTGTGCGCGTGTGTTGATGAGCAATGTAACAGATTTATAACCCTGATGCAGTAAGGCCTACATGGGTTACTATAGGTCAATGTCACTCAGTAATGGTTCCACGAGTGCTACGTAACTTAACAACAACAATACTACTCCAGTGACGGAGAGAGGAACTCACTCTACTCTACAGGAAGGAATGCAGTCAAACCAGTGCAGTCTGGCACCGCTTGATAGGAAGTGTTGAAAAAATGTTTCAGAGATTCATTAAACTCATGGATGTTAGATTTGCTACTCCCGAGAGAGAAAGGTTTATTCAGAGAAAGGTGGCTGCATGTAAGCGTATGCACATTTGGCTGGGAAGTGGCAGACTTTTTTCAACACAACCGCAACACCCCATGTACTAAATACTGCAATCTGTCTGCAATCTCTCTCATTTTCTAAATTTCTCCATGGCTATACTCTATTCCAGTGGTTTTCAACACTTTTCATATCAAGGCCCATTTATTCCATTTGAGCCACGGACCACCATTTGACAACAGCCAAACGTCGGTCAAAATAACAATTCTTCTACATTCTCTAATTGTCTAGACTCGTAAATTAAGTAATGCAGATGTTTAACAATATTGTCTCGAGAGCGTATAAAATTAAACCAAATTGGTTTCATTTTACACGCTCAAGAGTTGAAGATCTAATAAGAGTCCATTTGGTTATGGTTACCAACTCCATCATTTAGCTGGGGACCACCTGGAACCCCCTCAAGGATCACTGGTTGAAAACCAATGCTCTATTCTCATATGATTAATTTACAGCTCTCTGGGCCGGCCTCAATGGTTCCAGTGAAGTATAAAGTAAAGGACCATACTCAACATAGGGCCTAGATAGAGCGCACGACAACAGTAACTAGAAGCTAATAGCCTACCAGACTAGTGTTGGGTGACAGACCGTACAGAACAGCATCTCTGTCTGATCCAACTTGACCTAGTAATCCACACATCAAACAGCTGCATGGTTGCCAAAGCCATGAGTTGTCCCTGCGGCAGGACTGCTCTGCCTGCAGATTACACTGTACGATGGGCTGAGTGAGATGGATGCAGTAAGCATTAGTAAGTTGTGGATTAAGCGCTTGCCTTTGCCCTACTTCTATTGCTCTGTCTCTGTGTCTCCAAGGACAAGCAGAGGCTGTTATTTGGAGCTGGAGGATGTGGAAATAGAGTTAGAATCACCTCTCTAGAGAGAGATGACAGCCACCAAGGAGAGCTATTGACAAAGCCATCTGTAAATGAAGTAAGTAAGTGCTTTACATGCAATAAAATACAAGACAACGAAAACAAAGCTCTTGCTGTACAATTAATCTCAGATAAATGACAATACAAGCATGAAGAGGCAATAAATATAGGAAAAATCTGAAAATTCAGGTTGAACCATTCATAAATGCTTGTTCAAAGGGGAACGTTTTAAGGCTGTTTTAATGTCCAGAGGGTGCAAGTCTCAGGGCTAGTGGAAAAGCATTCCAAAGTCTGGCCGCTACAGCCTGAAATGCCTTGTCACCTTTGTTTTTTAATTTCGTGGAGGGTGGGTCTAACAGGCCCTGTTCTGCAGACCTAAGGGCCCTTCTGGGCACATAACGAGGCACAAGGTCAGTCAGATAATCCGGGGCCTGACCATGCATAGCTCTAAAAGTGAGCACCAGTACCTTAAACTGGACCCTGAAATTCACAGGAAGCCAGTGCAGGGAGGCCAGGATTGGAATGATGTGAGGGGGTCTGTGGGCTAATTAGTGTCAATTTGGGGGTCCTTCACATGAAGAAGTTTGGGGACCACTGTCTAGAGTGCAGAACAGTTCCTTCAACTCACAATTATGTGTTGCATGGTGTTATGAGCTTGTAGCTCTCATATGCTGCAACTACAATACAAACTCACAACGCAACGCACCACATTGTGAGCAGGAGGAACTACTCTACATAGACCTGCTGTTTAGGTCTATTCTATTTCATTTTATATGTAAGTGAAAGTACCTAGGTTTGTCTGTGTCTGTTTTATGAACTAGATGTTCAGGCCATCTAGATTTAGCGCTGATCAGAGTACTATATGTCAGACAAAGCTTTATAGTCAATAGCAAATCCTGATGTTATAGTTTTGTCAACTTTTGTGACAGTCGTTGGCCAATCAAATCCGTCCGCGTGTTACATTTGTGATGCCTGTCCACCCACAAAATCCAAATTCAATATAAGGTATTTAACCAATGAAAAATCTTAACAAGAGCTTGTGACTAAATAATAACTAATTGCATCCATTGGAACACACATTCTTGTTTCCAAATCCTGTCAGTCAAATTCATACTGCGCAGTGTGCACTACTAGTATGAGACAATACAGGAGTCTTTATGTGACAACATATTTATGAAGTTATTTACACATTATCACCTTTAAAAAAGTATCTCTGACAGTGTGGCCAAATAATTCCCATGATGTTATGATGGAGAGGATATAAAAATCTGCCCCTAGTTGAAGGACATATATGTGACATAAAGTTCTAGTACCCACTATAAAAGTGAGAGAACCACTCAGTTTTAGTATTCAAAAGTGTGATTCTCCAGAACAGTTCACCCAATCATATAGACAATGGAGTACCTAGACATGTCATCTGGTGTCCAAAAGCTACTCCACTGACAAATTAAGTACAAATCTCATTGACTACCCAGAAAAGAAATAACTCTATCAGAAATAAAACCGCTACCATATCATATCTCACTAGAGTCAAAAAATCGAAAGGACCTTTCTATGGAGCCAGAAAATCAATCCCTCATCATTATCTGTGGAGCTGTTTCAGAATTCATATTAGACAACTTCAGAAGGCTGTTCTTTGGCCTTTGGAAGAATTATTTAATTTCAGACAACATACATGTATGGATTATTGTCGATTCTTGTGTTGTCCTTGTTGTGTAGAATTAATGAATACCAAAATGCTCGCACCAAAACACAGTCGCCCTGGGCGCAAATCCGGCAGCCATTGGAACGGTCTCTACCTGGTAGTTTTTCCCCCAGTGTAAATCAGGAGTTTTTGTAACGAACACATCCTATGTGGTATTCAAAATAAATACTGTTTTACTGCCTTAATATAATTTTTGAAGCATGGATATACAATATAGCACCTTCCACCTATAGTACCTATAATAATCTCCTGTGACAACCCGGTTGGCCTCTGTGTTTTTCCATTGATAATATATAATCTTGTGAATATGAAAAATGGGCATTATTTTGTATTCTATTTTACACTTTGCGTTACACTGAATTACATTTTATAGGGTAGGCTACATCCATATGAACTAGAGTGGTGCCCGTGATGGCCTACTTGGAACGATGCAAGTTGGAAATGAATGCCCCACCCAGTTATTATGTCTGTGTCCCTTTTATGCCCATATATGGAGTTCTTTATCAGGCATGCCCAAATGTGAAGTATATGCAGATGTCAGAACACCATTGTGATGTCAGAACAGGCTAGGCCAGCTGCATATAGATCTAGAGGTGATCAGGTGTAATCAATTGGTTAATGTGGGCCCTGTCCAGAGCCTCTAGAGCTCCCTTTATTCCTATAGGCTATATGGAGTTCTGTGTCAGGCTGCAGGCATGCCCAAATATGAAGTGTTGTGATGTCAGAACGGGCCAGATCCATATATGGAGATATAGGGGTGATCAGGTCCAGAGCCCGGGAAGAGGCTTTTGTGCTGGTTCTGGATAACTGGCTATCCGACGGACTCGACACCGGGCCACTCCATGTGGTGGTGCGGAACGTGTGTGCCGAATTTGTCGGTGGGGCGAACTGTTTTCGAGTTACGTGGATTACAGACGTACACACATATACGTACAGAGACTTGGTGTATTTATAGTTAGATGTGGTTAGTAGGCCAGTGCCCAACAGGCACCGCTCTAGTACAATATAATTATTGGATTATTCTCAAAAATAAATAATATTATGATATAGGTGACTTTTTAGGGTGTTTTAATTGCTGTTTTACTTTCCTAATAGGTTACCCGGTAGGCTATACCTATATTACTGTAGGCTAGGATTGTAACTTCTCTGTTGTAGCTATGGCTTCAAATTTCATGAACATGATGGGATTGGGGTCAGAGCGCAACAAGTGGCAGACTGAAATTAAATGACATGTCGAAGATGTTTCACGTTCTACAAAAAGTTTTAGATGGTTATTTCTTATGCTGATTCTGCCATGTCATGCCATTCATTATTGTGTAGGGGCTGTAGGCTATTGAATGTTGTCTTCAACACGACACTATAGTTTGGCGCCATCCTCTGGTAAGAACCGGTTAATGTTTAGCCCATAGACAAAAGAAATGCCATACGTTACCACGACAACAGAACACAAACTCACGACAGAGACAATAGTTACAAGCGTGTTTGACCAATATAGGCTAATATCAATACTGCAACTCTAATTCTGCAGACAGCACAGTGCAACGTTTAACTCAAGGTAGGTGTATTTATTTTTAATATTTCGGGAATTAACTAAAAATAAATAATAGTCTGATAAGTCGTAGCCTACACATGCTTTGCTTACTTTACTGCTGTTTTTGGCCATCATAAACGTCATAGCAGCCTAAAATTGTACTCCTGAGCAAAACAATATATAGCTACTAGTTAGTTATTTCCAAAATGCCAGTTTACATCCTACAGGCTCTCATAAATGATAGGCTCTATCCTGTGCCATTACCTGAGGCAATCCTACTACAGCTTGCTTATAGGTCAAATTTGAGAAGCTCATTAGCGTCCAACACTAACTTTTAATGGGTCTACTACTCTCCTACAGAGATGTTGCCACCATTGTCAGCAGCGTCACCTTCCAGTGAGTCTTATGGTATTTAAAATCATGCTAGATAATATCACTAAGGATCAGTGTGGTTGCAAATAATGTGTATGGTCTCTATATTCTTATTTGACAGATGCAGCCGAGATGCAGTCAGGTAGCCTGGTTGCTTCAAATACAGGCCTTGTTATTGAACCACCTAAAACAGGTAGGGTGAACCAATGGAGTTAGAGAGAGAGAGACGGAGAGACAGACAGACAGACTTTTGTTTCACACGTGTGTGTGTGTGTGTGTGTGTGTGTGTGTGTGTGTACACATGTGTGTGTACGTGTGTGTGTGTGTGTGTGTGTGTGTGTGTGTGTGTGTGTAGACTCGAGAATGATAAAGATAAGACAGAGCCCCTTCAAAGTGCCAGAGGACAACAGCATTTTTCTGCTCAGGATGAAGGAAAAGGAGAATAAAAAAGAGGTGTGCACCGTGAACGCATGCGTGTGTGTGTGTGTGTGTGTGTGTGTGTGTGTGTGTGTGTGTGTGTGTGTGTGTGTGTGTGTGTGTGTGTGTGAGAGTGAGTGTGTGAGAGAGAGAGAGAGAGAGAGAGAGAGAGAGAGAGAGAGAGAGAGAGAGAAATGTCATACTCCAAAACATTGTCATTATCATTATCTTCACATGGCAGCCATTTAGCTCTTATGTCATATTCAGGCATTGAATATAATTGAAAATGGTCAATTGGATGAGAGTTGTGGGCAGACAAGTGCCGCCTACAGTATTCCCTCCTATGTGTTCCAGGAGATGCGTCAGTACCTGGCTCTGCCTGTCCATGAGAGACAGACCTTCACTGGACGTACGAAGACAAAGCAGAGAGAACTGATGGAACAGTTGGACGAAGAGGAGGGAGAGAAGTAAGGGCTGCTGGACTTCATGTCATGTCTGAGATACATTTTTGGAAATATCTATGGGAATAATGAATGGAGGGAATTTGAGGGGAACCACAAAATGGCCACTAATGTCAACTGTGTCCGGCCATAAATGAATACTTCACAGTGTTTTGTTAAATTGGGATGTAAATAAATGTACTAATGTAGACAACAGAATTGTATATTACGACTTCAGGCTATGCTCCAGTCATCACAATATGATTTCATTGAAAGACAATGAAGGATAAATATTGAATTACATCGCCAATGTAGAGAGAAGATGGACAAATTGGACTGTATGAAGGAAAATCCCGTCCGACCTCACAGCTTACCTGGCAAGCAGGCCTTGAAGATGGCCATGATTAAACAAGGTGTGTTGGTGCAGAGGTCAACATTGTAGTCTACAAATAATCAAACTATATGTACGGCCATATTAAAAGCCTTCCAAGACTTAAATTGGAAAGTAATCTGTACAGTACAATATATATAATTATTTGTCAATATAATTATGTTAGCATGATGCTACTCCGAGTCCTAATATCTGTCATACAGTACATACTGTCTGGGATACATATATCTCAACCCCATATATCTCAACCCCATCCTGCTCAGGAAATGTGCTGTAGAAATAAAGTTTGACTTGATATTATAACCTATTAGTCAAGGTTGGTTGTCCACTGCGACTTATGTTGATATTTTACTACCGAGTTTCCACTTACTGTATTTGCTCACTGTCTCACACTAACGTAACCGATGTGAATTCTCCTCAGAAAATATAGAGAAAGAGAGCATACAGGACTTTATCACCAAAAAACGGGAGAAGTTTCTGCAGGAGGTAAGTAAGAGTCTCCAAGATCTTCAATGTATATAAATGAAATGTAATTATGTATCTGGATAACTGATATATATCTTGATAAGAAAGTATGCATTCTGTGCACCAGCAGTCATTGTTTGTTTTTTACTAGCTTGATTATTGGAAGCTCTGTGGTTAGCAGTAGCACTGTTGAATCACAGCAAGAAAGTCTTGAAATGGACCCCAACTGGGGCCTTTCTGTGTGGAATTTGCATGTTCTCCCTGCTATGTTTACACAGTTTCTTCCGGCACCAAAAATACGTGCACATTAGAGACATTCTCCTGCCAGCGACCTTGACCGAGGTACTGACCTTAAAGCGGGAACTAAACTGGTCTCTGCTCAGTGACTGCTCCTACATTTCTCCACAGGGATCAATAAAGTTTTGCCTGGTCAAAATCGTCATGGCTGAATCCTTTTGTTATTTTCTTAAAGGAAGTAAATTGGGTTTTTTTATTAACAGAAAATCTATCTACGTTGACGGGTTTAACCACTTGGCCATACATGCCGAGTGTAAAAATAAAAGGAACAACTTATCTATCAATGAATGAAATAGGCTACACTGACCAGGTAGATGAAAGCAATTGTCCTGTGTTGATCTTTAGCTAAT
This sequence comes from Protomyctophum bolini, assembly GCF_963924005.1. NCBI lineage: Eukaryota > Metazoa > Chordata > Actinopteri > Myctophiformes > Myctophidae > Protomyctophum > Protomyctophum bolini. Next base: position 13,275,431 of record NC_137863.1, on the reverse strand, counting down.
AAATGCACTCTGTCGGGCATCATTAGTGAAAGAATATAATGTAGAATATAAAATTCTACATATTCTTTTGATAAAATCATGATCCTGCTTTTCATTCATACAATATTCTGAATATTATATGAATGGAAACCAGGACTGGTATACAAATCCATCCGAGAGCAGCTGTACCCTCTGCACCCCCTAGCTTCACCCACTGCTTAGTATGACATCTAATCCTACTCTAACTGTCCTCACCTCAGTTTCTCTGCTTTCCTACCATCTTTCAGTACTCGCTGTTGGTGAAGCGATCAGAGATGAAAAAACTGGAGGATGCCACTGTGGCAGAAGAAAGGAGGCTGAAACGTGCTGAACAGCAACTTGAGCGCGATGCCCTATTGTTTGAGGAGTTTCTCAAGGAGAACAACAAGAACTCTGTGGAGGCTGTGAAAACGTAAGCTGGATTCTTACATAATACTAATAATCAGTCCTGTATTGACATTGATTAATGCTGCTAATGCTTCAGGTCCTACCCAGCCTGGGTAGGAGGGTTCAAACCAGGGACCGATGCATAAGCGCCACATTCTTTCCTGTTGAGCTGGATCACACAGTGATACTGGATCACACAGTGATTTAGTAACACAGACCAGGCTTTCCTCCGTGGTGGAAAGCCTGGTGCGTGAGGTTATCCAGGAGTCTAAAGTTGCACTAGTAGCCACACCTGGAATCTGTTTGGCAAGCTCACGTGCGACCCATTATCCAAAACTATGATTGGCTATCTGCCCAGTCAGACGTGGGACTTTGTTTGAACTGGTTGACAAGATAAATAAGAACAAAAAAATAGTATATGTCACAATAATGGTACTGTGATATTTATATGATCTAATATACAGGTCAAACAGAGTCTATCAAGGTTCTTGAGGATGCAAAATAGTGGATTGTTGGTTATTATAAGCTGCTTCAACAAAACCAGAAAACCAGAATATGCTCTGTGTGCACTGACCTAAAATAAATTAGGAAGCTTAACCCTAAACTAATGTTAACTGCAACATAATGTGAAAAGTAGTCCTATATGTAAATTACTATCTCATTAATAGGTAGAGGCTTCTTATCATATTGTGTATGCTGATTGTCCTAAATGTGTAGGGAAACGTAAGCACTTGTCTGGGTACAAAATCTGTTGTGCTGAATTTGCCTTTGTACAGTGCTGAGCAGGAGACCCAAACCAAACTGCAGAGGATCGCTGAGATCAAAAGATTGACAGCTGAAATGGTGACCATTAAAAGGTGTGGGATGTTGTCATACTACATTGTGATGTCACAAAGTGTGTGTGTCCTGTATTATTGTTGCATAGGCCTAATAAGTGAAAATGTAAAAGTAAAAAACCTCATTAGTTGCATTTTTGTGTACAGTGTTTTACAATGTCCATTCATTCATGTTGGGCAGCAGTGGCTCAGGAGGCAGAATGGAATCGGAAGGTTCCTGGTTCAGTCCCCAGCTCTTCCTGGCTTATGTCCTTAAGCAATACACTTACTGTAACTGCTTCTGGTGAACAGATTGCTCACCTTGCATTGTTGCCTCCACCTTCAGTGTGAGGCAACCATGCCATGCATGATGGTGCTATATAGGCACCATTAACCAGTTATGTTAGTTTGTGTGGGGAAAAGTGCCACGTACCACAATCGGGTGAATGGACTTTAAATTATTTTGCATTGATCAAAATCTGACCATGCAGTGAGATCTCCAAGAATGAGGAAATCATGAAGGACTACAGCATGTACAAAGACTTCCTGTTCAAGCTGTCCCCTCCGGAGTGGCAAGAAGCCCAGAGGGCCATCCTCGCTGCTAAGGCCCTGCTCTCTGACAAAGATGCTCATGACGAGGAGAAAGATCACCATGCTGAGATCAAGCCAGGCCACAGGCGTGGTATGTTCTTTATGTAATTCATCACAGCCAAGTGGATCATCAAATGATAATAAACATGGATCGTTATGATGAGTAACATACAATAGAATTGTTTGTGGTCATAATTATGATCAGAATAACAACACACACAAATATACACACTCAGGTGTGACCAGAATGGGTCGAGAGTTGCCACCAATAAGAGAATGCAGATCATCTTCTGGACATAGCACCAAGTCCTCAGCCAACAGCCGCACACGCACACCGTAAGGAATTATACTTCTCATTGGAGATTTTTAACCACATGACTTGCTATACTGTATAGCAAAAAGAACCCCAAAAGGGGTTCCTGTCCCGAATGGGTTAAAAGGACGTCTCTACTTTTGGGAATATCATTAAAGGCAAAAAAAAAAGTAAAAAGTATTTTTGGACATGGCTAACTATTTTTGGGCAAGGCTAAATTTATTATATATCATTTTAAAAACACATGGAAAAAGATTTACATGATTCCAGACCTACCGTAATGATCACTATAGAGCTACAAACGTTAACTGTGTTTTAATGTCGTTTCAGGACCCCCTTTTCAAAACTGGACAGCGACAGCCCAGAATATGAGGTCAGTCAGTGCCCAAGAATTGGTAATATAATTCACACAGGTAGCATCAGCTTTGAGTGTTTGTGTGTGTACAGTTTCTTTATACCTGCTGTGTGTGTGGTGGTGATGTGACGCCCTCTGCAGGATGAGCCACAGCTGTACTTCTCAGAGCCCCAGCAGCTGCTGGACCTGTTGACAGAGCTGGAGGAGCAGAACCTCTCTCTGATTCAAAACTCCACGGAGACAGAGGAGGCACTGGAGGAGCTGCGGCATGCACTGGAGAACAGCAAGAGGAAGACGTAAGGCTGGGGCTCAACGGTCATTTAAGGCAGTGGTTCCCAAACTTTTTCATGTCAAGGACATTCAACTAGACCTGCGGACCCCCATTTGAAAAGATATGGCAATATTCTTACGGCTCTAGCAATGATTCTCAATACATTTAATTTCAAGGACCCTCTGTTTGACACGCATTAGACTACGGACCCCAATTTAATGGCATTTCTATCTCTGGGATCCCCAATTTATATTGCAAAATCAATGTTAATTTAACTCTGAAACCAAACAGACCTGTTAGGGTCCATTTGTACACTCTCAGAGTTAAAGACCCATGAGGGTCCATTTGGTTCCAAACTATCATTTAGCTGGGGACCCCCTGGAACTCCCTCAAGGACCCCTGGACCGGACCCCACTTTGGGAACCACTGATTTAAGGCAGTGCTTCTCAGACCTTTTTATGTCAAGGACCCCCAAATTAATGTGTGGCCGCAGACCCCCATTATGGAAATGTTTTCTCCCAGGGACCCCATAGAAGTTTTGTTTTGTTAAACGTTTTCCCAAAAATATTTTTGAAAGATCTAGAAAATATCGGCTGTTCTTAAAGCTTTTAGTTAAAGTGGTTAAACTGACTTTGATTAACTCCATTTGCTGGCTTGTATGCTACACGTTTACCACTTAAGCCCTATACTACAACAGATCTACAAGATCACTATACGTCACACTGTGAGCTTGTAGATCTCCTTTAGCTATTTCTTTTTTTATCCCACGATTTTGTAACCCATTTTTCACCCCTGTGTCAAATCATCTAATGTGATCCTGGGCTCTACACACCCTCCACCAACCTAGTCCCCATATATGGGGGACAAGGGGAGAGCAACGGACTTGAACTCATGCTTCCTTCATGCCTGAGTGTCCAAGTTGCTCCTTTACACCTGACAGGGGGGAGTTTCCCTGGTTGGACGTAGCGCGTGGAAGGAACACGTTATTCCAACCAGTTCCTTTTCCCTCCATCAGGCGCCCCGGCTGGCCAGGGGGAGGCAGTTTTCTCCTTTTGCTATTGAAAGTATGAAATTATTGAATGGTTTCACATTGGTACAGTTGGGAGTGTTTTTGAGTGGTGCAACCACTCCAAGGAACAGCAATGTCCGTGTTCACCTATGCCTGTGTTCACCTATGTGTGTCTGTGTTGGTTAATGAGCACCAGTATATGACTATGAGTGCCAGTAGGGGTGCTGTTGTGCCAGAAACAGAGAGAGGGATAGTGCTGCACTGTTGCCTGCTAATGAGAGAGAGAGAGCGAGAGTAACACGGGAGTAAAATGAAATAAAATAAAATGTTGAGCTTTTCATCGGGTTGGGAAACACTGGACTTAAAAGAAGAGCTCTACTCCATTCTTTCTCTTCGGTCCATCTTCATCAGTGGTTGTTTTTCTCATTCCCCTAGGGAACGAGATGCAGCACAGCTGTCATCTCAGATTGAGACCATGACCGAGACTATCGCCAGAGAGAAGAAGAGAGCTGCTGAGCTGGATTTGAAGGTCCGCCTCTTCAGCTTTGGCAAAGTCAAGACCGAGGACCAGGTAACGATGCATTCTGTCCCCATTTCAAATGGACAGAGTTCACATACATTTTAGAAGGTCCCTCTCTTCAAAATATAAAAAAAATAAAGATTCTCACTCCCTCCGTCCATTTTCTGTTCATTGTCCCCTCTTCATCAGGACAGCATGTTGGATGCACTTGGCCGCAAAGTGGAGGAAGTGTACCGCAGCTGCGTGGGTGACAAGAAGGCCAACCTCAGCACTGTGCAGATGCTGGCTCACATCGAGAACCGTGTGTCCACTCTGCTGGAGAACATCGAGAGCATCCCCGCAGACACTCTAGAGAAAGTGGAGAAGATCAAGGAGAAGGAGAGGAGGATGAGGTATACAGTGGTATACAGCCCATCTGGCCAATGCTGGAATGTTGACTGAGTCCAAGATATGTGATCTTCTAAGTCCTCTGTACTGGAATACACAGGTTAAATAATAGCTAGTTCCTCCAAAACGGACAGGATTTTTTACCATATATGCACCTGTAGAAAGTTGGTCACCAAAACTCACCATGCCGTTTGAAACCCCTTTCTCCTGCTTCTACTGCAGGCAGAGAGAGGAGAAGCAGCAGCAGCAGAAACAGAAACAGGAGGAGAGACTAAAGAAGTCTCTGGAGAGAGCTCAAGCGGTTGTCAAGAAAAAGGTAGGTGTTTCTCATAATTAATAAAAAATACTGTAAGATACACTAAATTATGATTTGTCATCATATACAGGAAATAATCGAGCAGTATTTACTCTAGAAGATATACAGTAGTGTAGTCACTAACATTACAATCTGGGAAACCATCTGCAAAACAAAAGGAAAAGAGCGCCATGACTACTAACATTATAAAGTAAAAATAAATAAAAATAAGATAAATGTTCTACCTTTTCATTTCAGAGTGGAAGAAAGCTGATGCCCAGATCTAAGCCTGTTGCCCGTAAGGTCAAACTCAACAATGTTAAGGACATCTCAGACCAAGAGGAGATCCATGCCTATTTCTTCACCTAAAATGATGTAGAACTGTCCCAGCAAGCACGGTCAGGACCTGGACAAATTGGTGACGTCGCGATTGGGGCAAGATCAAGTCAAACCAAGACTAGTCAGATCTGTCCCAGAATATCACCCGATTTCAACCAACAACCAATTCTGCCCACTAAAACGGACGTCCTGGATGAAATTAATCAGTCCGATTGTGGCCAGATCAACTTGAGTAAGTTATAACTAGTGCGATCTGTCCGAAATTATAAAGACAATGATAAAGTTCAAAATGAGCCACTCTAAACAAAATATTCATGATTGTGCTTCGATCCTTTATTTCATCTCTGCATTTGGCTTTGCCATTCTGTAAACCCAAAGCTAATAAATAACACAGATTAAATCAATCACAAAACCCATTACAGATATAAACAAGGGGGAAGGACCAGCATGTTTTCAACATGTAAATGCTATTGATAGAAAAATAAATCTAACAAATGTTAAAAAATAAAATAAACAAATAAAGCAATTGACCCAACTTAAGTTATGAACACAGCATTAGGTGTCTATAAAGGCATTATGGACCAGAGCATAGACAGCCAACGGTTAGGATGAGTGGCAATGTGGCACCATACAACAAGCACCAGTGCTGTTAACACCGACTGACAAAACAGACATGAGAGCCTCTTGTGCAATTAGGCATCAAGCAAATTTGACATAGGAGTGTTAGCAGTTACATCATGTGTGGAATAAACCATAGAAACAAGAGTTAAAAGAGACAAATACCTTCTACAGTTCATGATTCTACTTTTCTCAAGGTGCATTGGCTGAAGGGATGAATCAATTATTGTCCCTACACTACATTTCTCATGTATCCAAAAAGCATTAAAAAATCCTGATCCTGAAAGATTAATCAATGTTTCGTTTTTGTTTCTGGAATAAAAGATCTCACAAATGTTGGTTGGTGTTAACCTATGTCCTGTGAGTGGACAGCATCCTCTTGTGAGTATGTGTGAGGTCACTCTGGTGAGCTCTCTTCAAATACCCTCGGGCCCCTGTGTGCTCACTCCAGATCCTGCAGGTTGATGGTGCTTCCTGTGAACTGAGAGTTATCAGAGCCATTGTCGTCCTCAGCCATGACCGATGGTTCCTTGGGTGAGACAACAGAGTTAGAGTTTTACTCAAAGACAGGCATTTATGGAACTCGTAGTACCTCATAGAATGTTAAGGGGGACCCAAAAAAAAGTTTTTAAAGATTAATTCCTTGGGTGACTCAGTTTGAGGGTGTTCAACTTAAATACAAGTTACCAAATGAGGAAGATTTTACTTTATAATATTGTATAGTAAACAAGGAATCATCTCACTTGTAAAATGTTGACGGGCAGGTCAACAGTAAGCTGAGAGTGGGAGCTCGATGGTTGCGAGCTCAGCTGGAAGGCCAGTTCCCCGTCGCTGGCTGGGTCATCCTGTGTGCACATGCAGATTAACCAAGTTTTAGTTGCTTGAGTGGTACTCCTTTAAAGCCTCTTCATGCCATGAAACCCACCAAACAGGCAAGCATAAGTGCACGGATGTCAGACAGCAATACATAATACATAATTCACTTGTGTAACGTTTCACCTCAACAATTATAAAATAAACATGAGGACCCCAGTTCTCATAATCAAGTTCACACTTCCATGATGCAGTTCCCTTCCATTTAACAGTTACATTTGAACACAATGAGCCCCGGGGTTCCTTCAAAATAGGAGCTCTGGGGTGCTGGGAAGACATGGTCGCTTTTACTCTGTAAAGCCCCCCCCCCCCCCCCCCCTTATGTTCCGGAAAAAAACTGAGATTTTTTTGCTTGCTTACCTTTCTCTCGTTTCAATATTGTCGCTCAGAGTACAGGCTGTTGCCATCGGGCCGTCGTCTGGGTGCCCCCGTTGTCAAAAACAACAGATATAAGCACTCCTTTGTCCCTGCCTCGATTCGTGCAGTCAACGCTGCCAGTAACATGTAATGTGGTGATGATATGCTGAAACAAGCACTTTATGCCGGCACTTTATATCCACTTCATATCCTTTATATCCTTCTGATGTAGGCTTTCTTATTTTTTATCCTTGATTCTATACCTGCACTAGATGCGCCCAGACCTCTGTTTATGCTATGGTGTCTCATGTCTGTTGTTGTCCTGTATTGTTTGTATGTTTAAACCACTACTTTTGCTGTAACCTTATCGCGTTCATGTTTTGAACGAGAGGCAGTTGAGAAGTCAGAAATGAAGAGCTTATTATATCCATCAGATCAAAACCACGGAGAGCGCCCTGGATTAGGAGAGACGAGGCATTCTTTCTGCAGCGGTAAACAGACCGGACCGCGCATGAACGAAACAATTTAAAAAAGGACACACATCATTACAAATTTGCAACCCGTCGGTTGGATTGCTTATGACGTGTGGACACGTCGGATGGATGGAACCTGTTAAAATCAGAAGTAACAGGATCTCACCTGTAGCAGTTGGATCTGAACATACTGGGCGCCGGTGACAGGGTCCCTCAGAGTCAGCCCCCCATTGGCCGCTGTGGCACCTTCACCATATCGAGCACCAGGGGCAACCAATGATGCAGAGGCAGTTGAGGCCTTCCCACCTTTATTTTTTCTCTGGCTCAATCCTAAATTCCCTTAGAAGATAACAAAAAAAGTTATTTATTATATTTCATTATATATATGTATTATGTAACTATATTAAATTGAGGCAAATTTTTTCTTTTGTGCTAGTTCATGTACATTCATCTTATACATACATACGTGTGTGTGTGTGTGTGTGTGTGTGTGTGTGTGTGTGTGTGTGTGTGTGTGTGTTGTGCGCGCATTACCTGAAGTGGCAGCTGCTGGACCCCTTTGTTTTTTCTTCTTAGCCAGTTGTATGGCTCTGTAGTCAGTTCTGGCTGACCCTCCACTCTCCTATGAAACACACAGCAGATTCAATTAGAACAAAGTCTATGGATCACAAAACCACAGTATAAAACAAATCTCTTTAGAACAGTCAATATACCCCACATGGCTCACCAGGAAGCTGCTTGGTGATACAGCATTGAGCTCTGGGTCTTTCTGTGGACTGAAGCTGCTGTTACTACTGTGACCAGGGAAGACAAATTGTGTGAGGACCTTCCCTCCATCCTGAGGGCCAAGCACCTCCACACAGCCCAGCAGGGGCCCTGTTCCACCCTGACTTCCCACCTCCACCACCTTGGAGGTTGAAGACAGCAGCTCGGCGACAGGGGCCACAGCCAAGGAGACTGTGGGCTCCACACTCAGTGCACTCGATGAGCTAAGCGGGTGTGCGAGTGTGTGGTCAACGGATGAGACATTGCCTTGCATGCTGAGGGCCGCAAGGGTCCCCAGAGCCTCTGGGGTTACCGCTTGCACATCGTCGAGGTTGAGGGTGCCCTGCGGGGGGAGAACGTCTCCCACCGTCCCCTCTAGTCCATGGTGGGAGCTTATGTCTGTGCTGGCAGCTAGAATCAGCGGGTCCACGACTTTGGCCAGAGTAGCACTGGCACCAGTGCTCAGTGTGGTTCCCACTGAGGACGGATCAATGGTGAGAATCCCCGAGTTGACCAGGGAAAGGTCCATTGCAAAGGCGCCTGCTGTACTGGTCCCACCCACAGGTACCCCGACTCCAATACCCGAAGTGGGGGCAGGACCCCCAGGCACACTGGAGAAAAGGGAGTTGAGGTCCAAGTTTGTCAGCTGATCACTTCCGGTGATGCCTGGGCCAGCAACAGTCGTCGGAGTGGAGCTAATGAGCTCACTGCTGGGGGTCAGGGAGGGTGTGGTTTCCATCTGGCTGAGAACATCTGGAACAAAACACACATTATATTATGCAATATAAAAAAGGCAAGCCAAGGATATGCATTGTGTGTGTGTGTGTGTGTGTGTGTGTGTGTGTGTGTGTGTGTGTGTGTGTGTGTGTTACTACTAACCAGCACTAAGGTGGTGATGTTTGAGCATGTGACTCTTAAGGCTGCTGCGTGAGGAGAAGTGTTTGGAGCAATTTGCCACAGGGCACCGTGTCCGCAGGGAGCTGGCATCCAATTTATGCTTCTTGGAGTGGATATACAGGCTGCTGCGTGCTGAGAACTTAGCATTACAACCTATAGCAAACAAAAGAAAACGCAAAGACATGGAAGACATCATGCGACCAATTACCAATTATTTTGCAAGCGACATCATTGTACATTTGTACTACAGAGTATACAATAAGGTATAGAACTGCAACTGATAGTATACTGCAGCAAGATACTAACAACATGTCTGAAAAGGCAGATCGTGGATCACAATCCGTTCACAATATCACAGACCCTATTGGCAATGTTCTTCACCAACCACCGGATCGCTGCACAGAACTAAAATCATGTTGCATGATTTACTTCTATCGCCCCGACTGTTTTGTTGACAAATGTTTTTTACACAATTGATCATCTCGTCATGGTCATATTAACATGGGTGGTTGAGGAGTGCTTTGTATGTGTGCTGGACACTAATGTGCACAGAGGCATGCAGGACGTCATGCTTCACTTCTGCGTTTCATGCCTCAACAAAAGACTTTTCAACCACCTGGCACATTTCATCTGTAAATATGTACTGTAGTAAGTATGTAACACTGATATGGTCCCCTATGGTGGTGGTACCTCCTATTAAATAAGGAGGTACCACCACTATTTCAGAATTGATTGACATTAGGATAAAACGCATAAAAGATTGAGAGCTTATTTCCATTGTGGTCCTTGAGTGCAAATGTGCGTGCAATGTTCCTAAGAGGGTCCTGACTCCTGACCCCTATATTTAGTTCTTCATGCATAATGTACCGACCTTCTGCATGGCACTGGAAGGGTTTGGTGCCCAGGTGGGTGATACTGTGTCCTTTAAGGTGCTCTGCCCGGGTAAATGACTTGCCACAGCCCTCCTCTGGACACATGAAGCGACGGTCATCGTCGTGCTTCCTGATACATGAGGGGAAGGGGGATATGGTCAGTTGACAGTAAGGACCTCTGGTTATACACCAACATAATCACACTTAACACTCAAAAAAGGCTTGTGAAAACTAGAAATGTTACGACAAATCTTGTGTAGAGACAGCCTCACCGCTTGTGTCGGAGCAACTTTGACATGCTTGTGAATGTCCAGCCACAGCCTTCAGAGTCACAGACAAACGGCCTCTCGCCTGGAATTTCATAATAATCAAAAATCCGAAATTCACAATACAAGCAGAAAAACATGACCAATCAAATTAATTACTTGCGTTATGCAAGTCAGTGAATGTGATGTCTTTTAAACTCCACTGGCAAAGCTTTCAGACATGTCTGAAGGCCGATGCACACCGATAGTGTCAGGTGTTCAAGAGAATATCATAATCAAAATATAAAAAGAGTGATCCTGCACACCGTCTGGAACTTACAAAAAATACTATATAAACAAATACAATTTGTCTTTAGACCTTCATTAGGACAAAATCTCTTTTTACTTAAAGCTTTCAGATAGCCACGCCTTACAAACTTTCATACCACTAATCTGAGTTTAGGCCCAACAACTTAAATTGTAACTATGGCCTACCTGTGTGACTTCTCATGTGGATTTTGAGGCGGCATGCCTTGTCGTACAGCTTGTCACAGCCTGGATAACTGCAGGTGAAGTGGCCCGTCTCCTTGAAGTGCATGCGGTTGTGTGAGAAGAGGGCGCTGAAGGTGATGAATGTCTTCTCGCAGCCTGGAGGTCGACAGAACAATCATAGAAAGATCAACAGGAACAGACACTGAGACACATTAACATGCAACAGGTAGCGTAAATGTAGTATGTAGTACTATGTACCCCATAATATGCTTCATTTTTGAAGATTTAAGTGATGATCTCAGCCCTAGTCAGTGTATCACATGACTATATGTACTGCAAGCATGTACTGTTGTGTTTTTTTACCTGGGAATTCACACTTGTATGGCCTCTGGGGCTCAAAGTGCATTCTCTGGTGATTGTTAAGTCGCGTCACACTACGAAATCGCTCATTGCAGATCTCACAGACAAAGGCGTTCTCCTGGTCGTGGACCTTGCCGTGGGCCTTCAGGTTGTAGACGGTGGTGAAGCTCCGACCGCAGCCCTCAAACTGGCACCCGTGGGGCCGTTGCTTGTCGTGGGACTGGAGGTGGCGCTTCAGCTTGTAGCAGGTGGCAAAAGCCCAGCCGCAGCCTTCGACTGTGCACTGGTAGGGGCGAGGGTCCTCTGCGTGGTTGAGCAGGTGAACTTTCAACTTTTGACGAGTGTCAAAGGTGCACGAACAGTCTGGCTCAGGGCACCCAAAGGAAACCACGGTATCTTTCTTGGACCGGATTAAATGTGCAGACTTAAAGTTGTCCTTGCGACATGCAGCTGTGGTTTTGACACATGGGGTAACCAGGTCACCCTCCATTATGGCACACAGGGATCCCGCCTCTTGCTTGACAATGGGAGAGTTGTCTAAGGAGGTACCCAGATCTGAAAGTGAACAATCGTCTACCAAGGCCAACTCTGTGTCACTTATAGATAACCCGAGCCGGGGCGGGGGCTCTTCATGCTGGCTAGTCACTGCCAAGGTACTGATTTTCCCTATCGACTTGGTACCACTATCATAGTTTAGAAGGACAATGTCCTCGTGATCTTTCATACCTAGATGCTCCTTCAAGCTGATCATGTCGTCATCTTTCTGGACGTAACCCTCTGGGGGCGCAGCAAGAGTTAATATCCCGTTTTCAATGGTCACTACAATGCTTTGGTTATTTATCATGATAGTCCCAGAGAAGGTTTCACTGGTGGACGCCATGTCCGTATTGGCATTCTCGCGGAGCATCGCTGTGTCGACTATGAAGTTGTTCGTGTCCATGGCTTCTCCGATGTCCACAGATTCCACGGTGCCTGCGTTTGCCGACATCAACAAGGCACGGCTGCTATCTTTGTTGTGGGAATGCGATGACTTTCCTTCATCGTGTTGAGTGCAAATCTGACCGCACATCTTCACTCCATATTCGTTTGTCAAAACAACGTTCCCCACAGTCTCGTTATAAATATTTTTGGCATTCGACGGAACTGCAGCATCGCCCTCGCAGTTGTCGTTTAATAGGCCACAGTCGGAGACATGTTTCCTCAAGGCCTTGTCCTCAACAACACAGTTCAGGTTTTCACGATTAGACTGGATCATAACATTATTGTTGTCCGCCTCCATTGAACGACCACCACACCAGCCACCTCTGGAAGAAGAAGACTCCGGCCTGCTCTTACCTTTCATCGTATGCCCGTCGTCGCCGGGTAATACATCCAGTTGGTCTTTGCTCATTCCACTGATAGTGCCATTCTCTTGAACGACGTTGAAAACAACATACAATCCCTGGGTGTTTTTGTTCTGCGAGGCAGCGGTGGTGGTGTTGTTGACGGCGCTCCCAGGAGGGGCCGCCGCTCCGCCGTTCGTGTTGTTGTGGCTCTGCAGGGAGGCGCCGCCGTCGTCTTGCTCACGCTGCTGCTGCCGTAAACCCGCAGTTGGACGTTCCTCGTCTTCTTCCCCTTCGAAGAAAGAAGTGAACGCCATTTGCAATGTGTTGTCGTCCTCGATTTCCACGCCGTATTTGCTCGCGGTTCTCAAGAACTCCTGCGGAGGCAACTGCACGTTGTTCAGCTCCGTTTCCTTCAACGAGCTCACGTTACGGAATCCATGTCCAACAACAACAACACCACTTTGGGTTTCGTTGCTGTGCACGTTGACTTTGCCGCGGCTCGACAAACAAGTCCGGTGGCTGCCATTTTCTGCCAGTAGGCGAAACGGAGATGTCCTGGGCCTATTGTTGTTGTTGTCGTTTTCCCAAAGTCCGTCTGCTTCGTTTTCGTTAGAAATGCGAGAATGTGCCCCTGTCGTTGTTGTAAGCGCGGACGAACCTGTTCCGTGTGGGGCGCCATGTTGAGAGTGAATGTTTTGGGCATCAGAAAGCCCCTGGATTTCCATCTTGGTATCCCTGTAGCAGCAGCAGCACATAAAAGGCCCGCCCTACATACACACGTTACATTTGGAAGGAGCTCCATCCCTTTAGGCCACTACACAGTTTACTTCAAGCCACAGCTGCAGTTCCCTTCAGAAAACCACGGACTGGATTTATGTATAGTGGATGTGGGAACTTGGAAGGGTGTTTTTTATTTCTTTTTCTTTTTGTATGTTCGGACCTTGTTGGCATACATACTTACATACATACATACAATACTCAATCTAAAATGTATAAATTAAACTGCAACATGCGTGGAAGAACCAATAAGCTCCTTTCAACTAATTACTGTTTCAAGACGAAGACTCACTGAAACTGGAACATTGATTTCACAATGTAGCGTTGTTGCACTTATTTCTGTAAACCGCCGAGTGGCGCTTTAGGTCAATAAATATTACAGCCTCTATCTATTCTATTGCATTATTTGAAACTTACCGGTAGGCAAAAGTTGCTATATTGTAACTCTGGAAACAAGGATGTGTGTGTATGTGATGTGAAATTTGCATTTCAAAGTATAATAAATAATACACTATTTGTCCAAAAAATATATCAACGTAGAAAAATCAATATTTTCATGCTAACACCAACTAACTCAATAAATCCTCAATTGTATAGAGATGAGTCCACAATATTTAACTTTATTTAATTCCTAAGTAAAAGCTAAAAACAATGATAAACGTACAAATGTGTTCTGCCCAACACAAACATACACAAAAGATAACATTTTTTTTACAGTATCGGAGAGGAACAAAATTGAATAGAAGACTGTTCACAAAATAGGAAGTAGCCTAGTGGATATATTTACTGACAAATGTCAGCTAACAGATCTACTGTACACAGTACACTGTATAGAAAGCTTGACATGCTTCATACAAAAATAGCCAATGTGTGATATGACTTGATCTGGTGTATAAACCATTACACACATGCATGCACCATTTCTTTAACACTGTGTGTAATATACAGTAAATCTATCCTACTACTCATAGGCCTATCTTGTCTTTTATATATTTTGGAATGGCAGTTCCTTCATACAGTATGTCCCACACGCCGTAAAGAACAGTAGATAATATGACAACTTGTTTTCTTTGAAAACAAACACCCCTTCACAGTACACAAGTAAAAATGTTTAGGAATGTTGAAGTCATGTTCATAATAGTAGCCTATATTTAGTACAAGATGTACAATCATTGGCAGCACTGACATCAGCCAACATGGCATGCAAAATAACATACATTTCCTTGCATTGTGTAATCATATAAAAATATAATCCCCCCCCCCCCCAAACACTCACTTTTGGGATGACAGAAATAAGGCCACAAGTCCATATCCTTTCTGTTACCATAATGAAGACCTTTCACAATATAGTCCTTGTCCTAATTTAAGTTCGGTATATTATTCTTCCAATTTTCATTCTCGTGCCTATTATTTTAATATAATTAGACCTACTTGTATTGTTATTTATTTTTACAGTTTTAAATGTACAGCAATGTCTATCTTTTACTAGAATGATAAAATTATCTTTACTATCATAGGATTAAATTATATACTGTATCTGGCATGCAAAACAGAGCTAATAATGGTATACTATCAGGGCATATCCCTTATGTACTCCATGTAACAAAGCCATTGTTTTGCTGAAATACATTTATAGCATACTAAATCTGGATTAGTACAGGAAGAGCCAGTTTTTGTATACCTGCAATTGCTATCAAATGGCAGCTCAATTGCACTGTTGAGAGCAATTAAGACAATAAGAGAAACTGCAAAGACTCAACAAAAAATATGAAAATAAAGAGGGGAAAGTGTGGCTAAAGACAATGCATGCACTTCAAATGAACATGTCATGAATGATGGCTTCTGAGTCCAGGTAGACATAAAATGGGAGGAGGAAAACTATATACATTTTGCAAAAGAAAGCAGCACTCCTTCCAAACAGGTTGACTGGCAGTGGACCATCCCCCCAGTGTAATTTATGCCTATGCTATCTCCCTCTCTTCCTGTCTCTGGATTGCATCTCTTGAAAATTGTAGAAACATGAGGGCAACGGTACCCACACAGTAAACGTGTGGGTTTTAAAGTTAAAAAGTAACACTGTTTTTAGTTTTTTTTACTTTTTTTTTTTTTACTGTGCAAGCACTTTGCTACATTTGAAGTGAGTTTCTGTCGAGCTTGTGAGGAGTGCAGTAGCAAGCTCTTTTTCATACTAAACAGGTACATGCTCAAGAGATGTTGAGAAGGAGGCGTGTTGGCCACTATTGACACACATTTATAAGCCAGAGTTGTGAAAGTGAGAGTTTTAACAGTAGAAAATGGGAGGTGAGTTCAAAAGAATGGCAGTATACTGAGAGGCAGTTATGTTCACCACTTTTACTGGGTGCTCCTGATGCCATTAAATTGTACTGTGACTGTAGGAAATGGAGTTGCCTGAGCCAGGGATATTTCAGTCTGTGCTCAATCCCAAGCCAATTTCATGGCCATATATTTCTTAAAACACATATTATACTCTCTGGTGATACTCACAAGGCTACACTTCATGTTCAAGTGGGATTATTGATGACATATTGTAACCACACCACTATGTGAAAATCTATCAGAATTTCATTTTTCAACTAATACAACAATATTATATAGTATACATTGTAATGAAAAAAATAAAGTACAATGCATTTCATCTCCAAAACTGTATACAGAGTGGGCTGTTGAGAGCATTTCATTTCTGCCTGCCTTTCATTTCAAGTCCCTTTCATTATCGTTGTCATGCCGAGCCTCCAAAATGCCTTGAGACGTTATCAGAGGGGAGAGGGCATGGGTATTGGGTTTCCCTGTTGTCATTTTGAAGTTGCTATAAACCTGGCCGCCCAGCAACTCAAGTGTTTATTATACTGTACTGTACATGACAAACTCAAATCACCGTGCATAAGAGCATTGTCATGGAAACCAAAGTGGGCTGGATTGTTGTAGCATTATACAGACTCATCTTCCAGTCCCAGAGCACACAACAAGTCAGAAATGGAATGCATGTCATGAATTTGCTGCAGGAGAAAAGAGGCAGAGTACGCCATCACTCTCCTGATACCTTATTGCCACTTGTTGCTCGTTCAAACAGAAACTTTCAAGTTTTTTTCTGTCTTAAAAGCAACATGAGAAGTGCTCATCTTCAATAGTACAACATTCAGAGAGCTCCCCTTGTTAAATCACACTCCAGACAGCTACGCAGTAATGTGTTCAGAAGCCCAGCTCCAGACTAGAGTCATTATGATTAGAAGAAGATGCTTTCAGTGAATATTCCTTTGGGACGACCTCAGCCTTAAACCCTCTGAAACTGCAGGGAGGTGTTCCTCTGTCCCAAACAGGCTTATTAGTGAAGCAACAGTACCCAGTACAATACAACTCCCTAACACTGTCACACACAGGTGTACCGTGTGTACGCACGCACGCACGCACGCACGCACGCACGCACGCACGCACGCACGCACGCACACACGCACGCACGCACGCACACCAATCTAATCTCGGTCCAATCTCTAACTCATCACTTCTCCGGCCACCACTCTCCATTCTAGGCATGCGTGTTGCATCCCTTGGAGGTCAGAGTGGTGGTTGTGGAGGCTGTGGTTGAGGAGTCAGAGGTGGCAGACAGGGCAGGTCGGGGTTCAATGCCCCGGGTCTTCATGAAGGACAGCAGCTGGTCAGGAATTTCGGCCAGGACGTCCTTAACCAGTCGTGCCATGCTGAGGACTTGGTTCCCTGACCGATCAATGTAGTCCCGGAATGGAACAAACTGAACAAGAAGGGAAAACGGAGACAGGAGACAAAGCTGTCATGCTCTCTCCACATTACCTGCAATGCCAATACTGATATTGATAATGTTAAAGTGGAGAACTGTCTCATATAGTGGTTGGAGGTGGTCTTCCTACTCTTCCATTGAGACATTTTAACCATGTCGAGTAGGAGTCAGGACACAGTACTGTTTGACAATGTCAGTAAAGTTATTTGAAGCGGACTGCACACCAAATTGGACACTAATCTTTATTGTAGTTCAGAGATATTTTCAATGCTACATAAGCACTCAGGGAAAAAGACAATGGACATACCAATTGTACATGTAGCTTTAACGTAAAAATCTACTTTGCTCCAGTCGTCGAGGAACAACTTGTCTAATTAAGCTTTCAAAAGTATCTACCACATTTCCCTCCACAAAGGCACTGCACTTTGAAACTGTAGATCCTGTTTCAGTACACAATGTGAATAACTTTGTATACACTATGAATGTAATTGTGCTTTTCTCAAAAAGAGGAAGGAAGAGGGCAGATGGGGATGAATAATACAGTGTCACAAGAGTACAGAACATACCGTACATGGACATAGTTAGAAGTAAAGTTCCTTTGAATTGAATTGAAGTACGTTTTTCTCTTTCAGTGAAAACATCTCTTATACAAACTACTTGGCATTAGCCTTCTCAGGTATGTCTGTGTCATGGCATTTGAAAAGTAAATGCCAAAATAACGTACCTGGACAATGTCCCTCTCAGCAAAGCGTCCCCGGGAGGAAACCCTGACTTCATCCCCATCCAGCTCCTCCATAGCTACAGAGACAGAATACATAAAGATTAAAGAATAATAATTTGTGAATATCCATTTGAAATTGACAACAAAACAACCCAGATGTGTAGACCTATTATTTAATCAAGCAGAATGAAGAATAATTTAACAGCCCTGCCCATAAGTAGGATGAATGAAGACACAGCTGCAGGTAAAGCCATGTAACAGGCCTCTGGTACTACTCGGGGAGTGGTTCAGATCAATGTTCAGAGCAAGGCTGACTGCTCAGCTGTAGAATGTTAAGTCTAAGCTCCTTGACCATAATTCACAAGGTGGTCATTTTGCTCTAACTTCATACTCAGCTGGACCATACTTGGGGGTGGTGGGGCTTCCCACTTCCCATATACGAAGTAAGAGCAACATGGACAGGAGTAGAGTAAAAAAAAGGCAAGAGAGGAGAGGAATTTATTTTAGTTGAAAGTATGCTTTAGCTCAGGGTCTGGGGTAAGCAAGCTGCAGTGTAACAGGGCAAAGGATGAAAAGTAGAAGGAAGAGGGTGGATAGAGGGTGTGAATATAGTACAGAAAATTATACCTGCATGGAGTTAGAAATAAGAACATGTAATGAGATATGTGCGCTTGTTTCTGTGTGTGGGCGGGCGTGCGTGCGGGCGTGTATGGGGCATTGGGGACTGGGGAGAGATGAGGGGTGCAGGTGTTGTGAGTAAACCCTGTCATGTGGAGGAAGTCCCTGGGGATATGAGGCCTGATACACAACCTCCTGCTGCTCTGAATTTCATGCATGCCAAATAAGTCTGTTTGTGTGTGCATACAGTACACAGTCCTATAGCACAAACTCCGCTGCATGTAAATATGCATTACCATACAACAAACACACTCAAACACACACTCCCATAAACCCATGGAAGGATAAACATACTCACGTACAGATTAAACATTTGAACCTCAGCATGCATAATCTGGGGGGAACATTCGCAAAACATAGCAGATCTACCATCTAGAAGCTCACAACTCGCGATGCAGTGTGAGCTTGTAGATTGGATATTTTTGGCAAAGGCATTTGGTGTAGACTGAAAAAAGTGGTCAAAGTACAGCTGTAACTCAGGTCTCCTTTGCTAAAAGTTTAAGGGGTTTAAGTGGTTAATGAGAGTGTGTAATCTGGCTAGAGAGATTGAGATGACGACGAGGAAGAATAATAATAATGATCCACCTTCCTGATCTTCTATAAATAATGCTGTAATTTTGAGGTTTACTTTTGTAGATCACTTATTACACGGTCAGTCAAGGTATTTGTTTTAAAAATAATAACAATAAACTTTATTTGTATAGCACTTTTTAAGAACGGAGTCATAAGGTGCTTAACAGAAGAATCCACAATGCAAAATTAAAAACAATACATCACAATAGCAAACAAGTAAAATAAAATATTGACAAACAATTAACAAGGTTTAAAACGGGACAGAGAGTCAGCAATCCTTATCTCCTTCGACAATGCGTTCCAGAGTGTTGGGGCTCTAAAAGTAAAGTTACGTTCACCTTTTGCTTTATTTTGACAATTAGGAACATTCGGCAGTCTTTTGCCCCAGGATCGGAGGAATACGGGTCGAGTAAATCCAAAATATAGGAGGGGCCTTGTACAATGTATTGATTTCATAAATACTCTTGAATAGACTTGTTTTAGGGTTGTTTGTTTGATTTATACTGTATATGCTATCCAATACATTGCAGATTAGGCCACCTTGTCTCCTCTCTCCTTCATCCTAAACATATTGTGTAATGTCTCTCTCTCTCTCTCTCTCTCTCTCTCTCTCTCTCTCTCACACACACGCACGCACAGCTGAAGTCACCGAGGGGAGCAGAGTTCTGAGGAGATATTTCAGCACCATGGACAGCACCATGCCCATACGGTCAGTTGATTGAAAGGTACAGTATGTGCCTGTTCACATTTTCTGTCAGTGAAGTGATTACATCTGAGGTCTGATTAGCTGAAGTGCTGAAAGCTGTCGTCTGATCACCCTAGGAATAGAAAACTGCCAGTCTCTTCTCGGTAAGTCCAACTTTTATGGTTTAAGTTAGACTAGGTGAAACTGTGGCAGGACTGACTCTTCTTTTTGGTTGTTTTAGTTGCGTAACACTTTACTTAAAGGGACACTTCACCCTTTTTGCAAAAACATATATGTTAATGACGTTTAGGAGCTTTAGAACACTTTCCTGGGGGTCTTTATGTGTGTAATATGTGGTTTTAGATATTTTAGATTGTAGCAGTAAGCCTGTTGTCTCTGATGTCATGGACACTGGGCTCACTTCCTTCCTGGACTACATGTTGTCTCAGAAAGACAGCTCTCCCCCCTATCCACAAGGAGGAGCAGTGCACCAAAGAATTATGGGAATTGTAGTCCAGGAAGGTAGTGAGACCAGTGTCCATGACATCAGAGACAACAGGCTCACTGCTACAATCTAAAATATCTAAAACCACATATTACACACATAAATACCCCCAGGAAAGTGATCTAAAGCTTCAAAACGTCATTAACATATATTTTTTTGCAAAAAGGGTGAAGTGTCCCTTTAAAGCTCGGGTCTATAATGCATTAAAATTACATTTATAATGCATTACAATTCGTTTATAACATATTATTAATGCTGGTCATTATACATTATAAGCTCAGTAGAACAGCACATTATAAGTTAGTTATAAAATTATTATAAAATATATATATTATAAAATTATCTATCCTATAAAATAATTATTTTGATCAACATTTGCCTGTTATCTCTCCATTATAGTTAGTTATATAATTTTGTTTTAATTATTTAACCTTTATTTAACCAGTAAACACATTGAGACTGAGTCTCTTTTACAAGTGGGAACTGGCCAAGAGGCAGAAATAAAATTACACTTCAATAACATCATACGTGTCAAATTACAGAACAGCCAATTAATATATCCATGATACACCTAAAATGTGCTATAAAATGTATACAACAATCTCCAAAGTGATACAGTTTAACAGGGTGCAACATTGTGCACAGAGCAAATACACAATGTACAATATAAACAGAAATAATAAATATGTAGGCCTATACAAAGGCTATTACACATCCGAACATGTGCAGATGTTGGACTAAGTGAATAAGTGAATTATAAGGCATTATAAATGTGGTTATAATGCATTATAAAACCAACCTGTAAGTAAAGTATTACCTGATTTATACTGTGAGTCAGAGAGAGAGAGGAACACAGAGAGGGAGGGAGAGGCAGAGGCAAAGAGAGGGAGAGAGAGAGAGCCTATTTCACCCACACAATAATAACCTGCATGGCTAACCGAAACCTGAACACGCTGTCAGCACAATAATCCCGGCAACGCGAGCACATAACAGTGTGTGTGTGTGTGTGTGTGTGTGTGTGTGTGTGTGAAAAGTTTCAGGAACACTGTTCATCTAATACAGTTGATTTCAACCTTTTTCATGTCATTTCAGGTCCATTATTTATTTGGCATTTGAGCCGTGGACTATTATTTGATGAGATTTAGCCTCTCTGGTTCAGAAGAATATTTTGTTATCGTTGGATGAGATTTTGTTGATACGAGGAGACGTTAATCAAAATAACAATTATTCTACATTCTCTTAATTGTGTAGACTTCTTGTAAATTAAGTATTGCAGATGTTTAACAATAATTTAACTCTTGAGAGCATAATAATGAAACCATGGTCTCTCAAGAGTTAAATATCTACTGTATACTCTATAGATATAGTTGGTTACCAAATCGCCAGCATTTAGCTGAGGACCACCATGACCGCCAAGGACCACGGGTGGTTCCCGGACCACTGGCTGAGAACCATTGATCAAATACAAATATACGCGTGTCACGCTGTCGCGTGCACGCACACACGCCGCCCATGGTGCATCCTGAGACATTCACCCCTGACCTATAGTCTACCTCTGAGTACAATGTAATAGGTCCCAAGGAGGGCGCTCATCTCCTTTCGCTTGAATAATTTCCCACTTTCCCTTGCCCCTTGTGTGTTTAATTCAAATCATTTAGCCAATTAAGTAGTGGAAAAGCATCCCTGCATTCCAAATGGCACTTGGCTGTTTGACACATGCAAAGAGAGCCTGGTCTTTGGCTATGTATAGCTGCTACATAATCAGCTCAGGTCAAAATGTCATGCTGGGCGGATGGGCAGATGGATGTTCTCCTATCATATCCTATACACGGTTACACCACTTTCCGGATCCATTTTCGTGGGTCGCGACTCGCGAGTTTTCGTTTGCAAAATTTGTCATGAATCATTATTACTTATTCAAGAGGAGATTTTACACAAATTCACACATTGTCATGAGTTAGAAACGAATTCAAACTTTTGTCAAAAATAATTTCATGAATAAAATACAAATAATGAAAAAGGAAAAAGAAAACAAATGTTTAAAAAGTAGTGTAAGCTCGCAACACGGCACAAAGCGACGTGTGGTGAGGGTATAACCAGAAGGCTCATCTTGAATTACGCCCTCATTTCCCCCTCATTTCTTTCCACCGACCTTTAATTAAATTAAATTACATGGCCTTAGGCTTAGTTATTACTGTATCAGTGTGACCACTGCAATTGCAATTAAGAGTAAGCTTTAGGGTCTGACCTGTGACATGGCCATAGGCTGCATGAGATACTTTTTCAATTAAATTAAATTAAATTATTCAATTCAATTCAATTCAATTCAATTCAATTCAATTCAATTCAATTCAATTCAATCAGAACAGATGGTTTAGGTACCGGTATGTACTGTACATAAAGAATGAAGCCATACGGAGAAAATAATATGTTGTCACATGGGATGTCAGTTGTAATGGCCTATATATGAGCTGAGGTTCAGAGTCGAGACAGAAATCATTCGAGGGTTGGTTTGTACCTATGTTACTCTATCATCAATCATTCATGTTTTAAGATATATGGTTTCGTTTGTCTTATTTGTTGCGCTGACAGATTTCAGTGACAGTCGGCAGCGGGAGTAGAAAGACAGATCTGTATGAAATGGGCTTCATGCAAGGAGAGTCTTATAAATGGTTGATGTATTGCTATGGACCTGATGACATAGCTCTCATAGTTCAAAGTGTCATGCTGGTGAGGTGAAGGATGTTCTCCTATCCTATCCTCATTATGAGGACTAAAGTAGCCTACTTCTTTGAAAAATGACATTGGATCTAGCCATTGATTTTTATATAGACCATTAAATCTTCAGAATAGGTGCTATACTAAAGGTCTAAATTGTAATGGGTGAAAAGTACAAATTAATGCAGTACAATGCACGCACGCACGCACGGCACACACACCACACTCACACTCACACACACACACACACACACACACACACACACACACACACACACACACACACACACACACACACACACACACACACACACACACACACACACACACACACACACACACACCCCTTGTTGACATTCAGTGTTGATAATTGTCTACATCTAGAGGACTGTACCTTCCAAATTCTTTCCATTATTACTGGGCAGCAAATATCTCTATATTGGGTGATAGCATTTTCTGATAAAGATGGGCGTTCCTGTGAAACAATGGAATTCACTTTACAATCTCCCCAATCTCTTTATTATCTGCTTCACTGTGATCATGCATTGATTTTTTCCAATCCCGAGTCTAGCGTCTTATTTCTTTACAATCTAGATTCAATTTCACACACATTTCGATTTGAATCAGATGAATGGGCTTTCTCCCCTGTCTTTTAATAATTATCTTCACACCATCACAAATCGATTACAAAATTGCTGGTTAACACAGACACAGAATCATTGTCTTTGAAGACAAAAAAGTTATTTGAATTTCTACGCAAAGACAAGACAGATCTGTACATTTTTGAGGGGTGCTAGCCCCTCCTATACATCCAGCTTTTAGTTACCGTCCACAAACTTCGTCGGAAACAAACATTAAGTTCCCATTAAAAATGAATGGAGAATTTTACGTCATAGTGAGCAAATAGGCATAGTGTCTGTTTTACGTCATGATGATGTATGATGATAAGAGCGCCCTTCACTTCACACGGGTGTGATTTTTCATATTCCATCCTGATTGCTAAGTTTGGCTTCCAAAGTTTGTATGTACCAAGCTAGAATATTCAAATCAGCCTCATGGTGGCGCTGTAACAGGCCGATACAATCTCAGCTTTGGCACAGGTGTTCTTACATCGTAAGTAACGTGAGTACTGTTTGTACTGTGTCTGACAATGTAATTGAGCCCCTAAAAGTTTTTATGCACAGTGTGGGTGGTTAACTGCCATCTATTGTTTTCTTAGTACACAAGCTATCACGAAGCAGGCAGGACCGACAGTGGTAGGGAGAGATATCGGCGAGAGAGTAGTACAAGAGCGGCTGCCATACAGATGGATAATGTATAAGAAATGGCTGTGAATAATTACTTCTCCCCCCCAAATCATCGGGGTCCACCAGACCAGACTCAGTAGATAGATTGGCAATCTGGAAAGCAAAAGGTCCCAGCTGGTTTGATGCTCAGGCAGCCCAGCTACTCCTGTCTATAACCCCTCACGGATCCATTTGGGTCCGTAACGTACTTAGGTAATTAGCACTCATGAGAGACTCAACCCAGCTCTAGTCCTGGCTGGCATAAGCGCCAAATAAAACACTATCTTACCATCAAACTCAGCAGGTCCCACGCCTACTATGATGATAGACATGGGCAACGAGGCTGCCTGTGGAGAAAGCACAGATATAAAATCCTGAGTTTTCAACATAAACAACTAGAAAAGATATTCAGTGTAGACCGAAAACAGGTAGGGACCTAGTATATAGCCTTGGGGGACTCCGGTCAACTAAGTAGTGAATAGGTTTTGACTAACCGTACAAGAAAGAAAACACAGGTCCAATCTTATTGAAGTCCCTGACATTTTCCGTTGCCTGCTGTTTCAATTTGATATTGCCAATATACCCTTCTGACAGCAAGCTTCCCGGGTTTCTCAGTGGGACAGATCGATATGTTTTGATTAAGGGCTGTGCTAGTGCAACTCACGTTCACCACGGCCTCTTTCGTCTGGGCCATGTCTGAAATGACGCCGTCCGTGATCATCAGCAGTACAAAGTACTGAGAGCCATCCGTCAAGTCCGCTGCACACCTGATCCGCGCACGCGCGCACGCACACGCACACACACACACACACACACACACACACACACACACACACACACACACACACACACACACACACACACACACATTAGAAGGTGGAGAAAGCTTATATTGGAGAGTGTGAAACATCAAGCATTTCTAAATTTCCTCTGCACATTTTGCATCCGAGAGGCAATGCCAAAAGTTGAGTGTGTGTGTGTGTGTGTGTGTGTGTGTGTGTGTGTGTGTGTGTGTGTGTGTGTGTCAAAATTAATCTCTACAGTATGCTGTAAGGCATGATTGCAGTCATCAGTTCAGCTGTTGAAGGATTTTTGTCGCTAAGCTAGCAATTAGCTCCTCGCCTATTGACTCATAGCCAGATTGAAATCCTTGGATGTTTTCTCATTCTCATTCTGTCTCATTCTGTCCGCACCCAAATGAAAACAACAAACAATGCTTGCCCACTTACACACTCATTATCAAAATAAAGAAGAGAGTGCTTACATTTTATAACCAAAGAAAGCAACCCAGACACTTGACATAGCCCTCAACCATAGAGAAAACCTACAAGGATGCCCCCTTAGTCAGCTAGTCCAGGGACTCACACACGCAAGCACAGCTACCAGACGAAAAACCCATTGGATTCAACCAGATTATAAGAAAACAAAAAGAAAGCTACCTGACATACTGGAAAGAGAAACCAAAGCAAATGGAATGCCATCTTAGCACTAAAAAGAGAATATAGGCTACATTGGCAGAATACCTGAGCATGGTGAACGACCCAAAACTTAGGAAAGCCTTAACTACGTATAGAGTCAGTGAACGCGATAGCAATAGAGAAAGGCCACCACAGACAAACTCCACTCCCAAGGGAAGACAGACTATGCACCTAACCCCTGCACACAAAATGTGGTGGAAACAGAGCTACACTTTCTAACCACCTGCCCACTATACCAAGACATCAGAGACACAAACTTTGTGAATGTGCGAACACAGAAGCAAGATTTGTGAACTGTTGCGATGAAAGGTTAGCCAATAATAACCTTTCATCGCAATAAAACCACCCTAAGGACTATAGCCTACTAACCATTCTCTAGTCTAGTGGTCTATAATCATTTTGATTAAGACTGTTGACGTGTCCCCTGCTGGCACATTATGAATGGATCAAGCACCCAAGTTGATTTTCTTCTAACTAACACATGGTTCATTTGAAGTGGAGATATTCAATTTCATGCTAATTTAATTTACCAGTTGGGGAATAAGACAACCGTTTAAATTACGAATTATTGTCTCCACCAGGCCGAGGCATAGGGAGAGAGTATGTTTTGCACTCCGTCCGTGTGTGTGTCCGTCCGTCTGTTACCAGCTAATCTCCGGCACCGTTAACCCGCTCGATGCCAAATTTTGCACACACACACTCCCTG
Organism: Protomyctophum bolini; assembly: GCF_963924005.1. NCBI lineage: Eukaryota > Metazoa > Chordata > Actinopteri > Myctophiformes > Myctophidae > Protomyctophum > Protomyctophum bolini. Next base: position 13,248,955 of record NC_137863.1, on the reverse strand, counting down.
GATGCCAACGAGGAACCTCTGCGCCAGAACGGCCTGATATACATGCACACGCCACAGTTTATTTAGCCTAATTATCGCCACGAGGCTAATATAGGCTGTTGTTTCTGTGTGTCCAGAGCTAATCTTGAAAACTACTAACTATAGGCCTACCCATCAGCATCCATTTTCACTATACACCTATGGCACAGAGAGACTGTGATACCTACAATGGAGTTCATCCCAGAAACAGAGTGACATATTGCTACACCTACTGTATGCTGTAGTGTGCACACATGCACGCACCCTGCAATACAAAGAAAGACAGACAGAAGAACGCAGTTTGATATTACTGCATCAGACAGTGTTACTATTGTGGCATGCCTCCTGCTGCTACTTTATCATGCTGTGAAAAAGAACATTGTGTCAAATTGTGTTACATTGAATGTTTAATATAATTTCTGCATCCGTTGCTGCTGTGACAAACATTTAGACTGCCACTATAGGGCGACAGCTTTCCACGCCAATATTACCACCAAACATTCCAAAAATTACACTTGTGTGAAGTGAGGGGTGCCTTTTTTGTACGGGGGGGGGGGGGGGGACTTTAGAGAGTATTCCAGTGTGTATTTGCTCATCCACTTCTACATGGATGACTTCACAAGCTGAGGGAATCTGGATATACACAACCATGAACCACACAGACCACGCTAGCTAGTGCTGGTTATCATTGCTTTATGAAGTGTCTAAAAACATGACAGCGGCTCTTAACCAGAGAAGTCCATTAAAAACTCAACAACAAGAGTGCAAGAGCATGTTTGTAGTGAAGTGATAATTTAATTAGTGACATTCCAGATGAATACAGACAGCGTTACCCCAGTTACCCCTATCAAACTAGAAGGTGAAGCACTAGAGGAGGTGGAGAGCTTCACCTATCTAGGCAGTGTTGTCGACAAACAGGGCGGAACAGATGCCGACGTAAAAGTCAGGATTGGCAAGGCAAGAGCAGCTTTTCATCAGCTGAAGAATGTCTGGGGAGCCTCAGATCTTCCCACAAACACAAAGATCAGGATTTTTAATGCCATGGTGAAGCCGGTCCTGCTGTACGGAGCAGAAACCTGGAGAACAACTTCAAACACCATGACAAGAATCCAGTCATTCATAAACACCTGCCTCAGAAGAATCCTCCGAATACGCTGGCCAAATAAAATCAGTAACCGGGAACTGTGGCAGCGAACAAATCAACACCCGGTGGAGGAAGAAATCATCCAAAGGCGATGGCGATGGATCGGCCACACTCTTCGCAAGCCTGCCTCTAGCATCACACGATATGCCCTGTTCTGGGAAAAGGAAGAGAGGCAGACCACGAAACACCTGGCGCCGTGACCTGGATGCAGATATGAAGAGATCTGGCCACACATGGGGACAGCTGGAGAAGATGGCCCAGGACCGTGATGTCTGGAGAGCTCTTGTCCGTGGCCTATGCCCAAAGTTGGGCTATAGGCGTAAGTAAGTAAGTAAGTATTCCAGATGAATCCATGCACTTCCGAGGCAATGATCGCTTTTCACTCTGCAACGTATTGCAACGGTATTGTTCCATTGCAAATCATTGGTGTGGACTGGCCGTAATACCTATTATGAAAAGGGTCTATTCTTTCAAATAACCACATTCATTCTTACAGGGATGCTTTGGTGGATTCAGCATGTGAGTGACCGTGGAATTACACCACTGGGAACCTATTACAACAGCGGAGTAGAACTTTAATGAGACCCAACTTACCTGAAAGAAAAACTATTCTATACTGTCTGTTACAAAGAAAGGGGATTCAGCAGCTCAGTCTAAATCCTGCCAACGGACCCAGCCAATTCAGTGTTGTTATTAAGAATGCATGGTCCATTTGAGTGGTTGGGTGTGTAGATTCACTAAGGCAATTACTATGAATTTGTGGTTGTGGGAATCCTATACACCAAAGCAAACACAAATCTCTGCTAAGGGACATGCTTTTTATTTCCTCTCTTACCTTTTTCATAATTATTTATGCATTATTCATTGTGTTTTATTCCCCCCTCTTTACTCCACTAATCCTGCTCCACCATGTACTACAGTGCTGTTGGGAGAGATATTACCTCTTGAACTGCCCTCCAACTTTTTTCAAACTCTCTCTCTCTCTCTCTCTCCCTCTCTCTCTTTTGTATTTTCTGCTATGACGGTTCTATGATTATGATTTTACAATTTAGGCATTTAGCACATGCTCTAATTCAGAGCGACTTCAAAGTGCAAGGTCATAGTAAATGACAAACTTAGTCAACTAAGTTTTGGTCAAGTACATTGATTGCAAATAAATCATTGTTACAAAGTAATTGGATAGGAGGTAAACCTCAACCTCAAGAGTTTTAAGACTGCGGCAGAAAATGGGGAGACTGCAGTCCTGATATTCTTTCCTTTTTTTGGGGGCGGTGTCATTCTGCATTCCACTTGTCTTCAGATATGTGTTATGTATTCATGTATTGCAGCATGAATACACAATGTGCATGCATAAGTAACTACAATCCCTTGATGGAAAAAGACAAGTGACAAGCATGTGAAACAAATGGAAATGTGTGTGTATGTAGACTAGAGAGAGAAATAGAGAGTATTACTATAAAGTTGCATATCTCTGTTGTCGGGAGGAAACCACCTAACTCCAACATATATAAAAAATATACATTTTTCAGGAAATTAAGAAAACCATATATTTTTAAAACAAAGGAATACTGCCTCATCAAAGTTGGTGTTGTGACTTTATTTATTGTCAATTACTTCCATGAGAGGGAGAGAGGTGGTGGAGTTAGCTGTTTGAGGGTCCAATGGAATTAAGAGGTTTTTTTGTCCGAAGCACTTTTTACTACTTTCCATTGGTTCAATATTTTCGAAACAACACACAGACGTAAAGGGTGTTCAATAGCAATGATTTATGTAAAATGTGCGTGTGTGTGTGCGTGTGCGTGCGCATGTACATATCTACATGCGTGCTTGTGTGCATATGTGTCCTGTGTGTGTTATGATGTGTGTGTGCCTCACCGCGCCACTTGGTTGATGACTGGGGCAAAGTTGGTGGGGCCATAAAGCTGAACACTGCGCAGACTCTGGAAGTAGGCCTCGAGCACCCCCTCGATACCCACACAGTTTGGGTTCTCCGTGTTGAAGTTCTATGGTAGAGAGAACAAATGCTGATTTTGTGCAGGCATTGTGAAGCTATGCATGGTTACTTATGTTATATTACATCATGCCATATCTGTACAATCTGATCTTGTCTTATTTGTTCACTGCTGAGAAAGATTCTCCAAAATAATCACAGAGTCAAAAGGTATAATGTAAGAAACCATTTAGGCACCATGTCAAAAACTTGCAGCATACTCTTCATACTATACAAATAAAGTGAGTACAAATCTTTAGCTGACATCTCTTTTAGTCATGTTGAATATCTCCTGGCTCTTGTGACCTTTTAAGATAGCCAAGAGTCATAACTCTGCAAGGAACAATTAACTCTAACGGCATGCACAATATCGGAGATCAGAAACAATCAAGCTCAGTGTTACTCGACTTATTCCCTCACACTAATGAGTTTAAGTCAGTCTGCGCTAAACTCAGCTCAACCCAGACAGGACTACTTTTTATACTGTATGTACTATAATTTCAACAGACATGCCATGAGATGATCAATTTACAATTTAGGCATTTAGCAGACGCTCTTAATCCAGAGCGATTTACATTAAGCAAAAACAAAAGCATGGCATACATCACATATATAAAAAGTAGTCCAGTGAGAAGCCCTCTCTTCTCTCTCTCTCTGTGAAGAAAGTAAATTAAAAGAAATAAGGTCATCACCCTAACCTTCCCCTGGGTTAAGGTCTTTCCTCTGGAAAGACCTTAACCCATTTACATTAAATTGCAGTAGAACGAAACATTTGCATTTCCAGGTTATTTCTTTCTTATCCGGTCTCATCGAACGGACGGGCGGATATTAATAGATATTGTATGTACGTATATAGTTGGTATTGTTCTCTTTATCACAGTCCCATGAGGTGCAATTTCCAAAAGACATTAATTATCTAATCTTTCAAATTCAAAGACTCAAATGTAGCAGGGGGGAACTTTAAAGGACATGCTGTTCCTTCAGTCTTTTAACAATAGTTTGGTAATTAGAGTCGCCTTTGCATGACGCAGCTCTAGGCTTCGTCATGCTGGGTTGAATTCTAATTGGGAAAGCTGATTACGTGGCCAACCATGCAACATAGAGAGAGGCATATAGACAAGCCAGACACAGTCACCCACAGGTTCTTGGGAAAAGGAAGAACAAAGAGGAAATGGAAATAGCACAGCCGTTTCAGGCGAGAGGAGTTTGGGTGTTTTAGTCTCATGATAAAGACCTGGCTGATCGATCTCTTTTCATGTCCTTCCAAGAGTCTCTCCCTCCCAGTACTCTCTCAATTCCCTATGAAGTATTTGTGCAGGCAAATACTGCAAGATATTTAGAATCAAAGTCTCTGTTTTGCTGCTGAAAATTGCGAGAACACCATATCCTCCTCAGAGGATTTCTGTCCTGTTGTTTTCCTGTCTGGTCGTTCACTCTGTTCTGTTCGCCTTCAACCATGACTCCCTCTAAATCTATCAAACAGATTGTTTTCCAATTCCTGCATGGAGGTGCTCACAGTTTTTTCATCCTCCTTCCATCTGCCTTGCTCAAACACCTCATAGTGATATACTCTGCCTTGTGAGCTTGAACAATAATTATTCTCTCTGGCCTATTGTGCCAGTTCTGTGTTTTGTTGATTTTGCTGTAACAAGGACATACTGTAGCTTTGAGCTAGGCGAAGGGCTTAATAATATAATAATTTAGATCCAATTTAGTTGTTATTGGGGTATTTGTCACTGCCATCATTACGGCCACCAAGCTATGCCTCTATATGTCAGTGGTCATCCCAACAGCGACCTACTGTACGCCTGTGAGACGTGGACGAAGACAGCCAACACCAACAACAAGTTGGATGTCTTCCACCGCCGATGCCTCAGATCCATCCTGACTGGATCTCATGGAGAGACGTACATCACCAACGAGGAGGTGATGAGAAGGGCAGGGGTAGCACCACTGTCTGTCATCGTCGATGAAAGCAGAAGGAGAATGGCTGAGCACGTACTCCGACTGCCAAGAGAGAGACCGGCAAGTGTGGCAATGGACTGGATGCCAGAAGGTGGAAAGAGGAAGAGAGGGAGGCCAAAGAAGACATGGAGACAGACAGCCAAGGAAGACCTATAAGCGAGATGGGTGTCAGCTGGCACGGAGCAAGAAGGGTCACCAGAGACCGGAGTCACTGTACATTTGCACATAGGTGAAATTGTTCTATTAGGAGAATACAGCTCCCGACGAGCAGATAGGTTAACCCATTTTGGGCGGGAACCCCTTTTGGTGTTAGCATTACGTTATGCTTTAGCTATTTAAAAATCGAAGAGCGACTGACATAGAAGACATTTTTAGAATCTGATCTCAGGTCAGAATGAAAACTGTCAGGATGTAGAAGACATTTTTAGAATCTGATCTCAGGTCAGAATGGGTTAAGTGTCTTGTTCCGGGACACTTACACACAGGCTGAGCGGGGGGCTGACCATTTCCAGATGGCTTCAGTCTACCCACTCACTTGTCAAAACTATGACATTCAGGTACTGAAGGAACATGATTAGACTAAGACGAAAGAGGAGAAAAACAAACAGCGCATCACAGAGGGGTCTCAGTACTTGAAACCCTGCAAATTCTTGCTTATTATAAGTGTCTTTTTCTGATGGAGTCAAACTGGTATTACTCAGGGAATAGCTGTAGCCAAACTTCAGGCAGGGAAACAAAATCCAAAATGGAACTGGCCAACAAGGTCTTGCATGTGACAGATGGATACATTTCATGTTGGCAATCAGAGAGTGCTCATTAGTCAGTGTCGTATAATTTCTATAAATGAACCAAGGTTAGTATTAAGCAACAGTAAGTGAAAATGTCTCTGTCTGTGATTCTCCCTCTTAGAGGAGAATAGTCATTTACAAACTCACACCCGAATCCCAGGCCTTTGTCTTGAAACCGTTTGAAGCTCCCTCCGGAACAAAGGGTTTCACACGTCACAAGAATTGTCATCACTGTGAATGCATCTGCTACTTCTATGCTAGATTTCTCTAAGCCGGTTCCAGTTGGTGACTCTTGGTGACTGATTTTCACTGAGTGAACTAACAGCTAAAACTTAAGAAAACTACTTTAAACTAGACTAAACTATTAATAGTTCATAATAGTTATATAAGCTATAACTATTAATAAGGAGTGCAATTGATGTATTGATTGAAAATGTACTAGGAGATTATAAGATTATAGCTTTTACTAGTTTGGGGTTTAAACTGTGTTAATCAACTTCTAAATAATCTGTTCAGTCATACATAGTTCCGTTTTTAAAACATTGCTTAGATTTTTTAACTATGTGTCATAAAGAGTAAAACTTAGGTTTCATCTAGTTGCTGACATGTTTAAACTATGTTTGCCTTAGAAGTAAGCAAGTCATCACATTGTTGTAAAAGGTTGTAGACAGTAAAAGGCAGTTGTAAGTCCCGCCTCTCTGCAGACCGGATGGGGAGGGGGGGAGGCGGGGACTGCAAAATGGTATATAAACGGAGTAACCGCGAAAATTCAAGGTAGCTCTTTCTCGGATCCGTGGTGCTGCCTTTTCCTGACTACAAGCGCTGCTAAGTGTGTTATTATCCGAAGAGCTGCCAGGGAAGTCCGTTTGGTGATTCCTTTGTTACACTGTGTTGCCGTGTGTGGATCGTCTTTGCAAAATAAAGGACCTCTTCTTCCAAGCCAACTGAACCTCTCCTTTGTCTGCTTCCTGTACGCCGTTACACGCTGTGAGAGCGGGTGAGAGATACGTCAAAACTTGGAGCCTGAATATTACGAAACGGGGTGACCGAGGCGTTGTGGGGTGAGTTCATTTTTTCCTCTGCAGCGTTTTCGTTGGTCCGTTAATATGGACCTTGGAAATTTTGGTGTGTACTGGCGTATAGGTGGCGTACGGGTGGGTTCATTTGGTTTGGCCACGGCGGGCGGGTCTGGGTAGTGTTGGTTTACATTTCTACCCGGGGTCATTTTCTTTAGTTTCTGGTTTGGATTTTTTTTTCATATAGGCTTTGTTTACATTCTGGTTGGTTGTTTGTAGGTTTTTAAGTCGGACTTGCGCACAGCTGTCTGTCGTGAAAACGCCTCGTAATGGGTGGACGTCGTGTTCACAGCTATGAGTACGTTAAGGTTAGGGGCTTTGATAATAATTTACCATTTACCTGCATAGATTTCAGTCTTTTATTAACACATGGTAGAAGTTCTGGGTTTAGCTGCGCGGAATGGCTGTTTGTATTATTATTTTTCCTTTGTCTTTTTAAGCACGGTGATGGGGGTGGGTATTGTGTGCCATTCCTGTTGTGAAGCCGTGAATGCTTAAAGCCTAGCTGTGTCGAAGGTGCGACCGTGTTTTTGTGGTTGGTAGCGGTGGCTAGGGGGGCTTATCCTGTCTAGCTACGGTATGAGACGTGTTCCCGTATTCTGAGGCTTTATTTGATGAAAATTCGAGTTCGTTTTGGGCGGTTTACACTGTGTAGCCTGGGGGGTGTGGGTTGGTTCCTTGTTAGTAAAGGGGTCAGTTGGCACAGGGCTACGAGTAAAAGCGTCTGGGCTTGCAGAGCGCTTTGCAGGGACCCTAAGATAATTGCGTTTTGGTGGAGTGACTAGTTCTTCCGTTTGAGGGAGAGGCGGTGTAATATATAGCGTGGCAATTACGCGTTGATGTGGTTTATTATGTGGCCTGAATCAGGCTTAGTGTGTAACTATTTGGTTTTGCGGTTGGTGGTGAGAGGAAGCGCTGGTTTTCTTTGGGAGTGTGGGTGGACGACGCAGCCTTTGTTCTTGGGTGCAGGTAAATGTTAGTGTGTTTGGGGGGAGGGTCGGTCGGCGGCCATTTTGGATTTGTCTTTGTTTGTTTGGGTGGCGGGGATGTTGGCCAGCGAGGGGGGATGGGGGTTTGGGAGTGGGGTGTTGGTTCGGGGGTTGTTTTTTCTTTGTCTGGTGTCTGGTGCGAATTTTCGGAGTTGTCTGTAGGTTGTTGTGTGTGTTTGTGTTTGTGGCCGTAACATATGGTTATGTTCCGGTGGGGGGAAAGGTATGGGCAGTTATGAGATGGACATTTAATGGAGGGGTCAGGTTTTAAAGTTTAATTGGGTTAAATTGGGGTTTGCAGATTTAAAATAAGGGTGTAGCAGGAGGTAGTGTGTAAGTGTGTATGAGGTGAATGTGGTTTTGTGGTAGAGTTCTCAGTTCTATATGGGGCAGGGCGCCTGGTGTGCACAACTAGGTAGTGAGAATATTGATGGCTGGTCCATGATGTTCGGCGTGTCAGGTTTCTTGTAGAAATGAGAGTTCTCGGTCATAAACGACATCAGTGATGCATTTATATATTAAAACAAGGTAGGTGATTAAGGTGAGTAAATTTCTGGGGTTTTAGTGAGTGGGTGGGATGCAGTGTGGGTTTCTTTGTCCGAGGGGGTTGAAACACAGACTGAGAAACTATAGTCATTTCAAATTTAATGTGGAGGAGTCTCTTATAAGAGTTTAATAAAGAATTTGCTTATTGGTGTGGTGTATTTCATCACCTTACACTGACTAATTAATAGAGTTAAGGTTTGACTAACATGGTGTGGCCCAAGGCTACAGAAATACAGACTTTGGGTGATGTATAGTTATTAAGTTTCTTGGTCTGGGTGTTCTCTGGTCTATCTTACTCCCCATTTTGACTCCTTTGTTGTCTGTTGTCCGGGGCGTGAATTTTTTCCATGCCCTCTGTTTTTATGTGTAGATGTAGTATGTGTTTCTTTCCTTCGATTTTGCATCAACTTGGTAGGATAGTATAACCATGATGGTTCCCCCATTGTTTCCTCAGTGTGTGGTTAACATTTCATATGCCTCCCTGTTTAAACTTTCTTCCCAGTAAATTCTAGGGGTACGCTGTAGGGTGGAGCTGATCACTTCCCCTTCGCGGCCTAATCTTTCCTTGTAGGGCGGTACGGCGATGTGGGTCTGAATTAACTACTGTTAATAAGGAATTACATGAAGGGTTTTTGCTTCGTGTGGCTTGAGAGGGGTGCTCAGTAAATCATGGATTTTTAGGATATAGGTGTATTACTGGCACATAAATCTTTGTAAGGGTTGCATCTGCAACACGAGGTGCGGGTAACATACATTTAATGATAATTACAGTCACACATTTGCTTGCAGATTATAAATATTCTGCTGAACTGCGATTGATTACGGCACTATAATACTAGAGGTGCACAAGTGTATAATCCTACAGACTCCATAGGGAGACACCTCAGTGAGAGGTAACTTGGACAGAGGTTACGGTTCAGTGACTTAAGGTCACACATATTCTATTAATAATAATGATGATTATTATCCAATATCCACAAAGGGTGGAGAATGCAGAAAGGAGGATTCGATCTGCACGGGAAAGTTTTTCATCCTGTCTAAGGTGGTTGACATGAAGGATGTGCAAAGTATCTAGGGGGGAGCCTTAGCTATCAATATTTTACCTTTGATTGGTGTAACAGGACATCTGTTATCAGTATTTTGTGGTGTCAGCATGACTCATTGTTAAAAAGCCATTAATAGTGAGCAGTGCATGATTCTCTCCGTTTAAACAGGTACTGTACGATAATAATGTGTTGAGTTATATCTTTCAGTTTGAAGGAGGATCAAGGAACTAGGGGAGTGAGTATCAATTCGTGTAAATATCAAGTCTTTTTTCACTATTCTTAATAAACAGTGGGGATAAATTAGGTGTGTCCCCAATTGTGAGTTGCTAATCGTCAGTGAATTACATTTGGTAAACATAAATTGATATTGGGTTGACTTGTTTCATTGGTTTAACGTAAGCTAAGAGCCAAACTTCCTGAAGGAACTCTTAGTAGTTGTTATTGAACGAATGTGGAGTTAGGGGTCACTATTCCATTGGAGAAAAACCATTCGGTTGTTTAAACTCTCTCACAAAGCGGTATAGTCTTTGGTGCATGCATTTTCTTGTACTAACGGACCAAACCTAACTGCATGTCTGATTTTTTTATTGTCTAAATACTAACTCTGACCTGACAGTGGATACTTGGGGGGTGTGGGGTCTTTTAAATACCTGTGTTCCTTTTTACAGAAAGCAGGACAGGGTGGACAAGTGGAATTATTTTTCTGCTTGATCAAGGGAGACGTGTCGTAAGGGTTTTCTAAATTTAGGTCAAACGCTGCATCTTTTACCTTCCAACTTAATATAGTCCATTTCGTTAGTTTTGTTTAAGCTTATAGTCAGTTATAAACATCTCTCACACGTGTCTCTGGACTCGTGTATAACATACAGTAGTTGTTGCATTTCACATAATTTGCAGGACATCTTACATCCTTTGATTACACATCTGCCTACAGTTCGCAAGTGAGTCTACAGTCTGTAAGTGACTGGCAAGTTTGGAGTTTCTTGTATATTTCCTGTTTCAGTGAGGTGATATTTTTTAGGAGCATTGCAAGTAGGACTTTAAAGGTTAATTGGACGTGACAGTTATTGTAATTTAATATCTCTGAACTCGATATTTAAAATACTGATTATGGCGACAGCTAGTCGGCAAGCTTCCTACCAACTTGATGAGTTTATCGACAAGTTATCATCAATTCTGGGGAGATGGGAGTCACATGGTCCCATTAATAGTCACTGCTGGCCGCAGGACAGCATATTTCATCCAGGAAACAGTGAACGTCTGGTAGCCAGTGTGCACGATTACGAAAAAATGTTGAAGTCTAGGTTCAGGGAACAGCAGAAGATTATGAAATTGTTCCTTAAAAGAGGAAAGAAAATGGGCAAAACCTATGACCTCATCACCAAGCTGAATCGCGCTAACGTGTTGCAGCGAGGTGCTCATGATTTTGACAGCTCCAGTTCCAGCTCATCGGGGTCTTCCGAGGATGGGGGCACGGATGACGAGGACTTTGTGAACGCAGTGTTGGGGAAGGAGGCGTGGGAGACAGCTGAGGAGGAGGAGTTGAGTGCAAGTCAGCGTGGCGCTGGAGGTCGATCCGAGGCTGCGTCCGCCCACGAGAGGGCAGGGGTTATTTGGCCTCACTCAGGGAGCCAACCGCCAGGGAGACCAGGGGCCCCGCCAACGTGATGCCTGTGATAGAGTCTCCACTGCAAGGGCTGGCTGAGGGTAGATGTAACCGTCCCCCACCTACAACTACAAGTACCGCCACTCGGTCCACACGTGCCGAGGGTCCTGTACGAAGAGGAGCTACGTCAGAGGTCACCGACGGGGGGCCGGAAGCGGTGAGGTGTCCAAGACCGGTGGACATTAACCCAGCTGAAGTATTCTTTTGTCCCTTAACGGCAGTGGAACACCCACAGGGGTTCGTGACACGCGCATACCAGGCGTGGGCAGAAATGGCAGGCTGTGAACCATCCCAGGTCGACGACGATGGCATGTCCAAAGCTGTCCTGAGAGACATGATTGTAAGGGGTTTGCCGGACAGTGTACAGCAGGGACTGAAGAAGGAGGTAGGCGTGGCACGTGTTTCCTTGTCATCATTTACAGGCCTGGTGGTCCATCATGTCGGTATAGTCCGTGCCAAGGAGGAAACCCAGCAGCGTAAGCATACAGAGACTGTCAGAAAGATCGCGAGACTCCAGTTACAGCATCTGGAACTGCAGCTGGCGAGCCTGGCCACACCGACGCCGACGCCTCAAGACACCAGGTATCAACTAATAAGGGGGGCAGGGGCCAGGGAAATGACACCAAGTGAGGGCCCTGCAGTCAGGACACGAAACCTGCCGGTGGTGGTCAGTGGACAACATCTTTACTACGTACCATTGTTTCATGAACATGACCTGGAGGAGATCACAGCACAGCTGCCCCCACTCCAGGAAGGCGCATATCCCTGGTTTGCCAAATTCGATGCTTTGATGATGGGCTCTCTGGTGGCCGTGGGAGACATGAAGAAATTGTTGACGCACCTGGTAGGGCTACAAGGGTTGAATGACATTTTTGCTCAAGCAGGCATGCAATCGTACGCAGACACGGCGAGGGGGGACGCAGACCTACTGGCAGAACACAAGGGATCCCTATACCAGGCAATGAGTGAGCTTTTTCCCACCACAAACTCCAATCAAGGGTTCCGGGACAAGAAGGGGAGGAAGGCTGTACGACCACATAATTACGCCGGCTGTTTCAGATGTGGCAGCCTAGATCATTTTGCGAGGGGTTGTGACGAGGTCCGTAGATTTCCCTAGGTTCTAACCAGAACGACAGGTGCCGCCTGGCCCAAAGCAGCCAGCGTGGTGACTCCAGCAGGGATCTCATCACCGCAACTAGACCATCACAATGAGTCCGTCCTATTTTTTCAAGGTGCTTCCGTTGACTTTGGACATATGGTTGTGGCAAAAGGAGAAGCCTTTTTCTTGACAGAATGTGGAAAAGAGAAGCCCCATTCTTGCAATTTGGTGAATTAAAAAAAAAAAAAAAAAAAAACTGTGAGAGAGGCAACGACAATATTTTCCCGTTGGAAGTGTGCAATTTCTAGAATACTTCCTGATTCCTTTCCTACTGGTTCAACATTAGTAAGAGTGTTCACAGTATATGCTATCAGGGGAACAGTGGGACAGCGGATGGTACGGTAAAAGGGAGGTGTGACAAAAAGCTATCATTGACATGTTGACACAATCAGTATATGTATATAGTCTGTCACTCTTGTTGAGTGGCAGAAGGGGGGAGGATATAATAAAATCAAGTTAAGTGGGGGGGTATTTTTATTTTTCAGAGTGCATTTTCCAATGCAATGGGACTAAATTCTTTAAAAATGTATAAACATCTTAGGAGGAGTCAGAGTGTCACTTTTGTTTATTTAGAGGAAACATGCAATACATTTTGAACTTGTGACTTATAAATGCTTGAAGAAATGACTTTTTGTCAACAAATGTGCAGTCTAATTCAGGATGCATTATTCACATATAGGAGTAATTTGGGTTGTGCTAAAAAACAACCATGGCATTAATAAGAGGAACGGAAAATGAGACTACATTGTTAAGGTTACTAGGAGTTGGCAAGATAAAAGATACATCACAATAAGAATAATTTGATTTTAATATGAGTGGATGATTTTCAGGACTTTGGGAGTAACACTGAACGGTCTGCTACTAACTAACTAATAGTTCAATGCATGGGTGTGGTGATGCAAAAGGATGTTTAATCTTGTGTGGAGTTGTTTCATATTTCCAACAGGAAGCTGATGGAGAAAAAGTTGCAGTTACAACAACATCTTGGCATAGGCGAGGGGGGGGCCAGTGGACATCTGAGATCGTGTCCTAGCAAAGGCTGTCTGTCTACTTCTGCGCTGTCGAGTCGTGATTATCAGCTCTACAACAGCTATCCCGAGGACAGTGGTCCACATCATCGACAGCGGGTAACCAGACGATGTCGTCGAAACTACATCATCGATGGGATATCAATCTTCAGTCCATCTTCAGGTCACGCCTACACGAAGGGCTCTGATACACTTCAGCTGTGTCATGACTGAGGCTGGTATACAGTCGTATAAGTCAAAACCGATTCCTGATTGCTCGGAGATGGGTGATCCTACATGGAAGAAGAGTATTCGATCCAATGCTGTACAGCTTCAGCCACCCATCCTTTGCGCAAAGTGCCCTGGTGCCCACAATGAAGATCATTGCCATTCCTGTTGAACTACTGGGATGTACAGGACAGTCCAAAACCAGGATTCATCTGCGTTTAGATTTTAGTCGAAAAAAAGAAGGAGTATGCGCGTGAACCGTCATCGCAGGAGAAAGAAAATATGTCGATACTGGATTGTTATGATTTTGTGTTTATGTTTTCATATGTTGCAAATTTGCGGGTATAAGGGGTTAGTGACTTTAGATATGTTTACTTTGAATGTATTGACTTTTCAAATCCACAGGTGTGACTTCGTGAATCATGACGGATGTTGTGCTTCTATTTTTTGAGGTTCAATTGTACTTCAGCTTTCAAGTAGATCTGGTGATTCGAGGATAACGTTGATGGTATTTTTAGTCATCATTCAGGGAAGGGGGGTGCAATAACGGTTTAATTTTTCATTTGTTCAGTGTGATAATTGTGTAGGTATTACAGGTGCCAAGGGAGGAGGCTAGGACTTGTGTACTGTTTACATATGATTTGGTGTTTGGAGAAGATGTCTGATTCGGTATTTTGATTATTACTGTTATTACTACTACCATTAGTAGTATTCTGTTGGTTCATACTTCATATAATTTGACAGTCAGTTGGTCGATATAAAAGGGAGGGGGGTAGGTCATTCAGGTTTTCACATTCAGGTTTTTACTATTAAGGTATTTTTGTGGGTTTTAAGTTTAAAAGGGAGGACCTGTTTCTTTGGGTTCATTTATGTAATAGTTTATGAAGCAATAAAGCTCCATAAAAGGGAGGTTATGTCGTATAATTTCTATAAATGAACCAAGGTTAGTATTAAGCAACAGTAAGTGAAAATGTCTCTGTCTGTGATTCTCCCTCTTAGAGGAGAATAGTCATTTACAAACTCACACCCGAATCCCAGGCCTTTGTCTTGAAACCGTTTGAAGCTCCCTCCGGAACAAAGGGTTTCACACGTCACAAGAATTGTCATCACTGTGAATGCATCTGCTACTTCTATGCTAGATTTCTCTAAGCCGGTTCCAGTTGGTGACTCTTGGTGACTGATTTTCACTGAGTGAACTAACAGCTAAAACTTAAGAAAACTACTTTAAACTAGACTAAACTATTAATAGTTCATAATAGTTATATAAGCTATAACTATTAATAAGGAGTGCAATTGATGTATTGATTGAAAATGTACTAGGAGATTATAAGATTATAGCTTTTACTAGTTTGGGGTTTAAACTGTGTTAATCAACTTCTAAATAATCTGTTCAGTCATACATAGTTCCGTTTTTAAAACATTGCTTAGATTTTTTAACTATGTGTCATAAAGAGTAAAACTTAGGTTTCATCTAGTTGCTGACATGTTTAAACTATGTTTGCCTTAGAAGTAAGCAAGTCATCACATTGTTGTAAAAGGTTGTAGACAGTAAAAGGCAGTTGTAAGTCCCGCCTCTCTGCAGACCGGATGGGGAGGGGGGGAGGCGGGGACTGCAAAATGGTATATAAACGGAGTAACCGCGAAAATTCAAGGTAGCTCTTTCTCGGATCCGTGGTGCTGCCTTTTCCTGACTACAAGCGCTGCTAAGTGTGTTATTATCCGAAGAGCTGCCAGGGAAGTCCGTTTGGTGATTCCTTTGTTACACTGTGTTGCCGTGTGTGGATCGTCTTTGCAAAATAAAGGACCTCTTCTTCCAAGCCAACTGAACCTCTCCTTTGTCTGCTTCCTGTACGCCGTTACACGCTGTGAGAGCGGGTGAGAGATACGTCATCAGCCAGATAACTATATATAGGCCTATATACTGTGTGTGTGTGTGTGTGTGTGTGTGTGTGTGTGTGTGTGTGTGTGTGTGTGTGTGTGTGTGTGTGTGTGTGTGTGTGTGTGTGTGTGTGTGTGTGTGAAATGAATTAGATTACAAATGTTAACGCAATCAATGCATGTTTATTTGATCCGCCCCATACATCTCATAATCGCATCCACTCTGCACTAGTCATCGCTCTGGTAGATCCAAACGAGATTAGAAGCCCTATCTAGCCCTATCTGCATGGGGAAAAACACAAGTCGGTTATTGCCATAAAAAGCTGGACAATTTACATACCAGTAGGTAGCGGCTCAAATCACATAGCATGACAACGGTTGGGTATACCGTAAAGCATAAAAGGCACAAGGACGGACAGACATGCAGACCAACAAACAGACAGAGGGACTGATGCACGCATGCACGCTTTGCACGCACTCTTTCTCTTTGTGTGTCTTCTTCTAACTCACCAATGGGAAGCCGTGGGAAATCTTTCCATCTGGGGGAAGCTTGGCACCGAATCCGTATGCAGGGAAGAGCTTGTCACTGTCATAGTCCTGGATGATCTCACCCACAGCCTTAAGAGCCATGGCATAGGCATTCATCTGATACGGATTCATGTAATGCAGCGACGTGGGCTGGGATGGATTACCTAAAGAGGACACAGACACACATGTACGCACGCGACTGTGTGACTGAGTATCTTATGTAAAGCCAGTGCTTCCGCTCTTAGTCAACATCTTGAAACTGAATGATGAGACACAAACACTGTTGGCCTGCCAGTGCCAGATATGGATGTCACTAGTTGATCCATGCAAGGTGCAAAACCCAACACATTGACAGTGACAAGACAGAGCAGGGAGTACAACCACAGCTGTGTCTGAGGCTAGCTAGCCTGGAGTCTCTGACAGTGGTGATTGTACAAGCACAGAATCCAGCAGCATCAGCCCAGCTTACATCTTCCCCATAGAGGCTCTGAGAAAGAACAGACACCACCAACGAAAGCAAAGAAACATTGGCCAGGGTTTTTTTTTAAACCTCAGGCACTGCAACTGCAGCTGGCACATCTACTTCTCCATTTCTATATGGGTCAATAGTCAATATGGGGAATTGTCCATACACTCAAGGCAGACAGTGACATGGATTATCTGGAATGGCGGAAAGTCCACGAGGGAAACTCAGGCCTCAGTCATCTCAAAGTCTCAAAGACTACTGTAACTCTTTACTTACTGGACTCCCGGCATGTTCACCGGCGCAGCACGCCTGATCTTCAACCAGAAGTATGTTTCATGGCCTGATCCAGCCCCACGACCCCTCCCACTCATTTAGATCAGCTGCAAGAGCCTTGCCTAAAACACTCTGTTTATACTGTATATTACTGAGACTAAGACTCCCCCAAAAGCTGACCTTTGTATTATATATTAATAATGGATATATTTGGATCTGACATACAAATGAATTTAATCATCTGGCTCTTGAGTTCTATGATGTAATAGATATATAGGATGCTTGTGTGATTAGAAAGCCTACTTTCCGCGGTGGACGCAATGCACTATTTGGCCATTTTTCTTTCACCAGAAGAAAAAATATTTTTGTTACTCCACTGCGCCGATATTGGCAAGAGAAAACCCCAAGACTTTTCCTTCCCGTAAAAAAAATCCCTTTCTGGCCAAAGATTGCATTTTATACGTGTGGTGAAAGTATAGGCTTTCTAATCACAAAAGCTATCTTTGTATTGGTAGCAAAAATGTTCTTTTTCTTTTCGCTACAGTCAAGATGCCGGTCTGCATTTCATGCGAGAGTAGGAAGTCGAGAGTAGCATAGTATCTAAATGCAAAGGCATTAGAGCTATGGCCCAGAGCTAATGTATGACTCCAAATTTGAGCAAGTTTCAGCCTGATCTGAGCCATTGAATTCCATTATAAAAGGTAAATTATTTCAAAACATAAAATAGCAAACATAAACTAAAACAAACTAAAAGTAACTGCAGCAAACCGCCTAGCAGCAAAACATTAATCCCTCTTACCGTTAGATGCTGTGAAGTCTATCGCCACCGTGAAGTTGAGTTGTGTCCTGGTGAGACACAAACACACACATTCATAACAACCACTGCAGAGAACTGAGTTTTGCATTTTTGTCACTGTCCGATGTTTGTTTTTATTTATTATAAACTGAAGGTCACTTTAGTTTTTTCTGTTGCTTGTGAGAGGACGCACAATTGAGTCCTGGACCTTCTTGTGTTTTATCCTCTTACTGCTGTTAATCTGATCTATAATGTGGTTATTTGCTTTTCAAACGGTAAACTAAATAACTGTGCTACAACTAATGTGGGGGCGATTACACATAAACTGATCACTTCCCCAAATGGTTATTGCTGCCACCAGACATTTCAGAGTGTCAGCTCTTACCCTCCTCTGATGAAGTCCACGAATGTGTGCTCTGAATCTACTTTAAACGATAGGAGAGTCACCTTCAAGGAAGAGGAAAGGAAACAAATTATTGAATATAATAATTAGTTTACTACGTCAAACCACACTTTGAGAATCATATCTAGTATAAGACATAGACATTTCACTTCAAGCTATACTGTATGATCCTTACCGTTCCTGAGTTGATATATTTCTTCTTCTTGCCCTTCTTTTTAGGATTCAGAACCTTTATTTCAAAACAACACATATATGTAGAGAATGAAATGAAATGAAATAAATGGATATTATGTACACATATTATCCACATGCACAGACTGTCGCTCTGTGCCGCAGTATACTTATATAATAATATCCTTATATAGTACTGCAATTTATTATAAGGAGAAAAAACTGACATTTCAATACAATGTTTTCACTGGAGTGAGCAAGAACTCAGAGGAAGAGGCATGTTGCAGCTAAATGTCAGGTTGCACAGTACCGTGAATAAAGACAACTAAGATGATCTGTGTGTTCAGTATTCTCCTGTCGGACTACCGTGAAGGGATGGATTTGTCATTGTCATGACTCTAGGATTGCGTTACCTTGTTAAGAATTCAGTATATTTCATCATATGTGATACGTAATATAAAGCAGACTTTTGAGAAGATCTGGCCTGTTTTGTCACTTTTTTGTCATTCATTATACTATTACTGTACCTCGTAGACATTGAACTGACTCTGGCCTCTGGATAGCTCCCTGTAGCTGGTGGTGAACTCGCCAATGAAGTCATGGCTGTATAGGAGAGAGACATTTTGAGTTTGGAAGAGCTCCATTCGTCATCATACAGAATGAGATTCTGCTTTCTCACTCACTCGTACAGTACATAGAGTAGGACGTGAGGAGGATGCTGAAAAGGGGTGAACGTCAGGAAAGAAGCCGCAGACCAGACAGACTCTCCGGTCAGGAGATCATCCAGACCTGCACTGACCTCCTGGCAACATATTCAACCTCTCCACCTTGGCCTTTCCGTGGTCCCTACTTGCTTCAAGTGGTACACTATTGTCCCCGTACCCAAGAATGCCTCCCCCAGCCGGCTTCAATAAGTCCATGCAGAATCATCCACGGTCACATCGCAATGCATCTTAGAATAAATTAATTTCCACACCTCTAATGTGGACTGGCAAGCGCCTGAGATGTGTCAGAGCTTGGGGATCAAGGCTCATGATGAGGTGTTTCCTGGCGGCTGGCGGAGCCCCAAGCAAGTACAACATGGACAATAGACAAAGAATATGACAAGACAAGAAAATAATACTTATTGCTTACTTAGAACTCACACTTTGATGTGAAGCTACTGCAAGTAGGCTATGTCCAGCCATGCCGTTATCTAGTGGGTTTTTTACTGAAGTGTGTGTGTGTGTATGTGTGTGTGTGTGTGTGTGTGTGTGTGTGTGTGTGTGTGTGTGTGTGTGTGTGTGTGTGTGTGTGTGTGTGTGTGTGTGTGTGTGTGTGTGTGTGCATGATCGCGTGTGATCCTGCGTGCATCTGCACATTTCAGCTTAATGCATGCCCTACAGATCAGAATGTCTGCACAGCACTGTTGTCATGATGACGCTGGCATTTAGAGGGGGATTCTCCAGGGGCACACTATGCATCTTCAACCCCACAGAGAGACGACATAAAGTAAGAGATGAAAGGAAAATAAAGAGAAAAGAGTGAACATCAGGTACAAATAGCCATAGGCACTATAGGCAGAATACTGATGGCGTATAGTGATGAAGGAATAAAAGAGTGATATGGAGAAAAGAAAAAGATTCAATAAAAAGAAGCGAAAGGAGGATTTCTCTACAAAATATATAAACAGTATAACTGTCCTCTTATACCCTTTGTCTGGCTTTGGTTTAATTTATCTCCCTGCAGATGCTGGGCAGGTGGAGTCCTTTCTGTTTCCTAACAATATATGACCAAAAGGATGCCCAGCTATGGTCACAAAGTACAATGTGTGACATTTGAGGCAGATTTTTGTCTGGGTAGGAAATGAAGACGTAGAGGGTGTCTTATGGGAGGTGGCAGGGAGAGGAGAGGAGAGGAGAGGAGAGGAGAGTACCTTCCATCTCTGTCCCAATCATACACATCCACCTTGACTGTCCTGGTGAGAAGGGAAGACAAGAGAGAGAGACAGAGAGGTGAGACTCATACAAGTGTGTGCAAACTGTGCATCATCGTGTGTGTGTGTGTGTGTGTGTGTGTGTGTGTGTGTGTGTGTGTGTGTGTGTGTGTGTGTGAGAGAGAGAGACAAGGAGTGAAGCAGATGGACAGAAAATTTAAGTTAATGAGAATGTAGCATGAGTCACCCACCATCATGACCCTAAACATATTTAGCCGATCAAATTAAATTGTTGGACTGCACTCTGCACACTGATTTGATGCTTAACATTCACTCGCAGTGAGAGCCTCACTGTGACATGAATATTGAACAACCTTTGATACTGTGCATCATGTGACACAAGATATGGCTCAAGAGTCGATTTACAATGTAGGTATTTAGCAATTAAACAAGGTAAACACATACTGTACATCAAATGCAAAAGTGAACTAGAATCATACTGTATATGTAGGTAAATCAAGAGCATCAGTCTAACAGTATCATCAAAAACACAATATCTGAATACCTTTGCATTTAAGACTGCATGGTCGTCAAGGCTTGGTCAAGTGTTACGGCCATGCAGTCTGAAGAGGTGAGTCTTCAGATTACAGCTGAAATTAGGCTAATTACTATTGGTTATCATGGTGTTGATAACAATTACTAATTGTTACAGGGTGCACCAATTATGAAATTCTGACCGATATCCGATCTCCGACTGCGGATACCGATTCTGACCGATTCCGATATTATAGGAATATAGGACCACAATGGAAACAAGCCTAGGCCCTATAGGGGCTTGGCCCAATTAATGCCTGTTAATAAAGTATTCAATCAATCAATAAATATACCCTTCTTCCAAGAGTCTGTTTTCACTAATGAATGACTATTGAATGAGATGTATTAAATGTAGAATTTAGCCATTGATGGTCACATTAGTATTGCGTCATCTATATCTTTTTTTATTTTGGACCGATCCGATACCGATATGGTATTTTTATGGCCGATATGGCCGATTCGCTAGCGATTATATTGTGCATCACTGGGGTGGCAGTGGCTCAGGGGTAGAGAGGCAGCATGGAAACCGTGAGGTTCCCAGTTCCATGCCAGACTCCTCCAGAGTTAGTGTTGAAATGTCCTTGAGAAAGACGCTGAACCCCTAATTGCTCCCGATGTGCAGGTTGGTGCCTTGTGTCCTCCACCATCAGTGGATGAATGTGTGTGTGAATGGGTGAATGTAATGCACAATCTATGTAAAGCGCCAATTGGATAAAGGTGCTATATAAACAACTAATTAGTCATACTGCTATTTCATAACGATTGTTTGTCTCCAATCATGACAACTATAAAATAAAGAGAATTCATAGATAATAATGAATTTCTATCAATTAAAAAGATTATCACATCTTTTCAGTTTGATCAGTTTTTGCCATGTTTGATGAAAAAAGCTCGACAGCGCGAGTCTGCAGTGTTCATAACATAACTGTGAAGTGTCACTTAGTGCACTGTCTCTCTCTCTCTCTCTCTCTCTCTCTCTCTCTCTCCCTCTCTCTCCCTCTCACCCACACACTCACGCTGTCTTTCTCGGGTGCGGCTGTCCAGAGACAAAATGCATTTAACTATCCAACCCGATGATAATAATAATTGTTTTGGGAATGCTATAAGATTATGAAAATACACAGGGCTATGGGGGTGTTGATAATACATTTTGATTGCATAAACGTTTGATTTACTTCAAAACAAATGAAATGTCATAACTACTATAACAAACACGATAGATAGATGGGTGCGTGCGTGCCTCAGTGGCTTGCCTCCGCGTTGATTCCAATAACACCAGTGCTGGCCTGACACAGCACGCACGGCCGACTGCTGGCATTATTCTGACCACCACGGACCAGTACACTTACAACAGCTCCCAGCATGCTCCCAGCTAAATGCTCAGTGTTGAATGAACACACACCCAGAGACATAATCACTCTTGCATAATTACAAGCGGCTGGTGTTTGCACACACAGGCGTAGAACATAAAAAATAGTTTGCAATATTGCATCAGATCAGTTAATTCTAATTGGCCCAATAAGTAATTACATGGATTTTATTTTTAGTGCCACTTAGCTCATACATGCATGCTGCTACCAGGAAGAAACAGACAGACATGAATAAGATAAATATATGTTAGTCTTTGTGCTGATCTCTTGTTTTAGTTGGCCTGCAAGTAACACAACAAATTCCTTATTTATCAATGGATGGAGACATTTGTGTTCATAAAGGCTACAGATACAGTACAGTACAGTACAGTACAGTACAGTACAGTACATGCATGAGTATAGGCATTCAACCACAACCACCTCCACGTTCCCTCTGACTTCTCTGCATGGTCCTACCTGTGAAAGTCTCCATTGCAGAGGGCTCGCACAGGAATGGTGAATGGTTGCCAAACTGGGTTCAGGTTGTTTTTGATCACCTCGGTCTTGTGACAGATGGTGAACCTGCAAGCACACAGAATACATCGTTCAACGCTGTGACCATGACAAACGCAATAGGACCCATCTGGATGGCTGTGCCGTTTCACTCAAATACCCTGGATCAACCCGGTATTGCAGGTGGCATGAATTATACAGTACATAAATGGTATACCCATACCAATCACTGCTGGCTGTAAAATGATGGGCGCACACTTTAAAAACTCCTCAAAGAGCAGATTGTGTTGAGCTAGCAGCTTCTCAGTAGCTATAATAGTGTTGTTGTCCAAATAGTGGCCAGCAGGCCAACACACTGAACTTGGCTCAACAACTGACAGATGGGCGGTATATTGCAAATGAAGACACACCCACACACACACACACACACACACACACACACACAATTCAATTCAATTCAAAGGGCTTTATTGGCACGAGAAAACATACGTTTACATTGCCAAAGCAGAAAGAACAATACAACAATACAGCAATACAATCAAAACAAAAATGATGTACTTTGAAGGTCAGAATCTTCAATAGATCAACTTCTGTGTACCAAGATAACTCGATGCAGGTATAGTGCAGGAATATACACAATTATTAGTCTTTAGGGTGGTTGTGTTCCATTTGATATCCTTCTCCTATCACAGCAACTCACAAATCTTGCTGCTGTGTTTGCACATTGTTGTACTTCGCCCAGCAGATATGGGAGTTTTTTGTCATTGGTCATGTTTTCAAAATCTCCGTGTGTGGTTGTAATCTGTGGGAAGTATGTGTCTCTGATGTCTTGGTACAATGGGCAGATGGTTAGGAAGTGTAGCTCGGTTTCCACTTCGTTTAGTGTGCAGTGGGTGCATAGTCTGTCTTCTCTCGGGATACAGGTCTGCCTATGACGGCCTTTCTCGATCGCGAGACTGTGCTCACTGAGTCTGTACCTAGTTAAGATTTTTCTTTGTTTTGGGTCGGTCACGGTGCTCAGGTATTCTGCCACTGTGTATTCTCTGTTTAGGGCCAGATAGCATTCTAGTTTACTCTGCTTTTGTGTTGCTTCTTTCCAATGTGTCAGATAGTTTTCCCTTTGCTGTTTTATAATTTGGTTTAGTCCAATGGGTTTTCTATCTCGTGGCTCTGTTTGTGTTTGTGCCCGGAGTTCCAGGGCCAGCTGGCTGAGGGGGCATCTCTCTAGAGTTTCACTGTGTGTGAGTGCCTTGTTATGGAGTGCATCTAGGTCACTTTCTTTTAGGTGGTTGTAGAACTTAAGTGCTCTCTTTTTTATTTTGATTATGAGTGGGTATCGTCCTAATTCTGCCCTGCATGCATTATTTGGTGTTTTTCGCTGGGTACGGAGAATGGATTTGCAGAATTCTGTGTGTAGGGTCTCGGTTTGGTGTTTATCCCATTTTTCCAGGTCATGGTTTGCTAATGGTCCCCAGATCTCGCAACCATAGAGGGAAATTGGTTCTATCACCGAGTCCAGTATTTTAAGCCAGGTTTTAATTGGGATGTCTATTTTGATGTTTCTTTTGATGGCATAGAATGCCCTTCTTGCCTTGTCTCTCAGGTCCTTTACAGCTTGGTTGTAGTTCCCTGTGCTGCTGATGTTTAGGCCAAGGTAGGTATAGTTTTTAGTTTGTTCTAGTGGGATTGTATTTAGGAAAAATTGGTGGTTTTGGCGGCTGGGCCTTTTTTGAAATATCATGATTTTAGTCTTGGTTAGGTTCACTGTCAGGGCCCATGTCTGGGAGAATTTGTGTAGGAGATCAAGTTGCTGCTGTAGTCCTTCCTTGGTTGGGGACAGCAGCAGCAGGTCATCTGCGTAAAGTAAGCATTTGATTTCTGTGTTTGCCAAGGGGATGCCTGGAGCTGTAGACTGTTCTAACGTTTTTGCTAATTCGTTGATATATATGTTGAAGAGTGTTGGACTCAGGCTGCATCCCTGTCTAACACCACGGCTCTGGGGGAAAAAGTCTGTGTGCTTTTCGCCTATTCTAACTGCGCATTTGTTGTTGGTGTACATTGATTTTATGATGTCATAGGTTTTTCCCCCAATGCCACTTTCCAACAGTTTGTACATCAGACCCTCATGCCAAATTGAATCGAATGCTTTTTTGAAGTCGACAAAGCAGGAGAAAATTTTGCTTTTGTTTTTGTTTATTTGGTTGTCAATTAGGGTGTTGAGAGTGTAAATGTGGTCTGTTGTGCGATATTTTGGTAGAAAGCCAATTTGTGATTTGCTCAGGATGTTGCTTTCTGTGAGGAAATTTAGAATTCTGTGGTTGAGGATCATGCAGAGGATTTTTCCGAGGTTGCTGTTTACACAAATCCCGCGGTAGTTATTTGGGTCATATTTGTCTCCAGTTTTGTGGAGTGGCGTTATTAGCCCTTGATTCCATGTGCTGGGGAAAATCCCAGAACTGAGCACAATATTTAGGAGTTTTAATATGGCCAGTTGGAATTTGAGGTCGGTGAATTTTATCATTTCATTTAGAATTCCGTCTGCCCCACAGGCCTTCTTGGTTTTAAGTGTTTTTATTTTGTCTTGTAGTTCTTTTAGGTTGATTTGGGAATCTAGTGGATTCTGGTAGTCTTTTATGGCTGACTCTAGGTTTTGTAGTTTATCTTTTATTTGTTTTTGTTCTTTGTTCTTCTCGATTGGGCCGAAGAGGCTTGAAAAATGATTTACCCATACATCTCCATTTTGGATGGGTAATTCGTCCTGTTTTAGCTTATTAAGTCTGTTCCAGTTTTCCCAGAAGCTGTTTGTCTGTATGGAATCCTCAATGTCTTGCAATTGGTTTCTAACGTGTTGGTCTCTTTTTTCTCTTACTGTGTTCTTGTATTGTTTCAGTGTTTCCCCACACACACACACACACACACACACACACACACACACACACACACACACACTTGCACTCACACAAACACACTTACGTCCCGTCCTCGTTGCTGCGGTAGAAGACCAAAAAGGGATCCGACTTGCCAAAGAAGTCTTTCTTGTCCAGCTTGTTGGCACACAACTGCATGGTAGCTATATCCTGTGAGAACAAGACAAATATAGTTCCTGGTTACCATGAAGTTAAGCATTTAATTAAGATTCAGTGTCTGAGCTCAATAGAAAGCTGAATATACAACTGAATACAACTGAATCTAGCACTATACTTGTTATAATCTGAAATAAATGTAATATAAATGTGGCAAATTATAATTAAAAACATCATTCATGATTAATAATAAAAACTACCTAGAAAATACTGTTTCTGAAGAAGCGGTGTGGGCACGCTTAGAATGTTGATAGTATTAATTATTGATGGTGTTAAAAGTATTTAAGTATAGTGTTAAATGTTTTAAAGGTTTCTTTTTAATCTCATTTGTGAAAATAGACAGACAGGCTAATAAGGCTTGTGAACATTTTAAGAAACTTATTTGACTCTTTAAATTCCAGAACACGTAATTGCATACCAAGTCTTAATCCTGAGGCATGCTCATTTGATTAAACACTAAGCATACCATTGTCCTCGTACTTCATACTTGAGGATTGTTGATTCCCACTCCTTGAATATTAAGTGACATTTTTAATTATACAATATTGAAGAGTTATAGTACAATACTATAATAAAAAACAAATCCTGATCTCTCAATCTCATATATTACATTAGACTTGGTTATTATCAAGAGATCTAAATGTAGAATATTCATTGGAAGTGGAACAACTGGCCCCCATGGGGTCTCTCAAAAGTCAGCATGGGTTTCTTGGCCTTGAGGAATATATAGTTGCATTGACAAATGTTTGGTATTTCACACAGACACCAATCCATTGAGAAATTTCGTAGGCGTATTTCTCCACAGAATGTGCCCAGTGAACCATTATTAATAAATGTGAATGTCTGCTTTAAGCTACACACTCAGCAAATATCTGGGACCCACAAGGCTAACGTTACTTGCCATGCCATAGTTTAGACTTCAGTGTGATTTCCGGAACTCTCCTCACATCCATATTTATGATGTAATCCATATTGTACAAAATAACATGCCACTACCTCATAATTTAATTCACTGTTATCTATGATATCTATGAGAACTGTGTGTGTGTGTGTGTGTGTGTGTGTGTGTGTGTGTGTGTGTGTGTGTGTGTGTGTGTGTGTGCATATGTTGACATTGTGATTGCATGTGCGTTTGTGTGTGTGGTGTACGTGCACACTGTGGTATCTCCCTTTGATTGGGAGAGTCTAATTATTTACCCACCGTGCAAGAAAAAAAAAACTTCCTGAATAATTCATGAGAATCT
The DNA here is from genome assembly GCF_963924005.1 of Protomyctophum bolini. NCBI lineage: Eukaryota > Metazoa > Chordata > Actinopteri > Myctophiformes > Myctophidae > Protomyctophum > Protomyctophum bolini. The sequence goes on along the minus strand of NC_137863.1, from coordinate 13,222,120 downwards.
GTCATAATTACTTCGAGTGGTAAATCACCTTCTCCGTTGTTATGACAGACGCTGACAAATGAAATGAAAAGGCGAAAAGGACACATTTCTATGAGTACCGTACATACCATACTTTATTTTTTACCTAAATTAATGATCAAAGTCAGGGGGTCATTCTACATCGGTCATCCAATGCTGACGCTCGCTGAGAATGCCCTTTCACATATCATGTTGATGATGATGAATGATCAGAACTAATTTCACACCCAATTAGCAGTGGTGGACAATAACCAAGTAAATCTAAAGTACCTGTACTTTAACTTTTATTTCTTCCACTCCACTATACATTTCAAAGACAAATTTATATTATTAATAATATATATTTTTTTACATCATACTATATAAACGTTACATTTTAAAGCATGTAACTTTCCTCTTCTACCCCGGATTTGAAATTTGAAGTGCTAACATTTTTCAGTGCGCTAATTGAGCCGGCCTGCTTACTTGGGGGATAAATTGAATCGTGATAAGTCCAGCTTTACCCTACTGACTCAGAAACCTTTACTTGTAGTTGAGTAACATTTGACCGGCAGTATCTATAATTTGACTGAAGTCACCTAGTAGGGTTGAGCACTTGCCTATCGTCTATGCCTAGACACTGCCTATCAACTTGCAAATCGGACAGTGCTGTTTTCAGACTGAAATCTTATAGGTCCCGGTCCTATATTCACTTTGTTACTGATCTGATCTGTCTGTCTGTGTCTGTGTCTGTGTGTAGCAGCAGAGCAATGTGTCATCTGAATCTGAATGATACCAACCCTGCAGTTACTGAGCTCCTCAGCTGTGAAGATGATGCTTCCACACTTCTTCCCAGGGATCCCACTTGGAGAGAGAGAGAGAGAGAGAGAGAGAGAGAGAGAGAGAGAATTATGTCAGTGATATTCACTCTGTTGGGCAAAGAAGTCAACCGGTATTACTGCACTGTCCAGTTCTATGATGGAACGCCCTGGATTCAAACCCCACATGGGAAAACAAACAAATTGGACATCCTCCTTTGACTGAATGGGAAGACTCCCTTGACCAGGAGGGATTCCCCCCCACACACACACACACACGCACACGCACACGCACACACACACACACACACACACACACACACACACACACACACACACACACACACACACACACACACACACACACACACACACACACACACACACACACACGTAATCAATGGCAATGCAATGCAGCTGCTGGTATTATTGCAGCCCGTCACTCTGCATTATAGTGACTAATCACACAAACTGCACAAAGGTGCTGACCCCAAATTCTCAGTTTCTCAGCATGCACAATTATCCAAAAGCGGATGGATGGAGGCAAGGAGAGAGGCATCTCCTTCACATAAAGGCACATTGCCAATATCTCCTCTCTGTCACTGTCACTGTTCAATTCCTATAAACCCTAACACACTAATTGGTCTCTGGGGGAATATTGGACAATCTGTTCAGTGATTCAAGGTAATCTCCTTAATTATAATACAATTGGATTTAGATGAATAAATGTGCTCTGTGTGTGTGTGTGTGTGTGTGTGTGTGTGTGTGTGTGTGTGTGTGTGTGTGTGTGTGTGTGTGCGTGTATATATATATATATATATATATATATACATATATATATTCATTTTTTATTTAATTTTTAGCGAGGCAGAGACCTATTATTGAGGCTTGGCACTAGTAGTACTCAACGAGTTATTTAAACTGTTTCAATATCTTTAAATTGCTATTACACTCATTATGATGAGAGGAAGGCTCTGGGAATAATTCAAATATGCTTGTATTTTTGGTAAGCATGTGGCCGCAATGCATTTCAAACTACAGGTAAACATGACAACTTACATAAGACCATGCCAGAAAAAATGCAACTTATCTTCCATTGATTCATCTCTTAGGAGACCCTATTATAGTATAGCAGGCTGTTAGTGGGCGGGCGATTTTCATTGTGTGCATGAAATTGATTATGGGGATTGTGTCATTTTTAATGACACAACCCCCTTGTGTAATGTGGTATGCCATTCAATTGTCTATTTATGTTGCATGCATGTAGTCTCACTACACCCTGAGTGGCATGTTTAGTTTGAGTAGGCACTCTCTCTAGGGCGCCTCAGTAGCTCACCTGGGAGAGCGGGTAACATATCAAGGCATGACAGTCCTTGGCACAGCCGGGGGCCCAGGCTTCACCGGGGGCCCAGGCTTCATGGACCCCATTCCCTCTCTCTCACTCCTATCCTGTCTCTCTTCTCATTGGCACTGTCTAATAAGCAGAAAATGCTTTTTTTTGGTATTACAGTACAAAAGTTGTTGTTATGGCTCTTTCTTATAAGCAGCTGATGGTGGAATTGTGATACAAAATACAGAGGAACATACAACAAACACCCATGTCACATGTGTAGACACAAACACATGTTTATGTCTACAAACAAATACAAATACACACACGCATTAAAACACATTTGTACGCACGCATGTATTATATAGATTTTCCACTGTTTAAGTATGAGTCTTGATGACTATTTTTTATGTATTTGATGTATTGTTTTTGTTCTTGCCTACTATAAATCTAAAAGTCTAAAAGCTCTGGATTAAGAGCGTCTGCTAAATGCCTAAATTGTAAATTGCATGCACAAAACGCACACATGCATGCACAGAGATGACAGCCTCCTTGTGCAACTTTTTCTAGTGCCCTTGAACCATTGAACCGGTTTAGCCTCTTAGTTGAGAGTCTGGGCATCGATGTCTCTGATTTTCTTCCACAGCTGCAACTATGACAGCAATGTTACTGCACAGACTGTCAATGAAGACATACTGTACATGTGTACATGTACACGCACGCATGCACTGCACGCACAGTCTCACAGCAGGCTCTTGGGACAGTCGCATGGATGAGCCTGGCTAGATTTAAGGAGGTATAAACTCAAACCTTGTTCATTTAAACTAGATTTCATCACAATTATGCTTGTATAACCTTCTCTAATCAATCAGGTCCTCCTTCATGTCATTGACAAGGAGCGTTGATGTTGATGTATGAGGCTTTGTCTGATTGCAAGCCATCCATTAATGACTTTTTGCACGTTCCACTGAGACCTTGATCTGACATTCACACACAGTTCAGTAGGGATATTAGTTTGAAAGGCAAAACTGGTTTAGATGTTTATTATAGATTTTACACACATTCCGCTTTCTTTGGCACACACTGTGTGTGTGTGTGTGTGTGTGTGTGTGTGTGTGTGTGTGTGTGTGTGTGTGTGTGTGTGTGTGTGTGTGTGTGTGTGTTGTTTATATATAGGATAAGAGTAGAGTGGTTCACTGTAAAGCCCTAATAAACCTGTTAGAGACTGGTTTGACATTGAATTATTTAGATAGGGGTTCATTACGAGCACTTCAGTGCAGCCCACATGTTTGCAATTGGATAGCATAAATCAAAGACATATAGTAGAGCAATGTTCTCACATAGGGGAATGTATAGAGATACGTAAGAGAAAGTGGAAAATGGGGAGAAAAATGTTGTGTAAAAGTCACACACACACACACACACACACACACACACACACACACACACACACACACACACACACACACACACACACACACACACACACCACACCAGACAAACATGTTGAAAATGCAGCCTATAGCTCCAGCAGCGAGAGAAACAGTGACTAATGGCATCATGGAAACAGTGATGATTAATATCATGCATTTATTCATGCTTGTGGAAGGTGGTGGGGATCCCCTGGATCAAGTGGTGCTCTGCTCATCACTACTACCTGGCAGTATACTGCATCTGCCCACTGTTTGCGGTGCAGGAGCCCTATAGCTTGAACAGTTGTGTACGGGTATTTACATTCTCCACTGCATGTCCTTACATGTCCACATGATATAATTGTTCAACCAACATTTTCTCCAGAAGATGGTACACATGTTGATGAGGGTATAATAACGCTAAGATAGGCAAATATAGAAAGACTGCAATGTTCATTTTCTGTGTGTGATGGATATGTGGTTACTGTTTGCGCTGTACAACAAATTGCCTTTGGGGATGATGAAGACAACCTTGAACCTTCAACTAGTGACAAAGGATCTATGTTTATAATCAACACAGCAAGTTTTACATCCATTTGGATGTATGCCGGCCACTGCTACAGTACAGAGCTGACAATGAGGTTATATCTTCCCTTCTTCTCTGGAGTCCTGCCTCAGGGCGGACCAGGGGTAGAAAGCTGTCGTTCCCTGATGTGATCGCTAGGGACACATGCTTCAGTATATAGGCAGGAACTGGGGGTGGCAATGAAGGACCGGTGCTTCAGTAGGCAGGAACTGGGGGTGGCAATGAAGGACCGGTGCTTCAGTAGGCAGGAACTGGGGGTGGCAATGAAGGACCGGTGCTTCAGTAGGCAGGAACTGGGGGTGGCAATGAATCAATGATCTCGACCGCGGTCGAAAAATGATGACATCCATTTCCTGCAACAAAGGACTCAGGTAGCTCGTCCCTTATTATAAACTTGTGCAGTCGGCTGTCATTATGTTTGAGTATGCCTTCAGACCAAGAGAGTCTAGGATCTAAGAAACCAATTATATGGAAAAGTGAGGCTTTAATCTCCTGGTATTGGAGAGAAATGGGGACAGCTCCCTGAGATCTCTACCACTGCATAGGATGGTGCGAAAGTGAGATCATTAACAATGTTCATCTAATATTCATGACAGCTGAATAAACAAGCCTTGAAACGATATCAATAAAACATGTTGGCCAATTACCAAGTACTCCCCCCCCCCTCAAACTAAGTGAACTATAACTAAGTATCTCTTAGGTTTTAGACAGCTTTGAGACTCAGATACAAAAATCCCAACATCTTCTCTCAATCTCAAATTGTCTTCCATAACATCTTACCCTAAACAGCAGGATTTAAAGGGTTAAAGTTCAGTTTTTACTTAATTAATATAGTGGTTGCAAAGGTATTCATTGATTCCCCGAGTGGTGGGAGTTCTGGTCTTGTTTTGGTGAATATTAAGTAGTTCCGGTCATTTGGTGGGTGTCTGGGGGCCACGTATTAAAAATAAATGAATCCACAAAACTAGCGTAATTTGTATTGTTGACCTATTTCTACCATATATAGAGCAATGTTTGTTCAACTTTGACCCCTCTGTCACATGGAACATATATTTTGTTCCAGTATCATGACGCCAGCAGCAGCGCAAAACCATAGTTCCATGTGACAGAGGGGTCAAAGGTAACAAAGGTTCTATATGGTAGAAATAGGTCAACAATACAAATGATGCTAGTTTTGGTGCCCCCCACCAAATGACAAGAACAACTTAATATTGACCAAAACCAGACCAGAACTCCCACTACGGGACACAGGCAATCAATGAATACCTTTGCAACCACTACAATAATGGCAAGTATTTCCTACAGCTACAACAAGTCCAAAAATCTGAACTAACCCTTTAAGCAAGGATTCCAGGCAGAATTGTATGTCCTAGATCCTGAGAGATGATTATTCAAGGTTCAAAGTTAGCCTTCATCGTTTCCCTTTGGACAAATCTGTCTTGCACATTCTCACAAGTGATGCCCAGCAGCAGCACACAGCCTCTACTGTATACACACAATTTATCCATACATAATCAAACTACAGTTAACATTCAGTAGCACACACATACTGTACACATCAACAACATTGCCTGATGCCCCACACCATGCAGACTTTTGCACAGATACTGTCTACAAGTTTGAACAGAGCTAAATGATCTCATACTACCCCAGAAGTGGACTGTTTGTGCCATTACGGTCGGGCAATTAAAGCCCTGTATTGTCACAGTCACAGACAGAGTTTTAATTTTATTCTTATGATTGTGTCAATTCTCCTGCACATGTTGTGAATTGTACTATACTGTAGGATGCTTCTGCCTTGTATATTATATATTTATGTTATACTAGAGGTTTGGGCGGCCTGCCCGCGTAGGCCTTCATACCTACAGTACGTTGCATGAGTCATTGTGTTGGGGACGCTAGCCCCACCATCTATGCCAAGCTTTGTGTGTTTGTGTGTACCCCATTGCAATGATTTGATTGGCTGAGCAAAGTACATATCGATGATGAAAAGTGAGGACAGAAAAGTGAAGACGGAAAAGTGAGGACGCCATTTGTGATTTGCCGGAATGTGATGATGTATGATGATAAGAGCGCCCCTCTAGGTGTCATTTTTTAATCACTTGTGATGTGAATAAATATCCTGTAGGCATGTCATTGCATTTAGACACACATATTACACTTCCATGTAAATATTTAAATTAGTTTGTTCTTATTTGAAATGGTGAGTTAGCTAAACCAGGCTACAAATCCATAGGTCATAGGCATACAATTTGTAATATGGATTTTTGTATAGTATTTCCAAAGTTTGCATAATAGATCAAGTCTCTCTTGGAATATATTGTTTATTATTGGTATTGGTGTTCAAGGGGAGTGGTTGTGAGTCAATATGGATCCCCAGGTATAGTGCTAATTAGTGTAAGGTCATTGGTACGATTGCTGATGGTGACTGGACAATTATTATTGTCTCCACCAGGCGGAAGGCATGGGGAGAAAGTATGTTTTGCACTCCGTGTGTCCGTCCGTCCGTGCACTTTTTCTAGTTTCCTTTGTTTTCTTTGTGTTCTTTGAGTTATTGATTTTGTTTCAGGTGGTGAAAAAGTTTAATGTCGTTTGTTTGTGGTCATGAGTGGGAAGTGGGTTTTGTTGCGCTGTGTGGGTGCATGCCTTAAGGAAACGAACAGCAGTCTGCAAATAAAATACAGCCTATTGTACTTGGGGGGAAATATACAGAACCAGCCTCCTCGTTTCAGATGCTCTTCTCTTCTTTCAAAGAGCCAGTTTGTTTATCCAATTCGGGTTATTTAATGTAGGTGTTATTTTTATACAGTACGTTAAATTGGTAAGATGATACAAAACATGTACTCAGTGGCCTCAGCATTCAAATATTTATGGTCTGTGTAATACTTTGAATACCAGATGTTTTATGTGTTATGTTTGTATACAGAGTATTTCAAATGAAAAATAGCAGATCCACAAGCTCATAGCTTGTAGGTCTGAATCGAAGAGCGACTGACAAAGAAACATAGCTTTTTCAGAAAACTGTCAGGATGTAGAAGACATTTTTAGAATCTGATCTGCGAGTACTTCTTCCACCACTGCAAAATAGCACAGATCCACAGTCGACAGGTGATTAGTTTGTTGAACATGGACAGAAACAGGACTTACAGGAGCCTACAGCCATTTTAGAAAATCTGCAGGAATACGTTTTAGGAGCATCAGGTCATATAGAGGCAAACAATGCATAATTATCCCCACCAGGCCTGAATGGCCGAAGGCGAAGGACTACATTTTCTGTCTGTCCGTCTGTGAGCTGCTATTCTCAGGCACGACCGATCGAGATCACAAACCTCACTATCCCTGCCAAGACTGGTAGGACCACCAAAACCTATTAAATTGACAGTACTGACTTGTTTTAAGACACCGCCGATCCCAGAACATTATGCTATGGAAAATAGTAGAGGAAGGGGAGAAAATATAGGGCACTGCTTCAACCTGTCAATTATGGTTGCCAAGCTGACCCCCATGCAGTGGATTTCCCCTAAATACGTTTTCCAGCCCAGAGATCGTCACCATAATCCTGACCCTGGAATTCACTGTGGAAGAGTCGTTTCCATGGCGACAAGAAATTGGTAGTAATAATAATAACTGGATTCTGGTGAGTTCCACAGAGATGAAGGTGATAGGTTGACAAGCGAGGGATATATACTGTATATATATAGACTGGACATACTACTGTATAAGCCTCACCACACACACACACTCGCTCTGGCACACGCGCGCACACACACACACACACACACACACACACACACACACACACACACACACACACACACACACACACACACACACACACACACACACACACACACACACACACACACACACACACACACACACACACACACACACACACACACACACACACACACACACACACACACACACACACACACAGGTGATTTTTAAATGTAATATCATTCTAGTAAACAGACGGTTTGTGATAATGCGAAATGGAACACATTCACAGGATTTATCACAAAATTATGTTCCAGCGAAGTCCGTTTGAATATATCCCAACTACAGCTCTGGGACTGTGACTGTTTATTTGAAAATCCACTCTGATCGCCAGGGAACCACCAAGGACTACAAGTCCTGCTTGGAGTACAAGAATAGAGTGGAAGACCATCTCAACAGTAACAACGTTAGGCAGTAGACCTACTTACAGACATAAACTGACTTCACAGGAAGAACAAAGCTGTATCCCTGTCTGAAGAGGTCAGCCCACTAGAGGCTAACATGTGTAGAGCCTTAAAGCGAGTGAAAGCATATGGATGATAGTGATGAGCCTGATCATCAACGACGCCTACAGGGAGGGGTTCAGATCGCTGACACAGTGTGAACATCCTCAACCTCAAAGTCAAGAAGACCAAGGAGCTGATCATTGAAGGAAGCACAGCTCCATTGATGGCACTGCAGTGGAGAGGGTCATCATGGACTTCAAGCTCATAGTGAGCTTCCTTCCCTCCATGATATACAGTACATACATGTGCATTCCAAGCGATGCGTAGCCGCCGTGGCTAAGTGAATTCCGTAGGAGGTATAGAACTCCACGGTATGTGTATAATAGATTTAAACACTCTTTTGTTCAAAATGGTATGTGTATAATGGATTTAAACACTCTTTTGTTCAAAATGGTATGTGTATAATGGATTTAAACACTCTTTTGTTCAAAATGCTCAATCAGAGATTGCCGAATGCACTTATACTGACTCAGAGCTTCAGGGATTGCAAAAAGCACTTTGACTAGTTGCACTTTATCAAGGGAATGTGTGCAATTTGTGTATGTGGGTGTTTCATGGTGTTTTTCCTTTTCGAATGTGAACGTGTCTCCAAGACCAATTTCTCTCAAGGGAGACAAATAAAGACAACCTTGAACCTTGAATAACCAACTAACCAACCAGAATCTGTCCACGCTGCTAGCATCAGGTAGTCAGTAGGCCTTCTTCGGGAATCAAATGCCAAACGAACAGAAGGGGCAGTTTACACAGCCAGCCATCAGGCTGCTGAATTGACACTTACTGCACGTCAAACCATTGTTATTCAATTAGCCACTAGATGACCATGTCAGTCTTACTGTATTGTACATGCACTCATTTACATTGGTATACTCACTCACTTCATGTACTGTATGACTGTAGATACAGTACATTTCCATTACCATACATTTTACATACTGCACTTCTGTTGTGATCCGCTATGTTCTATGAGACGGTGGAACACTGTCACACACTTTATGTATATTTGATGTTTGTTTTCAATATTTTATATTTTTTACTCTTGTTATTCTTTAATGCAACTGCAATTCATGGGAAGCGCGTGCAGAAAATAATTTCACCCACTCAGATACCATGCAGTTGAAGAAGCACCACACTCCTCTGACCTTATCGTGCAGAGGGAGGCGCTCTCTGAGGGGTCGCAGAGGAATCAGAGAATGTCCCGGCCTCACCCGGGAGACGCCACTTCTGATTCCACCCTTTCCACAGCTGCCTGCGCATCAGCTCTGTGCCACTGTGTCCCTGTGTCCATCTTGGATACATACAGTACATGGACACGGAAGGAGAGGAAATGCAGGAATGAACTGCGGCGTCTGCATGACACCATGCATATGTCAGTGTAGCAGTATGTGTACAGTGTGTGTGTGTGTGTGTGTGTGTGTGTGTGTGTGTGTGTGTGTGTGTGTGTGTGTGTGTGTGTGTGTGTGCGTGCGTGCGTGAGTGACCATGTGCGTGCGTCTGGGGGGGGAGAACTGGTAGTTACACATCCCTCTCTCTTGTCACAAAGCAATGAGGGTGACAGGCCACTGACAGCAACTAAGACCACATCATTCAATTACCCAGCACTTAAATGAAAAGCTTTCATGGTCTCCACAGATACAAATGCATGGAAGGCAGCAAGAGAGGAGGGAATAGGTTCAGTGGATGTGAGGGAATAGAGGTAAGAACATTAAGAAAGAAGGGAACGAACCGTGTGTGTGAGTGCGTGCGTGCGTGCGACGCGTGCATGCGTGTTTGCGTGCGTGAGCGAGCTGTGAGAGAGAGAGAGAGAGAGAGAGAGAGAGAGAGAGTGTGTGTTTTGGAACACATGAATAGTTTAGGCAATATAGTTTATTTTTGTCTCGTCTAGCTATAACTGGAGCTCACACCCGCGCACCGCACATACACGCTTTCTTAACCAAATTACAGTAACCAAAAACCTTTTTTTGTGGGTGGTATTGAGCCGTTAATGGAATGCTTTTGAACTGCTCCTGTTATTTTTATCCATCTTATAAAGCAATAACACTAGCTAGCATGGCCTGTAGTTGTGTAATCAAATGGAAAACAACTCTGCTGTTCAGTGGGCCTGAGGACAGAGAGAGAGAGAGAGAGAGAGAGAGAGAGAGAGAGAGAGAGAGAGAGAGAGTGAGTGTATTGGTACTGTATAGATCTCTGCAGTATAGACATCATGGACATCTGATGAACACTTCCCTCCCATTGTGACCATTGTAGCCTACCTGAAAGAAACATCTTTGTCACACACTGACTATGACATCTCCCAGTGTCACTCCCTGTCAGACAGTGTCACTCCCTGTCAGCTGTCACACCCTGTCTCTGCATGTATTCTTGAGAAGTCGAGAGTGAGGAAATTATCCCATTTGTTTAACAAGTAATTGACATCACTTCAAAAATGATGCTTCAATCAGTTAGCAGTTAGGAGCGTACCCATTCACAAGTCCATCCTGATAGATTTCTCTGACCTCGCCTTTCCTCACGGGAGGAACTATGGCATAAGGAAACAGCATGAGTGAAGGACGCAAGGATGGAAAAAAATAGTATTGGAATTTGGCTCATGTTGCACCTTATCCCTCCCTTGTCCTGTCTGTCACTGGCTCTAGTATATCGCTCTCTGACACTCCCTCTCTCTCCCTGTCCCTCCCTGTTGCTCCCTGTCACCCTCTGTATCTCTCCATTTCAATCCCTGTTGCTCCATGTCACTCCTCGTCTGTCCATGTAGGCCTAGACCCTTTCGCACAACAACAAATGTGTGCATTCCATGCGCACATTTACAGAAGACAAAAACCCCGCTTCTGAAGTTGGACACTTAAGGGGAGGGGGACACAAGCCAACAGGAACGAAGGTCCTAGACCAGTACAAGAAGGAGGTGGAAAAATAGAGGTGTAATAACTTTAGCAAGGAAAAGCCTGCACGTACAGACAGAATGGAGCGAGAGCTCAGGTGACAAGTGTTGATTGGGCAAACCCTATGTGGCCTCATATGTGTTAACCCTCTTGACTGATTCCTGTTATTTCTGTGCCCTATGTGGTGATTGGAGGGTGGAGTTGAGTGGAGATTGGAGGAGTGGCTTGGTGTTTGGAGACACACCTGGGCCTCATCTCCTAATCAGCCAGCAGTCTGTTGTGTTGGATTATGCTCCCCCTATTCTTCAGATGCTGTATAAGATCCATTATTTCCAATAAATGTGCATTATTATTTTGCTACTCTGGTTTGGTTCCTTGCTAGCTATATATGTTACTCCTTAAGCCCTACACTCCATATAAAGTCGTAAAACATGACCATGAATTATAATTTGGGACAACTCTTGTGCAGATGCGGAGGCAGATTTGTCCTTCTCGGGTGTCTGACTGCAGCAGTTAATGAGGGATTGTACACTGCTCTTTTTTAGAAAACGAGGCCACTTCATTATGCATGTTTGTTTTTCAAGCTTTGCGCTTACCCTCCTGTGAAATGTGATGAGAAATTTAATAGGGGATGAGAGGCGGGAGCTTCTAATTGGCAGTGAGGGGCATTGTGGGCAATGTTCTTTTCATTGATATTTAAGTGGATTATCCAAGAGTAGAACACAACATGGAGTCAGGGAGAGGAGCGGAGAGTAGAACACAACATGAAGTCAGGGAGAGGAGCGGAGAGTAGAACACAACATGAAGTCAGGGAGAGGAGCGGAGAGTAGAACACAACATGAAGTCAGGGAGAGGAGTGAAGAGTAGAACACAACATGAAGTCAGGGAGAGGAGAGAAGAGTAGAACACAACATGAAGTCAGGGAGAGGAGCGGAGAGTAGAACACAACATGAAGTCAGGGAGAGGAGCGGAGAGTAGAACACAACATGAAGTCAGGGAGAGGAGCGAAGAGTAGAACACAACATGAAGTCAGGGAGAGGAGCGGAGAGTAGAACACAACATGAAGTCAGGGAGAGGAGCGGAGAGTAGAACACAACATGAAGTCAGGGAGAGGAGCGAAGAGTAGAACACAACATGAAGTCAGGGAGAGGAGCGGAGAGTAGAACACAACATGAAGTCAGGGAGAGGAGCGGAGAGTAGAACACAACATGAAGTCAGGGAGAGGAGCGGAGAGTAGAACACAACATGAAGTCAGGGAGAGGAGCGGAGAGTAGAACACAACATGAAGTCAGGGAGAGGAGCGGAGAGGAAAAGAGTAGAACACAACATGAAGTCAGGGAGAGGAGCGAAGAGTAGAACACAACATGAAGTCAGGGAGAGGAGCGGAGAGTAGAACACAACATGAAGTCAGGGAGAGGAGCGGAGAGTAGAACACAACATGAAGTCAGGGAGAGGAGCGGAGAGTAGAACACAACATGAAGTCAGGGAGAGGAAAAGAGTAGAACACAACATGAAGTCAGGGAGAGGAGCGGAGAGGAAAAGAGTAGAACACAACATGAAGTCAGGGAGAGGAGCGAAGACGAAAGGCCATTGTGTTTCTGGACATTCTCCGACTTCTTGCTGGTTTGTCCTATATAGAGACAAATGCAGATTTAATTTTTTCCAATTAAAAATATGTCTTTAATTTTAACAATGTCAGACTCAGATAAACATATGTGTACTCTAAGAACTGCATTGCCCAGCAAATTCTAGTTCACCAGTGGTCCTTGAGGAGGTTCCAGGTGGTTCCTAAAATGTTGGAGAGTTTGTAACCACATTATAGATCTTTAACTCTTGAGAGCGTAACTGAAACCAAATGGACCCTGGTTTCATTTTATGTTCTGAAGAATTGTTAAGGATCTGCATTATTTCATTTACAAGAATTCTACACAATTAGAGAATGTGAAGGATTGTTATTTCGACCAGCATTTGCCTGTTATCTCTCCTAATGGTATCAAATGCAGAATAAACTAGAACTGCACTCTGTCGAGTGCCTACTTGCGTGTTGCACACAAGTAGGCCATAAATGGCCTACTAGTGCGCAAGCAGAGCGCACAAGTACTGTTGACGGCTACGAACTTTCAAATCTTAGCCTCTCTGTGAAATAAATAGAATAGAATTTAGCTTTCTTAACAGGCGCTGGCCTGGTGCTATCAGCCGTGGTCTGGGACTGCTTGGGGGGCCTCGGATGCTCAAAGGCTTCCTTCAGCCTCTGCTCCTTGCTTTTAACCTCAATATTAAATATTAATGCTCATGGTGACGTAATAAAGATATGTTTCAGTGTCGGGTGGATTAAAGGAAATGCCTCTATGTGTATAATGTAATTTGTAAGTTGATTAGCAGTTGAATAGCATATACTGTGGTTACTTGGGTCGTTTGATGCGTATGTCCCGTAGCAGCATAATTACAGTATGACGTGATGAAGATATGTACCAATGCCAGGGTATAACTGGCTCTCGATGGTGACGTAATGATATGTTTCAGTGTCGGGTGGATTAAAGGTAATGCCCCTATGTATACATGTATGTAATCTGACACCAATAATGCCGTATCAAGCACAAATTAATTATTACGTCATACGCTGCCACGGGACATACGCATCGGAGCACCGGACAAAAAACATTACTTGCACGCTCTGCTTGCGCAAGTAATAATGGGTCTTGATATGAAAAGAGTTGAAAACCACTGCTCTAGTAGCTCTAGTATAGCGTCAATGACGCTATGTGTGGCACTGGCCTTCCCACCGTGTCCTTGTAACACTTGTATTATTGTCTATTGCCTACTATTTAAAATAAAACCAAAATAATTATCAGAACACTAAGATGCATTTTGGAAGCAAGGTCGATATTTCCTTTGACAAAGGCTCACAGGAAAAACTCCCCCATCACTGCAACATCCACTTTGGAGTTTTCTGATACAATATGCATGTTGCCTTCTCTCATCCAAAGTGAATGGCCTGGGCTGCAACATGAGTAGTACGTACTATCTACAGCATGACAGAACCCTATCTAGGTTAGAACCAGAGCCCAGACAGCAGCTATTACTGTGGGTCGTTGTCAATAATAAATGGTCTGGGGATTTGGGGGTTTCAGGGCTGTTTTCTACATGGTGGTCAATCCTCAGAGACGGTGCATGGTCCTCCATACTCAACGAATAACTGATCCAGTCCCTGCCATGCTTATAACCATCATGGCACACAACGAAATTAATGATAACTCCCTGGGAGACGTTGAAAAGAAGTGTGGATAGAATAGAAAGAGAGTTCATCGATAATATATGTTACGGAGTAGCAAGATGGTTTTCATTGTGTGAATGTAAAGATGGTGGTGATAGTACTATCAGCTCAGCTCCAGAGCAGGCTATGCATATTCATCTAGGGCTACTCTAGTAGTGAATTAAAACAGTTTTTGATGGAATGAGAGGCACAGGACCTATTCAGTTTAATATAAAAAAAATCAGGTATCGCAACTACTGTTACGAAAAATAGAAATAATATATCATGGGCCTATAATTTCTTTTTGCCTTTATTGATAGATTTACAGTAGTTTTGACAGGAAAGGGGGAGAGAGATGGGGGGAAGACACGCAGCAACGGTCGTCGGGATCGGGACTCGAACCTGCGACATGCTGTCAGGCGGTGCCTGGACCGCTCAGCCTATAATCTTTAACTGGATATGCTACTGAATAATCAGCGAACCGAGCATTCCTTTGCATTTACAGTTGGTACATCTCTAAAGATATTTTTGGAAGCTCCATATGCTGATGCCAATTTTAGATACAATGTTGACTTCACAGAGTTATAAAACGGGTTGTCAAATCGATCATGCAATCCGTTTGTTTGAAATGTGTGGTATAATATTATTCTTAAATCAGTCTTCCTGGGATTTGGTTTTCCTGGCCCTATAGCCCAGGCAGAATCCCCTTCTTTAAGTAGACTGCATGGACAGCTGAGGGGAAAACCAAGGATTGTTTTGGCCTTTCACAGTAATTTATCAATGATGGCTAATGTTTAACAAGCTGGTAATAGAGCAGGAATTATTTAAAGATTTTGATTTAATATTTTGATTTAATATTTTGACGTGTTCCAAAGTGTTTTTGTTGAGTTGCAGTTTATTGGCTGCTAGCCAGTTTTGTAAAGTGTTAAAGTCTGATTGTAGGGCTGATTCAATCTCTGGTATAGTGGTTTTGGAGGTGTATAGTACTGTATCATCGGCATTGAGTTGAACATTGCAAGTTCTAGCAGCAGGTGCAGTATTGCAGTCGCTGTACCGCACTGTTGTGACGAAAAGAGAGTTGAGCCAGAAGGCAAAGCTCTCTGTCTACTGAGCAATCTTCGTTCCTACTCTCACCTATGGTCATAAAGTGTGGGTCATGACCGAAAGAATAAGGTTGCGAATACAAGCGGCCGAAATTAGTTTTCTTCAACGGGTGGCTGGCATCTCCCTTAGAGATAGGGTGAGAAGTTCAGTCACACGAGAGAGACTCGGAGTAGAGTCGCTGCTTCTTAGCCTGGAAAGGAGCCAGGTTCGGGCATCTGGTTAGGATGCCTCTTGGGCGTCTACCTAGGGAGGTCCTTGAGGCACGTCCCACTGTGAGGAGACCCCAGGGCAGACCAAGGCGCAGTTGGAGAAAACACATCGACTCACTGGCCATGGAATTTCTCGGGATTCCCCAGGAGGAAGTCACTAATGTTGCTCTGGAGAGGGAAGTCTGGAACACTCTGGTGGAGCTTCAACAAGGGGTCTGGGACCACTAGGGGGTAGTCCTCAGAGTAACTACAGCCACCCCCCCCCCCCCTGTAGTTCACAAAGTGGCACAAACTAGATGCTGCTGACGTTCGTAATGACTACTTTTCTACCCAAGCGGTGATGACATTTCTACTTCTTAATAATATCCAATTCCAACCATAAACAATTATTCAAACATTTTAGTACAAGTCTAGTGAACTGGACTGGGGGGGGGGGCTTCATTTGGCAAAGCTTCATCTGACAAGGATGGCCAATTGCTTCAAATTGTGTTGAAATACAGATCCCTAATTAGGCTACTTTCTGCCTTCAGTTTCCTGTCTCCTGTCAATTAAAATAAAGCAATTAAAGCAATTTTTAAAAGCCTGCGAATAAATAAATAAATCGCCCACACTACCAAGCCACCAGGATGCCACACAAAAAACATGTTTAACTATTGTCTGAACATACACTCATCAATGTGACTGAGGGAGAGCTCTACGGGTTATCTTCATTATTTTGAATAAGCATATGGTCTTAGTCATCATTAGTCAGATAGACATAGAATTATATTTTACCACTAACGGCAGCAATCTTCCAGGAATAACTGTTAAAGTGCTTTCTGTGAAGCAATGTATTTTCTATCCCGAGGTTGGAGGAAGTGAGACAGTAGAAAGAGGGAGATTCGGTGTGGAGTGAGCGCTTGAAGGAAACAGAGATTTGTCACTTGGAAAAGCAGACCCTTCAAGGCACCCTCTCATGTACATTTGCTGGTGGTTATTTAATCACCCTATACAGAAAATTGCACCCATGGCATGGGCCCTAAATCATTCATCTACTGGGTTCCCCCAAGAAAAGATTCTTCCTTTCTCTGCTCCAACAAATACAGATTTGCAGGCAAGTGTCTTGGCACGCCTAATTGTCTGTGGCCGGCATTAATAGAATAATATTTGCTGAAGACAAGATCTAAGCCGGTAAACCTTTCAGCACAAATTCAGTCAGACACACACAGTTAAGACTGCTCAGTTATGGGCAGCTAATGGAACATAGCCATACAGTACAACACACAGATAATGTTGAAAATAGCGAGTGTTCCACTGTTCCATTATAGGTCCCATAACATGATGTTTACTCAGTCTCTTCTACAAAAAAAAGGGGAAAATAAATGTGAAATTTAACAACCCCCAATTTCAAATATGCCCTGTTTTCCACACACCAGACCAGTGTTTTGTGTTTTGGTTGTTAGTACTTCATGTTGTACCTGGCTTTGATGTGAACAGTGTATATGCACCTACTGAATGATGCAAAAAGTATGTAATTTGGCAAGAATATGATGATGCTCCTGTTTAATAGAAATGTTATCAAGTCTGTTATTTCTGTTTTATTTTATTTACTGTTGCACTTGAATTCCCACAAAAGGAAACAGACACATGGATACAATCAAAGCGTACTCTGACAAAGCCTCCTCCAAAGACACTGACTCAGACATATTGTTCGGATCGGTGGTGTGATGGTGAACTCTAGATGCTGTTTAGCATAGCGGCCCAAACCTAGGCACTTATCTTGCTATCCCTAAACCTTTTTTGTAATTTTTTTACTATTTTGTAAAACATCTGAAAATAGTTCAAATAGCGCCTTACAAGCTCACAACGTGTCGATGTAGATCGGCTAGTTGAACTATTTTTAAATTATCTTAATTTATTTTATCTTTCATCACCAGACATGAATAGCATTTGTCCCACTAAAGACTATCACTGAACAGACACAATACACTGCAATATACTGTCTTGTGTCAATGAAACTTTCACTAGGGAGTGCCCGTTTTGTTTCACAGAAGGTGTAACTTTGGTTTCAAAGACGCAAGATATATGAATAAATAAACCAAAGGCAATGTCTATACTTCTGGAATGTAGCGGAGGAGAGCAGTGGAGCTAAATCCCTCAACAGCTCTCCCCGCAGTCTGCTGGATTACATACAAATAGGACTATAGAAGGATCTGAAATTCTTCTGAATCTGAAACAACTTTTAAAACATTTTTAAAGACCTTTCTTTTTTTAAGCAACTTAAGTATAGTAAAATATGGCACCTTTAAGGTACTTCACAGTGTTGATATGCATAAATAAAAGTGGTAGTATAGGCAGAGGTTGTCACACACATAAACCTGCAACTCCAGACATGCACTCGCGTGAACGCACGCACACACACATACTCAAACCAACCTATGGCATTCAAGCAGGGAATCTCCAAGCATCTCAACACCTACTCAACAACACTAGCAGCTTGGAGATGTAGTGTCAACATAATTATCTGTGGGAGTCTGGCATGCATACAGCATGAAAAAAGTGCCGTGATGCCAGCGTAAGAGTGACAGCAGGAAAAGAAAGGGGTGGGTTTTAGTGCCTTGAACAATTTATGCATTTTCATGTGTGTAAGAGATTGTCCTTATGTAAATCTACTACAACTTGCAAGTTGATAGTGTTTTAAAGCTGCAATCCGTAACTTTTATGTCCTACCACTACCAGGGATTGGAACCCATGAGGTCTCCCACATGACAGACAAAATGTCTATCCAAGAAGTAAAGCCTATTGAGATATTGCCTGGAGAAGTCTATATGAGCAATATACAATATCTGACACGGGTGGTCTAAATTCCTCAATGGAACAGTAAGTAGAGCTGTTGCTTCCAAGTGACAACTCCGCATTATATGAGTTTCATTCCAATATAGGATGGGACTGAGCTATAACTACTTCAAATTGCACATTCTGTAATACTTGACTAGGAAATATAGGCATGAGTGCATCTGGAAATGTTGATATGCAAAATATTTTTGGAAACAACACAATTCATCTTGACATTATCTTGTGGTTTGCAGAAACATCAATGCCAAATGTTTTTCTCTAGTGAGCAGGCTGACCAGGGCTCCCCTACAGGAATGGCATCCTAACCTATAGTCTTCAGTGGTTCCCAAACATTTTTTGCTCGAGAACCAAAAGATAAAATCGAACTAGTGACAAGCTCACAATGTGTCTCAGAGCTTGTATATTGTATATCAAACTTTCCACAGTGGAAATTAGGTGCATGCAAGCCTGATGACTCACATGCCAAAGCCTTCATTTAGAACAATAGAAGAAATTTCATGAAAACAACTAAATTAGTACAACAAAGCAAATTAGGCTTAAGCCTATTCTTGTATGCCTATTGCAAGTACACAGCAACATTTACAACTAAATTAAAACATAATAGCTTTTTAAATTAATTAATTTCATTGACCAATCTCACCACCTCGATTGGCAAAGCTGAATGTTATGGAAGGCAGCCAAGAGGTGCATTATACTGTATTCGTTTAATCACGAAACTTATACGATGTAGAAAGTTATGATCAAATCTATCATTATAGATATATATATATAAATGATACAGCTGGTCTAAACAAAGTCATTTCAAGCACTGTTAACTTTAGGCTTGTGTTTCAGAAGGGAGGAGGTGCACAGGCGGGTGCAATTGACTATTTGGCAAATGAAACGCTGTCACCTTCTTCCCTAGCTGATTTAGCTTGGACTGTTCCAGGCAGCTCATACATCTCAATAAGTGACCTTGACAGCCTGGTCCTCCTTAAAACTGCTGCTTGCCGGAATGTAATTTATTTGGGGTACGTGACTTTATCCTCTCGAGTCTCGACATACAATATTTAATTATGAATGAAGGAAATAAATGGGTATCCCTGGAAAGGAATTCACCATGGCACAATTACCTGTACATACTGATTTAGAGTCATTACAATAAATGGTGCTGTGTGTGGTGGGAGAGACAGGGAATGAGCAAAAGAATCTCAGAGAAGAGATTTCTGGGTATTGCATTGTAAACAAACAATAGGATTTTGGGAGACTGCCTGTGCCGGAATATTTTCATAACATGGAGAGGCATTGCCACTGCAGCGAGGCTATCTATCTGTCATAAAAGTGGTCATGGTGTCACGGACCACAGTGACGGACAGGACAGGAGGAGGAGATGCAGCTAGGAGTTGCAAAACAGCAGCGTGCGTATGCGGCTGTCACGGGCTGTGCACGTCCAAACTCATTCCAATGAGTGTCAAGAGTGTAGGTTGACGGGAAGCAGACAATGCGTAGTCTATAGCTATTTATTAGGATATTTAATTCATGGTTCACAGGACACAGAATGAGGTTTTTGTTCACTAATATATCTAAAAGATAGGTATTGTGAGGTGTATCATGGATGTTTTATTGCTGTTCTATATTGTGACATATGTTTGATGTAGCATTGAAGTGTAATTTTATTTCTGCCACTTGGCCAGTTCTCACTTGTAAAAGAGACGCAGTCTCAATAAATAAAGGTTAAATAAAAATAAAATATCTTGTTGGGTATGAAATGAATAAAGACTTTAATAATTGAATATACAACTAACAACACACAGTTGGGCTTGCAAGTTGCGTGTGTGCGTGTGTGTGTGTGTGTGTGTGTGTGTGTGTAGGGGGGGGGGGTGGAGCACCGAGGTCAGGTGGGCAGCGAGGCGAGCGGGGGAAACTCTTTTATTGGCTTTCCATCATATATAATATATATCCATACGTTGGAGGATAGAATTTCCCAATCAAGGAAACTGTACTCAAGGAGTCCTCAAGACTCTTGCAGAATCAATGAGACCTGGCAGCCCATCATAGTGGACCAGGAAACAAACAATCTTCAAGTCTCACCAGATTCACAGCTATATGTGGAAATAATTTCCGTATGCCTCTCAAGTGCCCGAGGAGTACCTCAGGCCCTATATAGCCCTATTCCCACAAGGACCAAGCCATAACATTCCTAGATATCCACACAATGGTTTTCTTTATGCAGAAGTAATGGTGTCTGCTGCTCCCACATTAATGAATAGTACGGATATACAGTAGTCTGACATTCATATGAGACTATCTGGCATTTGGGGAAGATAATGTATTGTGGACAAACATAACTCTTCCCCAGAGTGCATGCAGACAAAAAGGACATTGAGGTCTGTCTCTACAAAGAAACAAAAGTGTATCATTAAGAGAATATAAAACTTAATAGACTATTGCTAATGATCTATGCATTTACCGGTAAATACAAATTTGATCAAATCTCTTAGCTGCGCCGACATTGATCTAATGAAGATAGAACCAAACGTCATACGTTACGGAAATCGGACACTTTCATTCCCACTTCAGCTGCCGGTGAAGATTTATGCCATATATGAGGTTGAGATTGTAGAGATTTATGGAACAAAATAAAAAGGATATCAATAGCCACATTACACCCCATGTGGAACATTGCCAGTGGATTTACGGTCGTTCAGTGCAAGTAGGAAAGAGATTTAGGATTTAATTCCATTACAGAGGAGCTCATGAAGCAGCAGCAACAGCCTTACCAGGTGCTCCTATACACAGCAACTACTGTAAAGTCTCCTTGCCATGACAACCCAGTAGAATATAATAAAAGAAGCATGCAGAGCTACAGCAAATGTCAGATCAAGACACAAAAAGCTTCACACAGCATCAATGGCAAAATAATAAATAGTTATAAAATAATACTAAATAATAATAAATGACAAATCTAAAGACCTTGAATGAAGTCTACAAATTGGAATCAAAGACAAATGTAGCATCAAAATAACAGCGCTCGGTGAGTTGCTTGCGTTGGTCATACACAGGGAGGCTGCCTCCGTGTGGGGAGAGGTTAAGCTTTGCGAACAAATCAATGCTGGAGTTTGTTAACTGATTAGTGTGATCAGGCTTGATCAAAGAGTTGGGATCCTGCCAGTTTGCTGTAGCAGTGGTGCACTGGATGGGAGTCCACAAAGAAACATCAAGCATCCTTCTCTGCACATGGACTTTTAATATTTAATCATACAGACTGTCAATATGAGAGATTTGCATCTGAGAGGCAACACCAAAAGTTGAATACTGTGTCTGGTGTGTGTTTGAATAGTTTGTGGCAAAACCTTGATATAAACTGCAAACTTTGAAATTTGAGGCTGAATAGAACATGAGGCATGTCAACATGTATGTATGCCCCTTGCATTCCCTGAATCCATCCTACTCAAGGAGAAGGAGTATAGAATCCCCCAACACTCTGCCTGCCTGCCTGCTTACTACTTACCATATTCCAGTCCACTTGAAATTAATCTAAAAGTGTGAAGCAGAGATGAACCTTATGGATGGCACAAGAAAGAATTACGCTTCAGTTCCACGTGATGTCTTTATAGAAAAAAGGGCGATGGCGGTAGAAATTAATTAAATAGTGAAAAATCACATTTCGTCTCTAGCCCTAGGTAGGTCAGTTGCCCATGATAGAATACAAAGCAGATGGCAAGACACATCATTCATGCATCATGTACTTAATTGTTCTTACAATGACATGCGTGCC
The DNA here is from genome assembly GCF_963924005.1 of Protomyctophum bolini. Classification (NCBI taxonomy): domain Eukaryota; kingdom Metazoa; phylum Chordata; class Actinopteri; order Myctophiformes; family Myctophidae; genus Protomyctophum; species Protomyctophum bolini. The sequence continues at coordinate 13,199,660 of NC_137863.1, read as the reverse complement.
TGTCTGCATTTGTCTCCGTTTCTCAAACCACATTATGTTGTTAACCTCCATCTACAACTGAAAACAGTGGCCCTTGATGCTCTCTTCAAGAAAACCTTAGATTTAATTAAAGAATGCAAATTCGAATGCTAGCAGTGTCATTCTGTCAAGGTGTGGTATAATTGTAACGTCACAAGAGTGCATGTCTCTTCGGCTTGGATTGTATTCCAAGCATTAGGGTGCACCCACGTTTACTTTATTCTTTTATATATTTTGTTAATTGTGCTTGATATTGGAGTGTGGTTTTACATGTTAATTGTAATTATATTAATGTTGTCTTTGCTTGTATGAATGTAATGGGTGGTTAACAATAGGGTATTGAAAATATTGGACATTTTGTAAGGGGACCGTGGGACAAACAGCACGTTTTGTTGCTATCAAAAAAGATTGCAGCAGATCCCCTCCGTCACACGTGTCCTAATCTAAGGGATTTTGGAACTCATTGAAGTGAATGGATACTCTTGAAATGTCCTATTTGTCTGATAGAGGTAAATGAAATTTAAGCATGCAAAGTTTAAAAAAATTAAAAGCTGTTCTTGTTTATTTAAACACTTTCATCTGCAAGAGTGTGTCATTACAGAATAAACCCAATAAAGCTCAGAGTGTGAAAACTGTATCTGGCTGTACTGTACTTAAGCACAGTCGATATCAGACACTTTCACACCCGTGGGCACTCTAATCCATTATTGACATTATATGAACCTTGGGACATACCTTACATCACCAAGAATGGTGGTCCCTTATTGCCCAAGGGTTCCCACAGACATACCTACAGACATTCCGACAGCCGATTTGCTCAGACACATATGACGTAAATGATCCATTCATTGTCAATGGCATTTAATGTTTGTGTTGAGACAGAATCTACACTATAGCTGTTTATAGGAGGGACTAGCGCCCCTCAAAAACACTTGAGGGCATTCTTCTGTAAGGCGCTTCCATTCTAAACTCACCTTCTCATCTTTCTCTCACAACCCATGTCAGTTGTAGCCTACATCTTGTTCTGTGGGACACAACTACACATCGACATCACTTTCTGAGTGAGCAACAGTTGGGGCACATCTTTCTTATCCATCATCCGCTAAACCCTCACTGGTGAAATACACCTACGTATGTCATCCAAGGGCATCAGAGCCTCTCTCTTAATATCGACAAGCTGTCTGAACTATAGGAAATGTTCCTGCATGCTTGTATGAAGATAAATGATGGCACAGAAGAAGACCTAGGCTGGGAATGTGATTTATAGATTGCTGATAATGAACTACGTAGTTCATAATTCGGACAGAGGAGTTCCCCCCTCACTGTTGAGGTTGTTTATGTTATCACACAGAGAGTCTAGCCAATAATCAATAAAGTATTTTTCAGGACAGGTGCATAAAAGCATATTTTACATAATTAACAAGACCTTGTAACTTATCTAGTTAATATTTGTTCATGTTACCCTCCCAATTACTTATTGTGGGGGTTAGCAGAGATGGAGCACTCATGGAGAGGCTTAATTATCAAATTGGGAAGGGGAGAAAATGTTTTTTTCTTTTGTCTGGGAGGGGCGTCATGGGGTGCTCAGCAAAATATATAAAACAACATTTGCCTGCCATAGATCTTTTACTTCTCAAACTACAACAAAAACAACAACAAAAAGTGTTTTTCTACTTTCTAATTCTTTGTTTGGCCCGAAAAATTGTGTTTGTTGTCATGATTGGTCACGATAAGAGTTCGCTTTGTCTGCGGCGTAAATGTCTTTAAATAAATACTTTCTGAAAAGTCTATGAGGAAAATGAATAGGGATTTCTTTTCCGGGTCTCTCGAGGGGGCGGGACTGCGACGCTCTATAGCGGTCGCCGGTTCCCACTTTGAAAGCCACTGCCAAACTCATTGTTTTCACCCAATTTGATATTCACTTGACTGTACATAATACCTCAATGCCAGTCTGCCTTTGTAGAATCACTCTCTGAACCAGTACTTTATTTTTGCTTGGAATCTATATAGCCTATAATGAGTACAGAGTGCAGGTAATACTGGTGCAAATCACAGGGAATCTTAGCAAGCTACTGTAGGTGTGATGAATTGTTTTTACTTTCCCAGTACAGCCAGTCTATTCCTGGCTACTGACCAGGATCCCCTTGGGCAACTGGGGGTTAACTGCCTCGTCCAAGGGCACCTCAAGCACAGTGTTTCAGTGACGTCATGGGGCTTTGAACCAGGGATCTTCTAGACACAGCCTTAGGCGGTTGTAAACATCCATTATAATGTGTGCCGTGTGTGTGTGTGTGTGTGTGTGTGTGTGTGTGTGTGTGTGTGCACTGTGCATGCGCCTATGGCAGACTCACGAGAGTGTTTTCTCCATCCTGCTGCCTGTGGAGCCAATGATCTCCCCCAGTGTACAGAACATCTGTCCCAGGAAGTCCTATAGGAAACAGCAGACAACAGGGCAAGGTGTTTAACATGGTACAGTGTTCTTCACAGTATACAGAAGAACCAGAGAACAAAGCTAATTGTTTAACGTGGTACACAGGTAGCCTACAAGGCACACATTTTAAAGCTGCAATCTGTAACTTATTTAACTGGATAAAATTATATTTTAAATATTGTATCGATCCGAGCTGGGATTGAACCTAGCTGGCTCAGAGGATCGCATTACGAATGGGCCACTTCTGTGGGGTGTCCACACTATGTTAAAACAATATATCTAGCACATCTGTGATTGGAGACTGGTGTCTCTACTACTGTTCCATTAACAAATGTAGACCCTGGTGTCAGATAGGAGTAGGACACCTACTGGTTGACAAGTAGTACTTGTGGCTCATTATTGCATTATCTCCTCCGACCAAGCAGGGCATTTCTAAAAATGAAAATGTATGTACTGAAGTGAATTTCATAATAATTCTTTTTATTACTGAAACCTGAAAACAATCCGAGCATTGTCTCACGAGATTTGCCTGTACTCATCCCATGGTTTTGTACCCCATTTTTTCACCCGTTGCCAATTGCCAAAACTGTAATCCTGGGAGCTACTCTCCCTCTGCCAACCTGAGCTCATGCTTCCTTCAATGTGAGCAGGCCGCTTCTTATCACCCGACAAGGGGGAGTTTCCCCAGTAGGACTTAGCGTGTTCCTTTCCCCTCCATCAGGCACCCGGCTGAACCAGGGGGAGGCAGTATAGAGACCAGGATTACTGCATGTTTCTTGTGAGGGTAACTAGGGGACACGAGGAGAACCACCTCCATTCTATTTTCAACATTAATTCTGTGTCAAAAAGTAAGAAAAATAATGGAATAGAATGTTCTCTTCTTAAATGGTTCTTTGAGAGACAATTTGTACTGAATACTTGCCAGATGGTCCATTATTTCTTAAGTGTTTCGACAATCAAATTAAAGTTAATCACAGAGACCAAGATCGCCCACTGAATATGTTTATGCAGTGCTAAGACCAGGCTTCTAACATAAAAATGTCCAAGCGATAACAAGACAGGAAAGAACGAAGAAGAGAGAATGTCACGGAAAACTGGCATACCTTCTTCTCATCCAAGTTGGAGCGCAGCAAAGAAAGACAGACAAAAAAACACAATCAAAAGTATTAGTATATAGTAGGCTATGTTAAACAACATGCTTTGTCACATAAAAAACATATAGCGACTTTTTTTGCACATAAACATACAAGGATCAGAAATGAGCTGATATACTGTAGCTGCTCAGTAAAATGTCAAACTGTTACAGCCTGAGGGACAAAAGCATCTCAGAGCTGATTTAATATATATGGCTTCTTAAATCATTATTATAATCAGCTATTCAAGTCCCTTTAGGACTGTGGCCGATTCTAAAAACGCCTTCTAAATCCTGATCTTTAAGTTTTCTGAAAAACATACGTCAAAAATGTTATTTGCTATATATATATATATATATATATACACCCGTTTCCGTCATGAAGGTAGAACACTAAAAGGGGTTTCAAGTCTATTACTTTCTGAACCATATTAGCAATATTATTGTCTTGAAGTCTTATAAAGAGAGAAGAATTATTGAGAGAATTGTTTCATATGTGCTTACATGTTTAGAGAGGTTGCAGCTTCTGGTGTCAACATTGTACCTGAAAGACAGTTTAATAACACACTGAATTAAATGTGTTCATGAACTGTACATAGAGCAACAGTAACACATACAGACTAGGCATGTGGAAAATAATCGATACGTATCGATACATCGATTATGACGTGCGCGATGCGAGTGAATCGGTTCATTCACTGTGTGTCGGTAGAATTGACGGGTGAAATCTCGATGGATCGTTCGCGGAGTGCTTGTATCGGTAAAATCCGTGGTTGCACTGTTTTTTCATGGTAAATTTCACCCTATCCTGTGTTTCCGAGGCGCATTCAACGTACCATCAGAAAGGAAGAAAAAAAAAGGCCTCTCGCGAGTCGCAGCGCAGACACAGGGCGCGTTCGGAAATAGCGCACTGAGCCCACTGTGCAATGCAAACTAATAGGAGAGTGTGCTCCGGTGTGGTATTTCCGAACGCGCCCACAGTCAGTGAACAGAAGCTACCGTACGACGGTGCAGAGGGTGCTTCCCGCAGAGGAGACACGTTGAGAACAGACAGACTCAGACTATAATAGCACCCGCGACTAACAGAAGTGAGCCCCACGCATTAAACAAGAAGCACCACCTTTACTCTTTAGCTTTATAAAATAGCTGTCCGAGTAGCTTTGTCCGTCGATCAGTTGACTTTTCACTGTAGCGCTGCGTGCTGGACTGCTGGTAATGAGCCACACTCCACAGCTGTGCTTGCTGATTATCCGACGCAAATCTGCGTCGCGATCATTATCAATTTGTAATTAAAGAAAGCTTCTTCAGTCTGCACACACGTGTACAACAACAACAACGCCACAGCAACTTTCCACTGTCCAGCTTTCCCCTGCTGTTCTCTGGGATAGAAGCCTTATTTATATTCTGCAGCAAGACGGTGTCGCACGCCTAAAATTGCAGATCCACAAGCTCACAGCGGGGCGTGGATGAGACGCGTTGTGAGCTTGTACATCTGCTATGAATTTATAACGTTAATAATACATGCAGGCCAGGGTCTTCAATGTTTTTCAGGTCAAGCCAAGGACCACTTAGCTGAGAGTGAGAGATCAAGTAGGGACCCCCATATAGGTAATTATATTATAAAACTGTTGCAGATTAAACTAGACATAGACTTGTTTGACAGCACTACAAGTGTGACCTGTAATTTTTGTTTTGTTTATTTGTTTCTTTTCTATTTATATGTTGGTAACATTAATTGATGAACGATAGGCTATTACATTTTAATCTCTTGAAACCTCTATACTCAAAACCTCAAATTGACCTTTGAGATATAATAATTATACTATAGCCTATGATTATTAGTAATCTAACAATTCCACAATAACCAGCAGAGAGCAGACCCTTTGTTTACTTACAGAATTCTATAAGTTGGGTTGTTTGAGATGCAGAGCTATAATACTAACCTACAGTAAAACAATAAATTGCTTTGAATTTAAAAGTAATGCATTTTTACATGTTTTGGGAAATTAATAGAGCTTTAATATAAATCCTTTCTATTGTGATGAATCGCCATCAAATCGTATCGGTAGAGGGGTGAATCGCATCGTATCGCATTGATTTGAACTAAATGGTTATCGCATCGCATCGCATCGGGAAGAGGGAGAATCGTATCGCATCGTATCGCCAGGGGATTCCATGTATCTCTAATGTATCGTATCGCTGGCAGTGCATCGAGATGCGTATCGAATCGTGAGATGAGACGAGATTCACATGCCTAATACAGACACGCACCAGTTAACCATCTCAACTGGAATCTCACTTGACATAATGCACACTGAAAACCACTCGAGAATACACAAGATAAATATCATGTTTGCTAAATAAATAATAATAGTGTGTGTACAGTATATTACATCTAAAGGAAGCATCAAGATAGATAGATGATAAAATGAAATGAAATGTATGGATCTGGAGCAGCAAAGTAGTAGATCTCAATCATGCTCACTACTTTGGAAGAAATTAATCACGGTTTTCTTTGTTCTAGCGTTGTTCCCTTCCTCAAGGCTACAGTGTATCTCCCTGGGACAAAGGTTTCTGTTCATGTTCGACAGAGGAAAACCACTTGCGTGATGAATAATAATACACATTTACGGTGTATCCTTCAGCTCTCTCCACCTCTCTCTCCATTATTCTCTCCCTTCTCTCTTTCCACGCACATTCTCAGTTTAAGTCTTTTTGAAGTCGACATTATGGCTGGCAGTGCCCACAGGCCCACACAACAGCCTTCACCTCACCTGCCTCTTGTCTTGATCCATTAGGAAAACACATTGACGGGATGGAGCAAAAAGTATATTCCCTGGCTTCCCTTGCTCCCGATCCGATTCCGATCATTTGATTTTGAGACATAGGCCTACCGATACCGATCTTTCCCTAGCTGATCTTTATATTTTTATACAACACTTATGCCATATCACAATAGCAAATATCCTAATGTATGTCACTCTAGTGTAGTCTGTTGTGTTGCCTTTCAATTAATGAAAGGCAAAATGTGACTATGCTTTTATTAGAATGACATGTCATTGTGTTGTTTTTTCTTTCTATGAAAACATGGAATCATAGCAAAATAATGATGTATTAATTAGAGTGAATACAGTTCTACAGCTTATAGAACTGAGGTCAAGTTAAATCTCTTAAAGAGTAGGCCTATCTCTTTCATTCAGAGAGAGTACTACAGACACCTATGCCATCATGCATAGCAGGGGTTGCATTTCCTTTGTTTTCATCATAGGTGCCTTTGAGTGTGATGATCTCTGACTGGGACCAGAAGAAAAACAACTAGCTTAAACACAACCGTTTTTACAAAATCTCATTGCTTATACATCTTTCTTTGAGATTTACATTAGACAATAAAGAAATCAGATCTTTTCTCCCCGATTCCGATCTTTTGAAAATCATGTACCTATTATACGATACCCATTGTCAGAACTCCGGGCCCGTTGCACTAATCTGTCTGTCACGTCCCTTTTATGCCCATATGGAGATTCCTAATGTAATCAGTATGGCCATATAGAGTATGGGCATGGCCATATGGACAACCGGCCATATGGACAACCGCCTATCTGACCGGCTTGATGCCAGACACCACACTCCCTCGGGGCCTCTGCGACGCTCGCACCGAATTTGAAGTCGGTCGGTTGGACAGACGTCATCTAGGGTATCCTACACTAGGGAGGCTTTTAGCCTCTGGACTTTCTCCCTTAGCCGCTCTCCCCATAGCCTCCCAGTTCTGTTGATGGACAGAGGAGTTCTGCATGGTCAGGAGAGAGAGTGGGACACCTTGGCAAGCGTGACAGAACTGACAACTGTGTGACGGACAGACCAACGGTCTGCCTCACCTCACCGCGACAGAACTGACCACTGTGTGACGGACAGACCAACGGTCTGCCTCACCTCACCGCCTCCAGCATCTGGGAGAGCTATAGGGACATTTGTGGGGAACAACGGTGTGCGAGTGTCTCAAGATGGAAGATTTCTCATCAACAAATGTTTGGGTTACTTTACATGTTGTGCTTCTTCGAGATACCATTGCATGTGATTTATCTTTAGCGGAGAGTCCACATACATCCCAAAATGAAAAGACAGTTGCTGAGAATAAATGAGAAACGATCTCCTGATGTCCACACACTCGCGCTCCTTTACGGTACATTTATTACCACACTTTTGCAGTATTGTAGGTCCTTATATCAGTAGAATGACAAACAATTAAAAAAAATGCTTCTGCAAATGTTTTGCATCAAACTATTCATATAGTTGACGGCTCATTCATATAGCTCCTATTTGCGGTGAAGATTCGACCTTGTTTGTTAAATTATGTTGCTTTATCGGTCCATAATATTGACCGAACAGTATGCGTGTTTTGGGGCATATTAATCGCATGAAACAAATGTTTCCCGTGTATAAAGACATGCTTGGTCCGACCATGTTTTATATTAAACATGAATGACAAAGACAAAGTACTTCTGTTTGAGCAGTGCATTGCATGTGTCACCATGATAGTGATGTGGACTCATGGGCCATGCAGCAAATCACTTAAATTATCCAAAAATAAAGAATTAGGACAAAGCATATATATATATATACATGTATGTATAGTGTGAAATAGTGTGAAATACAATATTTAAAGTCTATAAAATATTTAAAAAAAAAGCTATTAGAAAGGACATGAAAGAAGCATCAGGTCTGGTAAACATGATTTATTATACTTGTTACCTTTTGCTGAATCTATTCTCTTTCCCAAAGAGAATAGATTAAATATCAGTGTAGCACAGCTTATCTAAGAAATAAAGGTGACTTAAAATGGCAAGACCAAGACAATGCATAGCAACACGATAAGCACCTCTAGGGACATATTCTACAAGAAAGGGGCCGATAAATCAAAACCTCATTTACTGTGGGGTTGTCTTTCATATATGATAAAAATCATGGTTGCTCAGTAGTACAACAGTAAACATTTCATCACTGTGTTAATTAAAATCGAATAAGGGAGTAAGGGAGATGTGTGTAGTCACTTTTCTCATATGATCTTCCTTTGTAATAGTATTATACCTGCAAGAGCTAGATACATTTCATACCGCTGTGGTTTTGGGGTTTCTTATTTTCACTGTTTGCAGTGAGGAGTTAGAGTAGGAGTTTAGAGAGGATAATGAAAGTGCAATGCAACCAGTAATATCACCAGCTGATAGCACTGCAGAATACAGAGCTCTCTGCCATTTCAAACAGTTCTATAGAAGTCACTCCAGAACCCCCACACGTACAGTACGTTTATTACTCTCCCTCTATCGCTCTAGCTTTCTATCTCTCCTCTCCCTTTTTCCATTTCAATTGAAATATCCCACCCTCAACAACGGCTTTGTACACAAATCCCCTTGACCGTCTATGTAAAAATGCTCTAAGGCTGTCTTGGGTGGTAACAAATGAAATTACCACACAGTGGGATAAGCCTGTGAGTGATGGCCAAATGAGATTTCAGTGTGGAGGAGTGATAGACTTGCTCGTAAATCTAATGACCTTCAATTACATGGTGGGCGACAAGAGAAGGCAGCTGAGCTTCTATATTTGAGACAAAGGTGGGATTGTACACATTCTTATGATGCAAAGACAAGAAACACTTTGTATAGTCTTTTGTAACAATGAAAGTAAGAAGATTATTGTTTCATGTGACAGGTGTTGGCCATGCTGAAGTGAACATGGGCAAAAGGGAAGAAGGGCGATGGAGTATTAAATCAAGCTTAAGAGTCTAAAAACAATGTAGACAAACCTTAATTACATTCCTCTGTAACTAGTTTTTGCAGCACCTGTGCATCCTCTGCACTGGTAACTTTCAGAGGAAGGTTAGAGGTAGGTTAGAGCAGGGGTTCTCAACCCGTGGGTTGCAACCCCTCGGGGGTCGCCAAATTATTTTGTGGGGTCCCCAAATGATTAAAACAATAAAATAAAATAAATTTGTAACTGAATGGCTGGAAAATGGAAATGAAGAGTTTACATAAAGTAGGCCTACACATAGTACATGCATACACCTTCCCTAATGATTATACTCGTTTCAGTATATATTTATGGTGTATTGTCTCTATTATTAAGGTTATTGTAACAGTCAATTTATATTGGGGGGCGGGAGGGGGCGGGGCGGGGGTCCCGAGGCATTGCCAAAGCATTTCTGGGGGTCCCCAGGCCTAAAACGTTGAGAACCCCTGGGTTAGAGGTTACTTACTATTCCATTTGTAGCAGAGCCACAGATATAGCAGGGCTGCTTTCATCACTAAGGCTCCCCCGCCCAACTCAACTTTCATTTATTCATTTCCCATATGGGCTAAACACCATCTAGAGTCAATGGATGTGTTCTGTGCAATTATACCACCTGCAGAGAGGAATGGTGTTGGAATAGAAAACAACCAGCATGAATAGTTACATGGCCGGGATTGAAAGCCTTTGATCCCAGGGTTTAGTATCAAGATTGGTGGTGAGACTTCACATTCTGCAACTTTCTGATCGACCTCAAAGTTAGTTGATAGCGGAAATGATCCCGTTCAGTCAATTCCGCCCAAGAAAATATCTTGGAGAGCTTGGAGAGCCCTCTTGATAGTTAGAGATGCATCTGAGGGAATGCAAATGTATGTGTGCAGACATACTGTACGCTTTGATCTAAGAAGTAAATTGTGAAGAAAGTTTTCAGTACTGAGAGGGTAGTATAAAATAAGAATTATACATTTTCATATATTGTATGTATTTTCAAACATATGCCTTCAGTAATTGCCTTAATCTGCTCTGTATTAATACTTTGTCATGATCTCTGTTATGATCTTTGTTGCAGTGCTTTCTTATTGCGTTCCTTGTTTCTTAGTTGTACACTAGTGAGGATTTTACTTTAAGTCGTGTTCCTTTTATTTAGTCTTTGTTTCTTAGTTGTTAGGTTTTACTTCTACTTTAGTGAAGTTTACTTTATTTTGGAGTACTGTCCTCTAGTGCAGTGGTAACCAACCGTATTAAGGCCATTATAACTTTGACTGCTTGCACCTCTTGATTCTCCCACATCTCATTGTCACTAACAACTAAGCTTCAGACCTCCCAAAACAAACTGATTTGACTAAAGCCCATGACCCACCTTTACTAGTCTGGGATAGCTCAGGGTAGAAGACGGGTTAATCAAATAAAAATGGCTCTCAATGTGTCATTTGACTGATTGTTTTGTAGTATGCTCATATTCCTACCAGAATAAGAACTGATTGTGTGCATACCATGTGTGTACTGTATGCATTCACACACTTGCAGTGTTATCAATTGCCTGCTGTTCACTTGTAACGTCACATGACACTATTTAATGGGTGTGTATATTTGTTGGTCCATGTTGGCATTTTTATAGATTTTTTTAGTGCTCGGATCTCCTCTTCCGCTAGAAGGAGACCCCCGGGCAGACCAAGGATGAGTTGAAGGGTTTATATCTCCAAACTCTGCTGGGAACGCCTCAGGATCCCTGGAGTCTGGAGCTCTCTGGTGGAGCCGTTGCCCCCACGACCCGACTATGGATAAGCACTTTCACTACACTTTTGTTTATCTCCTGTGAACACCCGGTTGGCCTCGACAACGATTTAGTCGGTTTGTCGCCACCATCCATTTTAAAAATGTGAATCACTGGTTTCTATCAAAACTAGCTTGAGAAAAATCCATCAGGAGACCACAAGGGGGTTAATGCAATTTCCCATAGAAAGGAGGTGTCATTCACTGATGAACTTTGTACATTTGGGGCCTTATCTTCCAGTATAGTGTCCGAAATGACATAACGGCCTTACTGTGGCAGCAGCAAGGCTTATTTATGTTGAGCACTGCAGCGGCGCTTTAATTAAGAGATTGTGAATGTGATTTTCATTACAATTTTACTGTAATCCACCAAAGTGTGACTGTTAATTCCTTGTGTCAATAGGTTATGTTTTTATCAGCAGTTGCCAGTTAAGCTTATCAAAGACAAATACAATGCGGTTTGATGTGTGTTTTGCTATAACCACAGAGACCATTCAGTTGAATTAATACAGAACACAAGTGATTGCTGTAATTTAAAGTTCTCTACAACCAGCAATGTGAGTGATAAGTCTGTGTATCAAATATACATTTATTCCACGGCAACGTTGGACAGTCACTTCGCTCTTCCATGGGCAGAGAGGGAGAGAGCGTACGATAGCACTGGGGATAACGGCTTGCGCAGCCTGGCCTATCTGGCACATGATTGGTTTGATTAATGTAACGCCTAGACCACACCTACTGTATGCATAATGTAACGGATAGCGCAGGTGTTTTAGGGATAAGGCTGTTGGCCACGGGAACTTGGCCACGGGAAAGCCCGTCGTGCCATGCTAAATCCCCAAATAGTGGGTATAGCGACTAGGGTGCAATATTGTTTTTTAATTTGAATATGTTTTGTTGCCATCTACACACCATCTATAAAAGTTAAACATCTAGGCTTATGTTTAACACTAGAAAGAAAACGGTTATGCAAAAACTGGTACCTTTCAAGTACCAAAAGTGATGACTTTATGTGGCATATATACTGTAACCATGAAGCACATTACTACTATACCAACCTCGTAGAAATACTGCAATACATCACTTTGCTCCATATCTTTCTATTGTGACTGTAGGCTAAAAATACTCTGCGTAGCGAGGTGTGGGTTTAATAATTCATCCCCTCTAACCGGGGTGCTCCTTTTATTGGAATCCCCTCTCATGACCCCATATCGAGGAGACCACAACACCCTCCTGAGACTTAACAAGATCCATATCTGGGCCAAGCACCAAACCAAGCATGCAGCAATGTATTCCTATAGTTATGCCTCGTGCTGGTGTCCGACGCTCTTGTTGCACGCATGCAAATGTGGATGTTTGTCTATTGATTGAATGGTACCAGTTGCTAATCATTCAGAAGCAAAAAAACAAAAACTTTTTAACAGCATGTTATCGACTTCGGAACTTGGCATGTCAGGTCAGGTCAGGTCACAAGATAATTACATGACATGACTCTGCTGTCACCAATACATGCCAAGTCATTACTCTGGTTAAGTCCATTTGGCCAATGTTGCTCATCTATTGTGGTCTTGTATCAATCACTACGAACGAGCCTCCTGAATAAGCAGCCTATGGATTCATTATGGCATGAGAACTGCTACAATATTACACATACTGTGACATACAGCACAAAATATATAAATGACTGCTTTTTTCATTTTTTCATTTAAAGCCATACATTTAATAGTGAACTAAATAGATGTAGAAGTGTGTGTGTGTGTGTGTGTGTGTGTGTGTGTGTGTGTGTGTGTGTGTGTGTGTGTGTGTGTTATAAGTCTAAGTCTAAGTCTAAGTATTTAATAATTCAACACTAATGATTTATTTTGTCCGGAGATTAAGTCTCCTCTCTAAACAGCAGGATGCTGCTGTCCCTGGGGAGAGCAGCTCTGCCAAGTCTCATAACCTATACCCACCTAGCCAACTTATTGCCCTATCTACAGTACACACTCTATGGTGCACGTGGCACATGGCGTAAAACAAAAGGGGGAAATTGCGCTGGGTGGCGTCTGCTTCCAATTTTGCTAGTTAAGCGGCGTGATATCTGGGCGCAAAGCTTTATGGCCCTCATTTATCAAAGCGGCATACGCCAAAATATGGGTGCACGCCGGAATTCCCACTATTTCCAGCATTTATCAGTTCCGCAAAACCTTGAACTGAAAATCTTTGCTTGCCTCTTGTTTTCTTTTTCTTTGATGCAAGAAAGATGTATTGGCACTGCACTGCGGTGACATGGGCATATGCGGGCCCTTTGTCTAAGACAAATAATAAAGAACCTTGAAGAACCTTGTGAGCCAGGACAAGAATCACGTTGAGCTGTCGTAGGCTTTGTCCTGTTTTTCTGTCGTGCATAAGCGGAGCAGCATTGTCTGAACTGCTGACATGCTGTCACAGGCATCTAAACATATGTTTTCACTCCTAAAATGTGAAAAACTAATAATACATATGAAAAAATATATTTTGTAAAGGCAATTTGTAGGATATTACCAAGTGTGCAAGCAATTAAAATTGCGCAATTAAAAACAATGTTGCAAGTTAGATGCTGTGTTTTGCATCATGAGCGCATGCCGGTGACCCCCCCCCCCCCCCCCAATAGTTAACTTCTGTGACATGAATCGAGAGGCATTTGCAGTGATGCAGCTATAGTCAAGTCTACCAACCAACGGGTAGGCTATAGTGCAATCTACAGCCATGTCTTTCTTGAGTTACATCTCGTCGTTTTAAGGATAAACCCGACGTGGCGCTCGAATGCCAAATGTGCCGTGCCGGCGTGCCAGCGCAAGTGCAGGGGACCACATCGGAGATAGGTAGGCTAACCCACCCAGCCAGGCTGCCAGCCCACCATTGCCAGTGCCACATGAGGCTGGTTTAGGCGGCACATTCATATCATTGACAGTTGACATCCCAGCCACTACAGCGACTAGCGAGGTAATCTAAATAGATTGTCATAAACGTGCATGGTCACGGTGTCATGGACGGACCACAGTGATGGAGACAGACAGGACAGGAGAGGAGGAAAACAGCAGCGTGTGTGTGCGCATCCCCGGCCGATAGGTGTGAAGTGTGAACGGTTTGGGGGACCATTTTAAAACAATGCATGCTTGCTGTGGTTTACTAACCATTTGCATGCACAAGGCTCGAAGTTAAACTGGGCCAGCTCTAAACTGACAGCGCTAAACAGCCCGTGGCCCAATGGACCCTATGCCGGTGACACACAGTGACAATTGCTTGCAATATGTGGTAATATATGTGTAATGTATAATATCTGGCCCAGCTCATAAAATATTTCTTTTGTTGTTTCAACATCTATTCAGAAGTTTAATCTACCATGTTGAATGTTGATTTTATTGTAATCAGCATGCCTATGGCACACATAATAATGCACAGTCTAAATAGTAAGGAAATACCTGCGCTGTTGCTGTGCTGGATAGCAATTAGCAAGGGGTAGATCTTAGGAATCAGAAGGTTTCAGGTTTGATCCCTGGGTTAATGTCAAAGTGTCCTTGAGCAAGACACTCTTTTTGACTTGTCTCACTGTCCCTAAGATAGCAAGGAACCGAGACGACACCTAATTTAAGGCCAACAACTCATCAATACACATGAGCCTATAGTACAATGGGTAATTATACATGTGCACTCGGCGTGAGCTAGCAATGATAATTGTGCAGGGTGAAACATGCCATTAATTAAGAATTTGTTCAGAGTAGACTACGATGGCATGTCAGGTCTTCCTGTTCATTATACAGTATGTGCATTTTTGCCTTCCCTTCCACTGGTGCAAGAAACACTCACTATTCCCCACGCAATTTGAAATATTCTTTTAGAGCAAGTCCAACTCTCAGACTATGCTTCCTATATGCTAATTAGGTGGAAATGCATCTGGCAAGTGAGCTAGTCTCTAGAGTTAGAGAGTCGACTATATAGATAGAGTCTAGTCTAGACTACTATATTGGAACATTCTGTGTACATTTCCCATGGTACAAAATGACGGGCCCAAAACAAACCTAATGAAATCCGATTAGTTTTCAATTACACGTACAGTATAATTACCTTTTTCTAACGATGGACCCGAACCCTAATGTACACGGTTAAATTGGTTCAGTGATCTGATTGTTTCCCAACGTGTTTTGGACCTGAAATCTAATTGGACCTGAACGATAATTGGACCTGAAAGCTAATTGGACCTGTGAAATTCTTCCGAGATCCGATTTGTTCAGACTCTGAGATATTATATAACCTCCCCAGGGGTCTGATCTCCAGCTTTCACCCTACCTTCACCTGGCCTCATACTGGGTGTCTGCCCTCCAACCCCTGCAGGGGCCATCGATCCACACTCTAGAGTGAAGGGACGTCGCGGAACATATCTAACTGCTGCCCTCCCTGTCTCCCATCCTCAATCAGTGACTTCCACTGAGACAGGAGGCAGGAAATTGATCAGTGACCAACAAGAGGCAACAAATACGAGCAACATCAACAATGGCTTCATGGACTTGACCTGTTCTGATGTTACAGACTTTTATAGAAGAAAAGTGTAATGTAATAATGATAAGGGAAGTTGTATTTATACAACGCAGTTTCGGGAGAAGAGACCTCCTTCCGCTTGACCTTAACCACTCCTCCCTCTTTATCAACAACTCCTCCCTCCTTATCAAACTCACCTGCCTTTCATTATCACCCGGCCAATCCCCGGTGCAATCACCACAGTATAAATACACCTGTGATCTCTCAACCAAGTTTGTTTGTTCTGCTCCACGACAGACCAAACATGGGTTGTGAGTACTGCACTTGTAGATTGGCTATTTTCACTATTCTTCAAAATCGCCATCCTCCTCCACCCCAACCTCCTCCTTCCGCCTCGATTCTCTAGGTGACAGAGCAGAGACGACCAACCGCTCATTCCGAGTAGAGCAAAGATGACCGTCAGCTCCAGAGACTACGCCCCCACCCTGAGTCTCGCCCTACCTTGGGTTCCTCACTCCACTCCGCATTCATCTCATTCTGTTTCAATAAACTGTTAATCTTGAGGGTTAGGGTTAGGTGTGGTCTCTTACTAAGTGAATATGCTGATATTTTGTATTCTAAATATTTCACATAGAGTACAGATTTTAATGAAAGTCAACCAGAACTAGAGACTGCATTGCTGTTGTATGCCTCTGTCAACCAGGTGCAGGTACATCCATACATGGGTGCAAGTCTTTTAATAATAATTATAATAATAATTAAAAGTATAATTGTTTTGCTAAATGCAAGTAATCACTAAATTAGTCCTGCATAGCCAGATGAGTGGCAATCTCTGCCTACCAATATGTTTGTTTGACATTTAAATTCAATGTGGGCTAAAACTGGGTGGAGTAATTTTTCTTTTTAAATAACACTTGAGTCCAAATTATTGGTTGTTTGTGCCAAATTTGAAGAGGTTGACTCTAGGCATTCCTGAGATCGCATTCACAAGAATGGGTGGACACTAGACAGACAGACAGACAGACAGACAGACAGACAGTACAGACAGTACAGACAGTACAGTATTGTGTACAGTGGTGTTGTTTTATTCTACTGCACTGCATTTTATTCTGTATTGGAAAGCACTTTGTAACATTGTTTTAAAAAGTGCTTCATAAATAAATTTTATTATTATTATTATTAGTATGGATGGACAGACAACCCCAAAACATATGGCTGTTGCCAGCGGAGGCATAAAAATGGTTCATGAACTGCAACTGGACAATTCCCGGGCTTCTAGATCTGTAATCCATGGCCAAATCAGAGAGCTTTTGGGTTTATATAAGGAACGAAAAAACTGCCCACTTACGCATCAAAGCGAAGGTTTTGCTTCTCTTCAAAGAAGAAATCCAGAACAAACTTCCTCACAAAGTCAGGGTTCAACGTGTTGTCAATCACCTCCGTCCGACCAAACTGTAGGAGAGAGAGAGAGAGAGAGAGGCAAAGGAACTCAGAACATTTCACAGATTAGCTCCTTAGTAATTTCTGAAGCATACAGTAATAATAAGCACAGTACATGTACAGAACAACATTAACAGCTTGTACACAATGTACAGCATAATATAAACACATTGAACATTATCACAAATTAACCACTTTAAACCTGGCACAAAATAGCAGATTCTCCCGGCTGTTTGGCAGGTGACAGAAATTAACTATTGATCTGTTTAAAACCGTTTAACTCCCTCCTGTCTTATGTCAATCACAAGCCATATGGCAGATTCATAGACGGCTATCTTAAAGGCCTGAGGTTCTGCTCTGTACAAGCTATTAACCAATAAAAACCGGGAACGCATCTGTGTCATTTTACATTTTTGCGTTTGCTATGAAGAAATAGTATATATACAAGCTCACAGCACGCCACTTGGTGCCGTGTTGCGAGCTTGCACATCTGCTACGCTTTTGAAAAATCTTGAAAGAAACTACTGGTTTAGAAGGCATTTGTAGAATCCACCTCAGGTCTTAATGGATTAATCTCCTTTGTGGGATTTGGGTCCCAGCTGGGGTGAGCAGCTTCTAAGGCTGGGTTTATACATAGTTGCGTGCTACTGTCACACACCTAAAACTGTCAATCTACAACCCCACTGTTGCGCTGCAACACGTTGTAAGCTTGTAGAATGGTTATTTGTGCAACAAACTATAATGTAATTCTGCTGCCCAATGGATTGCCGAGTGATGGAAGAGGAGAGGTTTGGGAACATCAGAGCTAGCAGAAGGATATTGTCCAAAGCTGGACGTTGTGCAAGGTTGTCATAATACCATAAACACACACCATGTGTTTACCCGATTACTGACAGTGTATACTGTCTCTGTTTGTACAAGGAAACAGAGGAGGTGTGTGACTGTTAGCCAGAGAGAAAATGACAACACAGGTTTAACAGGTTTGATAGACAGTTAAAACCCTGATACACAGCACAAAACTTGTGTGAAGTGCATTAGCAGTGCCTTTTATCATGATGATGATGTCTGATTATGACGTTGCAGTTGGGGGGTAGTTATGCAATGGCAGTTGTAGCAATTGGTTCTGGTGGCATGTGCTCCACGCCTCTTCTTACTCCATGTTAAGTAGCTAAAGTTCAGAAGGAGATCTCTGAGAGTGAAATCAAAGAAAGAGGTCCCACACACTGTCTGGAACTTGAAACTTGAAAAATGTCGCTCTTTATTAGGTTGACATTTCGGTCGTCAGGACAGACTGTTATCATTCATCATCTGTCTGTTAGGTAGAGTTCCAGACAGTTTCTTTGATTTCTCTGTCAGTTTTGACACTTTTTGTCCTACGCACCTACAGTAGTCACAAACCTTTGAGGTGTGCATCTGCCTTCTTCTAAAACTAGCTGAAGTTGACAGAAAGTTCATATTTAAATTTTACAACTCACTTCATAATGTAATGTCACTCTCTCTCCCTTTCTTTTCCTCTCTCTCACTGTCATTCTCTCACACACACACACACACACACACACACACACACACACACACACACACACACACACACACACACACACACACACACACACACACACACACACACACACACACACACACACACACACACACACACACACACACACACACACACACACACACACACACACACACACACACACACACACACACACACACACACAAACGAAACACACGAAATTCAAACCTAGATTTGAATGTTAACCGAATATATGCCAGCCACCAGATGGCTCCATACAAAGCCAGTGCCAGTAAAATGCATTAGAAGACTCTTTATTCAGCTTGTATGAGCTGTGTTGAAGCGGAAGTGGTTGTGTGATGAGCCTCACCCCAGAGTGTCATCTGTCAACATCATGATTACATTTTCCACAGGCGAGATCGAATTAAAGTTTTATTAGGCTCTAAACATTATCCTTTACCTCAATCTGAGCACCAAAGGTGCTTTAGATTCCATGCGTGCGCACAGAGATTAGGGGTAATCGATGACTGGATTGACTGCACAACATGGGAGCTACCGGAGGCTAGCAGCTGATGTTCTAATTCAGTGTTGCCCCAATCCTTGCTGCCGACGTAGTTGTCAATAATATCTTCTTTAGGATTTCTACCTGCTTGCTGAGAGCTCAAATATTTCAACTTCAGCCGAAAACGTTTTGGCACACTCCATTCTTTTGTCTGCCAACAGTGGTGTGTTTTACAAATGAAGCAATGCGCGTCCATGAGGGGACAGGCCTAAATGACCATACCAATGTTTTGGCATATATAGCTTATTGATTATGACTCCCTGCACACAAAGCATACGCATACCATGATTTGTTTGGACTTTGAGGAAGCGGCAGCCAATGTTTTATATTAGTGCAGTATTAATTTGCAGAGAGATACTTGCTTGGGATAATGTAGGTAATCCAACACACAACATTTCACATTCGTTTCTAAATCAAGATTACATTGTCATTGCAGTTTCACATGCAAAAGTCTAGCTGGAAATAGTCCTTGTCAAAGGATTGATTTACATAATGCAATTCAAATACCATGCAAAGTCGACGTCTTATTCACTGCTCTCAGTGCTGTGATGTTAACTCAATTATTCAGATACGTTCTGTAACATATTAATGACTTAAAGAATATGTAAACAAATGCAAAATCTAAAAATAAAACCATTAGTGGGGAAATGGTCGATGTTTATGTTGGATACATGGCTGAAGCTGTGATTATACACAATAACATGGTTAGCCTAGCACTGTCTTTTGATCATTAGGCGAGTTACTTAATACATTAGGGAGACATGCACTGCTAGCTTTGGCTCAATTGTACAGTGGGAACTGGGAATGCTTTCATCAAGTGCAAGCACAGAGGGTGAAGAGGCAGGCTTGTGCCCTTTCTGACTCGTACAATATTCCAAAGGACGGGCGTCTGGAGAATGCTTGAGTTGCAACAAGGAACAATGGAGCTTCAGTGGGATCTTATCTGACATTTGTCTTTAGTAGAACAGTTCAATGCTACTCCGGGGACTTTTTTTTTGTTTTTTTTACTATAGTTACAGTGCCTGTTGGAATTATTATTTTTTGGTTGTTTGTTTTTCGGATTCAAACAACAGGCGGTGGGGACTGCCACTCAGAATCCTGCTGTTAACAGAACATTTAATCATTGGACCGCCACTCCACGAGAGACCGTTTTCATGCACTCAGTGCTTTCAAACCACAGGGCTTTTATGTCCCAGTGTGTCCTATTACAGGCTCTGTGCAGGGGCACTGTATGGAAAATAGAAAAGACCATGCAGTGGTGTACATTTACTCAAGTAAGTACCTTTTTTTGTGGTGCAGCCACTCCATTACGGAGCTTTGTGTGCCCCCGGGGACCCCCACACGGTATAACTCTGTCATTTCGACTGTTTTGGACGCGGGGGACTTTATATTTTAGACACTTTCTCCATTGTTTAATTTAATGAAAATATTTATCTCACCCACTTAGATTTCAGACAGTATGAATTTGGCTGAGCCAATAATAATTATCTCCCCCATTAGTGTGAGAAGTTAACTTCTGCTAATTGCATCAAGAAGCGCTCTGGGCCAGTCTCCCAATGTCCTCACATGCACAACCCACTCCCACAGACTGGCAACAACACAATAGTAGGACGGAGGGAAGAGAGTGTCTACCTCTCACACACACACACACACACACACACACACACACACACACACACACACACACACACACACACACACACACACACACACACACACACACACACACACACACACACACACACACACACACACACACACACACACACACACACACACACACACACACACACACACACACACACACCTTGGAATAAAACAGATGCTTGCAAAATCTTATCTTCCGGAATCAGCGAGTGGCATTATGTGATATTTTGAAAATGATACCATGAAATTCCTTCTCTGTGATGAATGCATATCGCACTCAAGTCCTTTTAAATGTGTGATAAATTTGCATCTCTTTCCTATCAATATGGGGTATATACCGGTAAATACTGCTTCAAGCTACCTTTTCCAAAAACGATTGACACTTAAAGTTGAAGTGTGGGTGCAATGTGGTCACGTTGATTAGAAACTGGGTCTGACACATCTATTACAAACATCTACTGCTCAGCTTAAACTAGGGAAACCCCCTATGGCCGCTATTACAAACATCTACTGCTCAGCTTAAAGCTAATCCCCCTATGGCCAAGGATCCCAGCTTAGTAAAATGTTAAAAGTAAAAATATTTAGGACGACCGTTGAGCCGATTCTACTCCAAGACTCCGAGACATGGTCACTTTCAAAGAAATTAGAGAAACGTTTGGATGGCACTTACACCCGCCTTCTAATGAGAGCGCAAAATCTGTCTTGGAAGAGCCACCCATCGACTAATCTAATATAAGGCAACCTTCCCGTTTTTCTTCACTAGTCCGATCCAGAAGAACACAGTTTGCCGGCCACTGCTACAGTCCTGCCTCGAAGCAGACCAGAGATGTCATCGCTAGGGACACATGCATCAGTAAGCAGGAACTGGGGATGGCAATGAAGGACCGGAAAGTCTGGCGTGGCATTGTGAAATCCATGATCTCGACCGCGGTCGAAAAATGATGATGATGGCCAAGGATATTGGGGTAGCCCTGGTATTGGGGTATATTGGGGTAGCCCTGGTATTGGGGTATATTGGGGTAGCCCTGGTATTGGGGTATATTGGGGTAGCCCTGGTATTGGGGTATATTGGCGTAGCCATTCCTGTTTAGGAAGGGCTACTGTAGCCTGGCATAGCCAGACTAATGCACATGCACTGGCAGATTTGTCTTGTTAGGGCTACTCTGTGCAACGACTGCACTGACGCGCTGTGATTCCCCCCCCCCCCCCCCTCTTAAAACATGATCATCAGGTACTATGATTATACTAGGAGGAAGATTATTTGTAGTGTACAGTGATTAAGTGTACAGAAAGTGTTAAAAGTATGTTTTTATGTGGCCACACATAAAAACCAGTATACCTGGTTTTCACCTTAGCACCACCCACCTGAACTAGCACCACCCATGCCTCACCCACAGCTGTTGTTGTATGATAATGGGGGAGGGGTTAGGGGAGGGGATGATGTTATGATGACACTAAAGTGGTGTATTTCGGTTGGGCCTTTTGACTCCAAGGCTTTAAGCTTTCAGGAAGGAACCAAAAATACACAGAATACATATTTGAATAGTATAACCACAGATGGGGGTCTATTAGAGTAATGTTAATTCCATAGACACATACAAAACTCCATCTTTAAGTGTGTGATTGGCATGTGACAGGTGTCTCCCCGAGAGAGACACCTGTCACCAATCAGTCCCCGAGGGACTGATTGAGGCTTGTTGGGTAGTGTGTATCTGGGTGAAACCTGACAGAGGTGACATGTGATTACTACATTTCAGTGAGGGAAGCAAGAGTGGATTAGTTGGGTGGCAGAAATAAACAGATACAATGCAAAGAAAGGGAAGAATGGGGGAAAAAGAGGGATGGAAGGAAATAGAGTGGGGTGATGTACTGCAGGGGTAGGCAACCTTAGGCACCAGTGCCAACATTGGCACAAAGGAGGGTGATTACTGGCACACTGGCAAGTGTGTGAGAGTATTTTTGGTTTTAAATAAACTATTTAAAAAAATGCAGTCAAATAAATGAAGTCCCTCACATTTGTGTGTAAATTACATCCTGCATTCTACATTAATTAAAACTGAACTCTGTTATTGCCTTGACTCTAATGATCATTAAAAAAACGTGAAAGAAAATATTTAAAAAGAAGGAGAAACTTCATATCTGTGGACAAGCAAAATATGTTGGAAATTTTCACGTGGTGTCATTAAAATTAATGAATGTTGATATGGCACACTGACGATCTAGAAAATAAAAACATGTCCCTTCATTTAAAAATGTACTGTATAGTTGATTAAAAAAAAATCTCTCTAATCAACTAACTAACAACATATAACACTGGGTTTACTAATATCAATACTGCATTATTTCACCTACACTATAGCACTGAAGACTACAGTGTCCAACATCAAGGAGCCGAAGAATGTTTAAGAAACAAGCACAATATTCCAGTCCGTTATCTACGTACGTCACAAATAAATACAATATTTAAGGCTTATTAGCCAGGGATCCTTTTAATTGATGTAAACAAAATGATAACATGAGTCAAGTTCCTATGTATACAAATGTATAGGGCAAGTAAACCTGATTCTGGGTTATTTGCCATCAGTGGCTTCCAAAGCATCACTCACTCACCTCTCTCCACTCCTTGGTTCCGATGCCTTGCACATACAACACCACCACTGGGAAAAGAGACACACAGATAAAGAGAGAGAGAGGGGGGGGGGGGGGGGGGTCGGAAAGGAATCATGAGTTTTGTTTTTGTTACAGTGAACAAAGCAGTTTTTAGTTAAAGCTGAATGAGATGAGATGTACATTATCCCTGCTGGGAAATTGATGTGTTACAGCAGCATAATGTAAAATAAACAGATAAACAATTCAATCAGACAGAGAGAAACACATCAGACACAAATGGACATTATCACAACAAGACCTATAGAGCACAGTACCATAAGCACTGGGGGAGAAAGTTCTTATGTGTTGTATAGTCTGATAGCGGTTGGCAAGAAGTGTATTGCCAACTAACTAACTACCGTAACTACAGAAATTTACCTGAATCAGTATTCAATAGGTCGAATCGGAGTGGCTTTGGAGGAATATAAACACCTAATCTGTTGCACTTACTGTAGTAGTGGGCCTAATAGCCTATGTACACTGCATTGATTGTATACTGTATGTGTGTGCTATGTTCTATGTAGATGAGACACTATTTACAAATCACTTTATAATAGTCACATCTTGTTTGTAAGATGATTGGCATCTTCATCATAGTTCTTTTGAAAGTGTCTACGCCCTCCTCCTACCTCGGTGTTCTTTCTTCTTTGAGTCTGTTACGTGCTCATGGCTAAAGCATTTTACTCTCATCCTTTTCATTCCTATATCTTCAACCTTTCTCTTTCTTCCCACCTATTCCTTGTGGTATTCCCTGCATTTGTTTCCTACTTTCCTTCTCTCCCATCTCATCTTTTTCTCATGTTGTGAACCTCTCCAACCCTCCATCTCTTCTCATTTCTCCTCATCTCTCCACATGTCTCCCCTCCTCTCTGCCCACATCTACATTGCTCCAACACCCTGGCACCACTTCAAAGCAGAGTGAAATGAATCGAGTCAGGCAGTGATTTCAAAGCCAATCAGCACAGTGGTGCTGTCACCATGGAACAGGGGACCAAACAGCCATTCAACCTCCATTGGGTCTTGCACATCCCAACGCATTCTGATCTTTCCCTCGAATGAAAAAGGATAAGAGAGTATATATATCAGGAGTTTTAAAATGGTGTCAAACTAAATAAATAAATAAAGACAGACAGACAGACAGACAGAGGACAGACGGACGGACGGACGGACGGACGGACGGACGGACGGACGGACAGAGACGGAGGGAAGGACATATGGCTTTCATGGGGTGGGTTGACTAACTGATGGAAGTGTTTGAGTCCCCGTGCTGTTAAAAGGTGTGTGTGTGTATATGTCAACACGCCCTATGTGGTTGTTGCTAATGTGTGTTACATCATGTACATGTACGACCAAATATACACAAGCATCCGCAGAGAGCACATCCATTATGTATGTTTCGGGTGCACTGGAGGCTGGTGTTTCTACATTTCTACATCTACAAAACATGGATACTGTCCATTACTGTGAAAAATGCAATGAAGTTAACACAAGTTGCAATCGCACAGATGAAATGTAGGTTATGATAAAATAATAAAATCTGAATGAAACTAAGAATAAAACGGAAACATAGGGAATCAAGACACTATAGAATTAATCTAATTGAGGAAGAAACAAGAAAACAAATCAATCTACAGTATGCTGTCAAAAGGATAACTGAAGTGACAGAGGGTGCCAACCGAGTCAACACAACCAATGCTTTCACTCAAAGAAACTTTGCAAAACATTGACTGTCAAGGCCTTCACAAAAAAGATGATAGCACAGTTAACTGGAGTGCACATTGTAGTCAGGGGGACAATTCACAACACAATGGTGGAGACTGTAACACTTAAACATCTAAAGAAGTATTGTATCACAGAAACACCACTGTTCGGTGGTTACATTTGCAGGGTATTCTCCGGGAAGGAGGGCATAGTAAGCACCAAGACATCCCTTGGGGTGCTCTCAACGGAGGTCTGCTCTGGTGTTCATTCCTCTGAGGGAATGAACCGAGCACACAGTTGTAAAGAATGAGGGCACTGGAACATCCATTTGAAAATGAGAAATAACTTATGAGAGCTAACCTGCCTGTCCCACTTTCCACTAGTCTGAAATGGTGAAAGGTATACAATAAATCGGTGATTTGTGACTGAGAAAAACAATTCCTCAGCACCATGCTTTGAAAACTACTCAGGACTCAAGTGTTGAGCTCATTAGCAACTCAGAATCTTCCCTGACAGCCCTGAATGCACAATAGCACAAGCAATTTTGGTGGAAAGCTTAGCCTACAGTCAAATCGTGACTCCCTGAAAGATTTTAGTATTAGCCAAGATATGTCAAGATGTTTTACATTTAAATGTATTTCTGACATTAACTGTGCAATATATTTGTTCTATTTTATCATCTAGTAATCAGAAGACAATGAAATGGCTGCCTTCAACGCCTGCATTGGTGATGCACACAGATTCTGTGTGCAGCTGATGCTGCCATCTATTTCCCTTGTGATTTTTTATAGAAAGCACTTTGTGCTCTGCACTGGAAAGGTGATACATAAATAAAACGGACACAGCACAGACACTAGTACAACCACATCCAAGTTCTATACTCTTTCTGTGAGAGCAGTTGACATCTTGTTGTGCCCCGTTAGAAATTACTGCATCAGAGATTAATTACACGTTCCCTTGCTGCAATCCAAATATCTAATGGGCTGTCAATTATGAATCAGTCAATCTCTAGTTAGTCATAACAGAATATTAAGAATTACACTTGTGTATTACCATAGATCAGTGGATGTCAATACGGTGTCTGGGGACCTCCAGGGGTCCTTGAGGAGGTTCCAGGGGGTCCCCACTAAAATGAGTCAATACAGCATCGATATCACTATAATAACCAGCCTATTGACTATTTGACAAGATCACAATGTGTCAACTTTCTTTTTTCTCGCAAATCTTGAAACAAAATATTTTCAGATAGGAGTCTGTGGCCAAAATACTTAGGGGTCCTTGACTGATACTGCCTGTTAGATCTATCTGTGATTAATTCCCTGCTTCATATAAGAGTGACTCTCAATGCTGGATGACATCAACTCTAAGTATTGACTCTGTCCTCAGTTGTTTGATGGTGGGATCAGAGTGGGACTAACCAGGGGACATGAAAGGCATGATGGAGCCCCATGACCACGGAGGGTGGCTGGGTGGAAGGTGTTTGAAGTTCAGGACCCCTCCAACACAATCATTTCCTCATCCGTGTCCTCTCCACCTAGCTTTATTCTGGCCATCAGGATCCTAATCCATAGGACGTATCAATAAAGGACCCCTGGCCTCTGTGTGTGTGTGTGCGTGTGCTTGTGCGTGCGTGCGTGTGTGTGGAGGGTAATTTCCCTATCCCTTATATAATCCTTAAATTATTCTTTCAGACAATCTTTGTGTGTGCGTGTGCACGTTCGTGTGCATGTGCATACAGTTTCAGATAAGCACGTTCAGTGACACACACAACCCCCACATTTCCTGTAAGCATCTTAAAGCAAAGATTGTTTATGAACCAAAATAAAACGAACCAACGGAAAAAGATGACGCTAATCCTAAAGAGGATGTGTCCGAGAGACCGCGCCTGTATTTCGAGAAGCAGGATTAGTAGCCAGATAACGATCAAAAGGATGACGCAAATAACTACTGATATGATGTTAGTGTTCATGAATAAAGATCAGCAATATACATGCAGTATATAGTCACCGTCAGTCCAAAACATTGTATGTCCAAAAACAAATTAATCCAATGTAGTTATTCTACAGACTTAACCAATTCCACGCGTTGTGAACAAGTAGATAATCTATTTTTTGCTACTTTTGTTTGACACTCTTATAGTATAGATTATAGAGCATTGATTTACGAAAAAGTTGAAATATGGAGATACAAGGTTTCTGCCTGACAGCAACAAAATATATATTCATTTTTGGCAAAATGTTAAGAATAATTATGAAACCTTCATTCTAAATTTGTCTCACAGCAAGCAGACATGCCATATAATGTAACAAAATTTGCATATTTGAATAATACAACTGGTTTTGGTGTCATTCTTTGATCTAAAGTTGAGAGACGGAAAAACTGATTCTTCAAACTTGTGGCCATAATGTAGCAATTAAACGATGCAGTTATAAAATGTATTGTTGCAATAACTATGAACTATGAATTGTATTTCTCATTTACGGTAACCTCTTGATCCCATAGGCAAACATTTAGTGAAAATAGCAAACCTACAAATAGATCTAAAAGCAACGTGCCACATTGTTAGCCTTTAGATTATTGTACCATTTTCAGAGAAGAGATTTGGTATTACTGTAAAACAGGAGGGAACCAAGTACAGACCCCTGGGGGTCAAAGTATATAGGGTTTAAGTGGTTAATAAAGTGTCATTAATTGTCCCAGCATTAGGAATATACTGTAATCTTTCACACTGTACAAGTCGTTTGTACTCATTTTTTAGACAAGATTATGCTACTGGCAGGATCAACCAGGCCGCAAGCGATACGTCAAGCTGTGAGCTTTACTCTTTACAGCTTGACTTTTACACTATTAATGTATATTTATTTCACTATCAATGTTGAAGATCGGATTGTACTTTGGAGCTAGCTATCAAATGTAGTAGATGGATCATGAGTTGTTTTGTGTTGTATTGCGCACGCACGCACGCAAGAGAGAGAGAGAGAGAGAGAGCGAAATGTAGAATATATTGAAGAGGGAGCTACCGTATGGACTTGTGACCAGCAAGACACAGTGACCTTTATTAGCGATCAGCGGTTGTGTTCAACTGAGAGCTACTGTGATTGCTGGTGCTGGTCTTTTCCCACAGCCTTAATTGACGGAGAGGAGCGGGGGTGGGGCCATATAGAGTGAGTGAGAGAATCAGAGAGAAGTGGGAGAGAGCAATGAGAACAACACTATCCATAAAGACAAGGAGCTATCCAATTGGAAAATGAGAAAGAAGGACATATGGCTTCCCAGAGATGAGCGTGGGCTGAGAGAAGTACACCTCACTTGACAGATGAGGTTGAGACAGCAAAGCCTGTCCTCCTCTTATTGTTCTTATTGAGAAATTCTTTCTTTTACTTCATCATCATTGTTGGATTGACCAAGCGGTCAAGACCAGAAGTGAGGAGGCAGACCAGAGGCAGGAAATATATTAAATCCAACTGGTGGGCCTTTATTCCAAAAATAACAGTGTCCATAATATACATCCTAACAATAAAGGCATGCCTTCTGGGCACATATTAACCTTACAGGCTGGCACAGAGAGCAGACTTTTATACTCCCCACCATCAGGTGCTCCAAACAATCACAGTGGTGCTCTTCTCATAAACTATTTCACATAAAACCCCCAATACAGCTAAACCCCAACAATACCTACTATCACAACCCCAATATTACATCCCTCCGTTACATTCAACATCCTCATCAGGTCCTATGATTAACTCACTAATTGTCTCATATAGAGTCACATTCGGTTCATAAAGTGGAACCAGCTCTCACTTCTCTTCCTTTTTCTGTCTATTTCTCTCTCTTTCTAAATGTCTCTCAATAACTAGTGGTGGTGTTACTGCTCAGTGAAGCATTGAGCTCACTGATAAGGTGTGTGAGGCAATTTTATAGTTTGTGTAGGACAAAGTTTGTGGACACACACTAAAAGCTGGACATAGGAGGGGCTAGCGCCCCTCAAAACTATTATCAGACGTCATCATGGCCAATCACGATTTGTGACTGTCCTCACTTTTGTCTTCAATGTTTGTGTTTACACACTTGTGTCTTCAATGTTGGTTTACACAAACCCTCAAAGCTGGACCCTCAAAGAGACCTACCTCTCTATCCGTTGGTCCTTGTCCCATTCATGCCCAATTTGCCCATATATGTCTGTCCTTACCCCTTTAGTGCCCAATTATGGCAACTGGTGCCATGAAGACACATTGAAGTTAGACAACACACTCCATATTTTGGCGTAGTATAGCATTGGAAACTCCTATGGTTATGGCTGAGTCATGGTGACATATGAGTTCAGAGGTCCGGCCGCCAGCCAATGTTAATTAATATAAGAAGGATGTAATGCTGAAATTATTCACAAAACGGGAAGACATGAAGGTTGAACTAATTTAAATAGATGCATAAGAATGAAAAATAAATAGTGGTTACCTGGGTCTGACTTCGAGAATGTGTCCATGTCCAACAGATTTCTAGAGAAAAGACAAAAGGCAAGAGTTAAGGCAGGCTATCCCAACACTCACGTCAGATGCCCTTAAAATGGATGACTGGGTCCCAGAAGACTATAGGGTCACAATTTACCATTCAAGGTTAATGACTCAGATGCTTGGTTCTTCAACGACTGTATTATTGTGCAGAACTGCTAGCCTAGGGTCAAATCCACCAAAGCCCTCATCCTGTACAATCCTTGCACCCTCTCCTTTCGCTTTTCCATGCTGTATCTCATGAAATAGAAAAGTACTACCCCCCCCCCCCATTCTTTCTTCAAAGGGAGATAAGAAAGAATTGCAGGGTTTCTGTACCTCAGTGGAAGCAAACACTGTCAAAGGACCAATTATATGAAGATTGGTAGAAAAGTGGTGAAGTGGTCCTTTAACACAGATTATACAGTTTTCCAACCTCAATTCCTTTCCCAATCAACAATATCTTGGGCACAAACAAAATGGGCTGATACTAAGCAAAGCTATACTACAAAAATAAATTTGTCAATTTTTTTTAGCAGTGCCAGTGACACGCACGGTCGGTCGCACACGTGCACGCACGCACGCACGCACGCACACAGAGTACACACATAGCCAGAATACATGCATCTGTCTCCAAAGTGTGAGTTGTACAGATAAGGCAAGTGTCGTATCCTTGCTCGGATTATTGAGCAGTAGCTGACCCAATTTACTTTGAACGATTTGACACCTGAGTGACAATTGACGGTAATAACCAACACAATATTCAATAAAGCATGGAGGTAGAGTAATCGAGAAGCTTGTTATTGGACTGAGTGGCTCCCATGGCAGCAGATTGAATTGTTTCCCTCAGGAGTGCTGTAGCTGTCACCAAGTAGAGTGCATTTTAACATACAAGCCCTGGTGACATTGACGGAACATGTTGAAGGTTTCCCATTTTGTGTGTCTGCTTTTCCCACTATATACTATATGTTTTGCCTCACACGTTTAATGATTACATATTTATTTTCTGATTATCATAATGCATTCTACTCATTACCAGTATTTTATGATGCAGACTTGCAGTATATTCACCAACATTACCAATCTAGCACCAAACAATTTAAATGCTACAGTGCTAGTTAGTTTGTATTCAGACTTTGTGGTTTACCAAACGGATTTACATAAATCATAATTTATTTTATGCATACATATTCTATCACATAGATTAGTCATGTACTACACACTTTGTTTTTCTCTCTATCTTTTAATGATGCAATGATGAGCCTGCACAACCAAGAATTTCACCCATGTAACTTGTAATGTGACAATAAAAATTGATTCTGCACATTTTCAATTATTTCAGGTTACAAATGGGCCGTCCCCTGGCTGGCACACAGACAAGAGTTGTTTGAAACATAGCCTACACATTTATTGATTCAACATCTCATCATTGCTAACATACTTACTTCCCGTTTTTGGTCTGATCCTCCTAAAAGAGTCACACATTGGACAATAGGGACATACCACTGTGCCTTCTGTGTAAATTATGAATGAAGAGTTGTGTGGCTAAAAAAAAACCCATGTTATGGCTGGCTCTGGGGCCATAACTAAAAAGGGGAAACCACACCGGAGGACAATCCAAAAATAAGTATTTTATTTACATACTTGTGAAATAGTAATTAATGAACTGAATCAAAGTTTCCAACTTGAATTGGCAGGGAAACATGCTGCCCAAAATCTAGAACCAAAAACAAACAAGGGTGTTCTCCTGCCGCCCAGGCAGCCTGTGGAGAAAAGCAGTTCTGAAGAGCTGTGAGAGCAGGTCTATTAAATAGTGTTTGGAGAGACAATGGCCAGGTGTCTCCCCTTCCCCTAATCATCTCTGGCTCCGCCCTCCAATCCAGCACTGCAATGGACTTGTTAAAGGCACAGCCACACACACACAGTGACAGAACCCCATACCCCGTGGGCACACTGGACGCGTCAGGAGTGTCAGAAGAAGCTGAAGCCCTTCTTCTTCGTGGGGTTTTAAGACAGCTGGTGGATGGAAAAGAAGATCCACCTCCGCGCCCGACAGACGCGGAGGAGAGCGCGTCCGTGAAGCTGTCCGTCGCGTCCGTCGGGCGCGGAGGTGGAGCTTCTTTTCCATCCACCAGCTGTCTAAAAACCCCACAAAGAAGAAGGGCTTCAGCTTCTTCTGACGCTCCTGACGCGTCCAGTGTGCCCACAGGGAGTGTAGACTTAAAGGCACAGGGGGCCGTCACATCCCCTCCCCCCTCGAAAACAGGGTCCCATTATTATGATTTCTGTAAGGTTTGGGAAATGTTTTGTTTGATTATTTTCACTAGTCATGATTAAGAGCGTCTGCTAAATGCCTAAATTGTACATTGTCGTGTAGGTGAAGGTACTTACCAGTCCTGAGTACTTAATTGGTTTGTCCCAACAAAGGAAAGGCCCAGATTGTAGGGTATTGCATGCATTCCTATATGAGGTAACCTCGCATCACCAGGCTTTCCACCTCGGAAAGGTAGTGGAGAGGAAGAGGTGGCACAATTTACAATTTACAGAGAAGATTGTGTGCACATCTTTGGTTTGTCATTTCTAAACAAACTATTTTATAGTGCGTGTGTGCGTGCTGGCTGTTTTATATGCTGCCATGAGATTGAGCTGGACCGGGCTCCCTTGACATGGCAAAACTGAAATAGATCCATGAGCACGCAGTCGCAGACCTGTTTTGTACCTCTATCCTTCGGCAAAACTGAATTCATTTTAAATGTAGAATGATGAAGAGTCTAAGTCCAATGTCTGTCATCTGAGATTAGCTTTTTGTTGTTGCTTTGTTTGGTGTTCTATTGTTACTCAAAGAGCTAAGATTTAGCGTATTCTTAAACTCATCACTGATGCTCTTTACTAGAGAAGCTCTTCTGACAGTCTTTATGCTTGGGACAATCAGGACATGACAAGGGGCTGGGCATCCAATCAGAGCAGCATCGTGCTGTTCGTGACATTCTCCAACTGTGAAGTCCTGGCTTCCGGCACTCACTGACCTATAGTACCTGACATTTGATTGAGTTACTAATAACTCATTCGTGCTCCCCCCCATTTATTTGGTGAAAAGTGTTATATATTATATTGCCTGACCAAAAAAAAGCAATTTGTGAAATATAACAAGTGAACAATGAGTCACTTGTCATCTTCACATCAAAAACATACATTTTTGTGATGATGTACCGACTCCCCTTCCAATATGGATTTTTACTGACCTCAACAATGGACCTCAGCATTGTGAAAACAACAAAGAAATCCCTGGTGGCATTCGGGAGCCACTGTGAGAGGGGGAGGACATTTGGGGTTAATAGGTGAGATAGGGAAGATAATTTGTTTCCTGCCGACTCATTTAAACAATCCTCTGCCAGCTGTAATCATGGCAAACTCCAGGGGTGGCTGCCACGCTCTGCTTGTCTAATGGGATCTAGGAGTAGCGTTTGTTTGGCAGGCAGACAGACAGGTAGGAAGGCAGGCAGACAGGTAGGTAGATAGGCAGACAGACAGGCAGACAGACAGGCAAGTAGCAGCCCACTTATATAAGACTCCTATAATGCTCCTGCTTTTCACTCTTTCTAGTTGAATTTGAACACACACACTTTATACAGTACACTGTATCTTTCTGTGTGAACAGGGCCCATAGAAAATTACACGTCTGAAACCTGAACACGCCATGCGGTCCAATTCCCAGACTGGAACCGAGTGAGAGACAGACAGAGCATGCAGGGCTGACGACAATAATGCTATACCTCAAGGCTGAACTTCCAAAGCCTATCGCACTGACTTCACAATCTAATAGTGAATTACTGGCACAGTCACAGCAGGGGTAGCGAGACGTTTGGAAAAGCTCAACCGTTCACCTTCAGATAACCTCCTCCTGAGCTGATATTGCAACTCACAAATGATGGGCTGACACAGCCAGGCATACATACTTTAAACTTTTTAAATCATTTAAACTCCAGACATGCTACAGACAGACAGACAGTATAATGAAAGCAGCCTCACAGGTGAGGAGGCTCTCTACATTTGCTCTACATACAGTAGCTAAAGATACTGTGATCTAATTTACATGTTTGTATCCTCTCTCTTTCTCTCTCTCTCACACACACACACACACACAAGTCCAGTAGTTGCTCTGGAGTGAAGAGCTTTCAGAAGGGAATTGAGCCAACCCCATTCTGTCAGCGTCAGGGCGACAGATAAAGCCCTCCGTCCAGACTCTCTGTTGGTGAACGCACGTTTCGAGCTATAGGAATAGAGCTATCATAATGTATTTATTTATGTACAGTATATGATCCCTGTATGAACCTGCTGTATGTCTGAATGAGATGTATAGGCCTACACTACAGCAGTGGTTCTCAAACATTTTCATGTCCCCAAATGGATATGTATTTGGCTACAGATCCCGATTTCAAAGGATTTTGTGCCCCCATGAGAGATCTTTCGAAAATACCCAATAGACAAGCTCACAATGTGACGAGTTGTGAGCTTGTAGAGCGGCTATTTTCGAATAGCTGAAAAATAAAAGAAGGCTGAAGTGTTTGAAGCATTCCTCATTTTGGAATGGACCCCACTTTGAGAACCAGCAGTAGGCCTACACAGATCATGGGAAAACAACAGAGCTCCATATCAAACTGCTTGGTATTGGCTTTCTGTCAGGGCAGCAGACGGCATCAACAACCATTTTCAGTGCAACTGAAATCTGTCACTCACACCACCTTTTCTTTCATATATGCTATGCTGGTTTTGATTGATTGAAGAAGAAGTGATTCCTGCCTGCAGACTGCTCTTATTGCAGAGCATCCCCCCGCATATCTAGGCACACATCATTTTACACACATCTGCGCACATGCACAAAAACACTTTTACCTTATGCTGTGTTTCTCTGGAAGTCACTGACACAGTGTCATAATAAAAAGGCAATTTCGTTAATCGTAGACCTTTGACTGCATGTCTGCATCCATGATCCAGGCATCCAGCCTTCAGAGTATGCAGTCAAAAGCAATGAAGCCAAACTTTTATAGAAGAAACAAACCAATTAACCAATAACCACCGCATGCACGCACGTGCACACACACGACACACGCGCGCGCGCACACACACACACGACACACACACACACACACACACAGTCACACACACACACACACACACACGCCTCACTCTGTCTGACTGACTTGGTCACAGAAAGCTGAACAAACAGAACAATAACGGTGCTTTTTTTACTCGCCATGCACTTTATTTACCGCGCGAGTAAGTTGATGTAATACAAATATCCATACTCGCAATAGCTTCGCCACTTTATTTACCACAAGTTGATGTGATATCCATTACTCGCAATAGAGCTATGGTTGCGCGCGCTGGAGCTCTCACTTGGCGTAGGCTATATCCCTGCCGATTCCGAATGCGATAGTTCCTGGCTTCCTGCACCACCCCCACGCACTTCTACACTCCCACTGACACATTTATTTTATATTACTCCTTTAATACAAAAAGTCTGAGTTTGCTAGTCGATATAAAGACACTTATTAACGGTTAAAAACAGAACCTGCTGAAGAAAGAGTTTAAAACGTTACAGCGGGGCAATTTATACGCACATGTATGCTTCAGATTAGATTTGTTGTAGGTAAAATGTATAGTTTATAGTCTATATATTATATTCCTCTCCATCTCATCATCTTACAACTCAGATTTGAGCGAGTGTATTGCATGACTGACATGTCAATTCACAGAATAAGCTAAAAGACTGGGTATAGCCTACTGTACATGTTAGAACTGGATCTTACCTGCACGAAACAGTAATTTCAATCTTGGTCGCAGGTACGATGGAGTTGAGTGGGTCGAACTCCCCTATTGACGCCATGGTCCGTTTTTTTGTTAAAAAAAAAAATCAGTTCTTAATTCTAGAAGTTGACACCTTTCTGTTGCTTCTTAAATCTGGACGCTATGTTGCCACAATTCCACGCACAGCAATATGTTCCATTTAATTGGGGAGCGGGAGGGCGCCAGTTGTCGACAGTCTTCGTGTAGTTGAGCAGTAGATATGATGAAGGCTACCTGAGGATGAAGCAAGTAGCATCCCCATCCATGGAGGTGTGGTGGAGAGAATTTCATTCATGGCGAGAGAGAGAGAGCCGTCACAGAAACGCCTGGTCCTCAGCGCGGCATTTCTCCCTCTCCATCGGCAGATGGAGGCAGAGACTTTCTTCACAAGTTGAACTCATTGAGCACAACAAGAAGGGTCCTCATCAACATGCGCAAGGTTTCATACTGTATCCGTTCACCCATTTTCAATCTAAACGTTCTTAAATAGTGCTCTTATTCTATAACACCATAACACCATTTCTGTCTATAATCAGCTGCGTCTCAGCTTTGGACTTAGCCTACTTGAACCTGCCTACCAATGTTTGGTTATTTCAAACAAGAATACAAACTTTTTAAAGATTTTTTTAAAATTAATTAATAACAAATGAATGGCTTCCAACTCAGCATGACATCTTTGAAGGGAAAGAAAGTCAGTAGTTTTGTTAGATTGGTATAGGCCTATCCCCATTAATTATATTGATGAACTGTCCAGATTCCATCACTTAGTTAAAACAAGAGTAGGTAAAGCTTACAATTTGCGCCATATGATGAGCATTGGTGAGGCTATGAAGAGTTGAAAATGCATAAAGTGCTCCGTAGGCCGTATAGCCACCATACAACTTTAACCCTGGCGTCCCTATTTTGGGCGCAAATATTACAAATTGTTTGTGGTCTTGTATGCCATTTTCGAATGTTTTCCACCCATGCAAATAGTGATCAACTGTTTAAAACAGCACTAGTCAAACAGCTAAAACGGTTCGATTCTTTTTAGCTACCGGTAAGTAAATCTGGCCAACTGGATCAATTCAATGTAGGCAACATTGTCAAACCCTCATGTGAACCCATAAACCTAACTGAAAAGAAAAAGAAAGTCCATAGCTTCACATTTTTCTCTTTATTCACTATTACCACCTGCTGCTCATTTCACCTTTAGGCCTAACCTAAAATATCTGCCAACAATTAAGAGCAATTTTATAACAAAGATAAAATTACTTAAAAATGCATCAACTGTACAAAGAAAAAAAAATCCCTCTTTACACATAACATAGGACAATGAGTGCAATGCAGCATTTCAATAAAATCAAAAATGAAATTATTCTAAAATTAAAGTTAATCTGTAAATCAAATCAAACCATTTAGGCTATATTCCACAAGTTTTGATTTGGGGAAATTGCATGCACAACCAGAGAAGGCTAAAAGTCTGTTCAGTGGGAAGATTTAAAATCAGTTTGCAACATTAATGATCATCTCATCTCCTCCAGGAGGTGTCCCATGTGAGACTGCACTCTCCAAAAATATAAAATAAAAAGACAGTAATCCTACAGTATGCACAACAAACAAAATACCTACACCCGATAAAACAAATCCTGGTTTCAGTAAAGCTCTTGTTTTGCACATCAGGTGAGCCCATCCTTTATCATGATATTACAGAATGTGATTGGGAAATGTTGATGCCTTTTGGTTAAATGAAGGTGTGCCGACCTGAGATCAGATTCTAAAAATGTCTTCTACATCCTGACAGTTTTCATTCTGACCTGAGATCAGATTCTAAAAATGTATGTCAGTCGCTCTTCGATTAAAAAAAATAGCAGACCTACAAGCTTGTAGCGCGCCACTTGGTGGCACGCTATGAGCTTGTAGATCTGCTATTTTTAAATACCGGTAGCTAAAGCATAACGTAATGCTAACACCAGAAGGGGTTCCTGCCTAAAATGGGTTAAAGCTGGACAGTGGAGCTGTACACAGATACCGTTTCCATTGAACTTGATGTAATAAATAAAACTTTAAAATGTAATGTTCAGACTGTCAATACCATGGTCACTAGGTAGCTCCAATCTTCAACTAGTTAGAGTTGAGGGGGAAAACAGGAGTGGAGAAGAGATCACTTAATCACTCATTGGCCTATGAAATGGGGTTAAAGGACATTCTTGTTGACAAGCCTTCAAAAATCCCCCTCATTGCCAACAGCTTTAATTGGAAACATTACAAATGCAAGTTAATTAATCTGTACATTGCAGCCAAACGTGATTTGCTGTGTCAAATACAGTGTGCATGTCAGGAGGAAAACACCTGAATCAAATCTACATTATCTGTCCTGAAATTTCGAAGGTTTTCTCATTGTTAACAATGAATCTGGTTTCAAAAACACCGTTTTGTGTAGTATAAAAGAAACACAACCTGGCAGTGATTCCGGTCTCTGCCTCCAGCAGCGGACAGCCAAAGTTGGATTCAAAGTTAGCATCTCCTCGCTAATGGTGCAAATATTGAGCTGGAGTTGTCTTCAAAGGCAGATGTGAAAAGCTCCTTTCATGTTTTCTTTTTAACTAGGACTTCATGTCTTTTCATGATTGATGTGGTGAGCAGAGTATAACGCACGCCCCATTAAACTTATTATTGGTGTACATAATGATCCTTATAGCCTCATGTAATGGTCAAAGAAAGTATAGATATTCTTGCGGCCAAGTGATTGACAAACGGGGGGAAAGGCAGTTCTCCCAGCCAAATGGGTAATGATTAATAACATGGTTAATGCTGCTTGCAGTCTACAATCTCAGCATCCGCAAGCAATCGTCTGCAAAACAATAAACTGTCAATCATTTAACAAACAAATGCACCTGAAACTGGACCAGACAAGCGAGAATCAGGAGTCGTTGCTGAAGATAAGAAAGGCACAACAAAAGATCCTGAGGTACAGTAGCCATCAAAACCGTTTGGCGACACCATAAAGCTATAGCTAAAAAAAAAAGGGGGGAAAAAAAGAGAGAAAGGAGAAAACTATCAAACCAATCCACCATGCATACACCTGACAGTGATGAAAGAATGCACTTGCTCTTGGTAAGTGGAGATCACCACCCCTAACTGCTGGGAATCCAGGAGACCAGGAACTAGACCATCGCTTGAAAATCGATCTATTTTCAAGAACTACACCATTGTGCGACAGTGTATGAATTAGGCTTCAGGGTCACTGGCTGTGTGCAAAAAGGAAGCACATTGAAGAGGTAATTGGGTCAGAGTGATCCAAACCTCCCTATAGCTACCACAATGCTCAGTACTGAGTACTCAAGAGACTGGCTCTGTGAAATCTTTAGAAATGTGGACATACAGTTTATTACCTCAGCTCCTTGACTGAGACCTTTGCAACCGCGCTATGAGAGATAATTCAGGAAATGGACAAGAGCCTACTAAGAGCATACTGGTACTCTCACGACCAAAACAGAGCTGAAGGTTTTGATCAGACCTCCAGGAAACACTGTTCCTGTTCACATCCAATTAAATCAAGAGCCCTGCCAGACTGTAGATCACACAAAATTCAACAAATGAGCGATGCAAAAAAAAAAAGATATATATATCTTCCGTGCCAAATTAAGCAAGTCATTAATACAGACGAAAAAGTGGATTTCTGTCAGAATGCATTAAGTGCTGTATTTATATCATTTGACGTCAGACTATTATTGATCAATCCTGTACTCGGTTCGGCCAAGAATAGCAGCATAAATAAATGAGAGTCAAGAAGTCTATACTTCTGCACAGCATGGTCATTACAGCGACTCCCAGAGAAAAACATTTACGAAAAGACGAGGAAGAATGGCGTAAAGGAAGAATGTCTTACATTCTGCCTCCAACACGTAAAAGCCACCCTCACACCCACTAGAACCATTGTTCTATCCCTTTTTTGATACTGTGGCTGAATTATAACCCCCCACCCCCAAAATAACCATTCCCTGAATTTGTCAAAAAAAAAACAAGGAAAATATAAAGTACAGAGAAAGTTAACGGCACAAATAACGAAAAAGATAAAAATAAGGTGGGTGCGTGTGGTTTTGAAGTGTAAAAACAAATAAAGGAGAAAAAAAAAATCACAATAAAATAAAATGTTTGCTTCAGTCCCTGGATAGAGTTGAGGAAGTTTGGCACATTATTGTTTATCTGAAGTCCCAATGTGGCGAGACATTCGTGGTTGGACTGAAGGCAAAGGTGGTACCGACAGCTGGAAACCACAGTTGGACGGGTAGAGGAAGATTAGAGCGGAGGGATGTCGGACATCACATTAAGGAGGGGATGTGGCAGGCGTAGGTGGTCAGACAATGGCATTGGTGCCACGGAGGCCCACCCCGCGGGCAAATTGCTCCAGCAGGCCGGAGATGGCACCAGAGGGGCTGGGTGCTGAGGACTTGAGGCCCACAGTGGTGCTGTAGGCTGCCAGAAAGACCTCCCGTACAGCCTCCAGACGAGCCTGCCGCTCCGACGGTATCGGGCACCTGAGGGCGGGAGAAACACGGAAAGGAGATAATGTAGGTGAGGAGCACTATGGGAAGCAGCACTATGAGGATAGACCGTTTTAATGTGTTAAGAGGAAGGATAGCAATGATGGGGCTGGTGGTAAGTGGTGGTGGGTAGAAGAATCAGAGGGAAAATGATGAAGAGGCATGAATTGGAGAGGAATCAACAGTAACGTGGGATGATCATTTAACTCATTTATCAGTGGTGCTAAATATTTCCTGTCAAGGACCACAAAATTATATGTATTTGGCCTGAAAATATGTAGTTCCAGGGGCCTCCCCAGAAGCAAAGATTTGAGTTAAAAACGTTCGCTCTGAAAGAATATACATTCAAATATATATTCAAAGATTTGGGTCACATTTTCACAATTAAAAAAAGAATAGCAGATCTACAAGCTCATAGCACGGCACCGAGTGCCGTGCTACGAGCTTGTAGATCTGCTATTTTTCAATAGCTAAAGTATAACATGATGTTTAAAACACCAAATGGTGTTCCCACCCAGAATGGGTAAAAAAAAAAAACAGATGGGTATAGTGAAGAATGGAAATCAGACATGACAGACAGGAAACGCAAAGAAAAGCAACTAATGTAAAATGGATGGATGACTGCACGTAAAGAAAGATATCTGTTGGGAGCTATATCTGGGGTGGCAGAGAATGTACTCGTGTGTTAACAATCACAGAGCACAAGCTGTCAGCATGCTCTTTCTCCCTCGCTCCCCTTCCTTGTTAACTCCAAATAAGGATGGATAGATGCCATTTGCCTTGGCGGGACACGCTCAATTTGGCAGTCGACCCAAGCAGAAATGAAACACCCCCAGCCCACCCACTGCAAGTTGGGTTGATATGTTTGCCATGATATGCAGATATACAGTATATAAAATATATAAAGAACACTCAAGTATGCTATACGTTGGTGTATGTAAGCGTCAGTTACATTTGTCATGGTCATCTTATGTTCATTAGGGCGATCCTAATCTCTAAAGACAGATTCTGCTAACGGCAACATCTGTCAGCGCTATTGCCTTTAATAAAGTTATCTCTTTGAGTGCCAGGAATTAATTCATTAACCAGTGCTAAGGTCTTTGCAGTCAGGTCCTAATTTTAAGGCGAAAATTACCCCCAGGTTATAAACCGGAAGTGAAAATAGGCAAGATAGCAAATTTAGGAAGAAAATGTGTTAACCTAAAGCATAGAGACAAAGACATTGGCTACGTTTACATGAAGGGTGATCATTCCGAATAAATACTTCTGAATAAAATACATCCGATGTAATGTTTTTTGCCGCAAGTTTACATGGGAAATGGTCATTCCGAACGAATGTTTACATGGACGTTGCCGTCGGTGTGATATAAGCCATGACACATGTTATTTCACCTGAAACTACGCCATCTGTTGGACACATAAAATATAGGCAGTTCATTCAGTAGCCTATGTCTCAACAATACATTAGCCTACAGACGAAAGACCATACTTTGAAATCCCATCATTTCATCTCTCGCTCGCTGTAAGCACTGGACCAGAGAGAGAGAACGCGCGCGCGCACACACACACACACACACACACACACACACACACACACACACACACACAAAGCAGTAAAACATCGCAATGTGGACCCTGTTGTAAACAAGTGTAATGCTTAATTGGGTCGTCCACTCACAGTTAACAGTCTTTGTATTGAGTTTGTGCTTACTGTGCAAACTGTTAATAAATATTTCAATCAATCAATCAAAAAGCATTTATCAACTTTTCGCTGCGTGCCTCACAAGGCTATTGGATTTATTTGTGCTTCGTCTTTGCACAATGCACGTATAGGCATACATTGTGTAAGTAAGAGCTGATCTACAGGCTGACAATGTGCCCCACATAATAGCGTATTCTTGGGACTGTGTGTGTGTGTGTGTGTGTGTGTGCGTGCGCGGGCTGACGGCATTGCGTTCTCTCTCCACTGTCTTTCTGTGAGTCCCCGATGCACTATATAATTTGAAAATGATCAGTGATCATGATCAACTCGGGACGGTTGGATCTTTGAACACTCACAGACCAGGGGGATCATCAATCATCACTGCATGCTGCAGCCTGCTCCACGTTTTTTTGGGGGGGATTTCGGAGCTGCAAAATGCAAGAAATAACGCACTCTATGTGCAAACTCCTCGGTGCGCCTTGGAGTTGGAGCGCAATGGAAATGAGCATGCTCAGAAAGACCAGAATGAACTTACATCCGAAGCAGTGTATACATGAGTCCAATTTTCTTTCAATCGCATTGAACATCGGAGTAATCCGGCCAGTGACATCGGAATGGTTTTGAAATCGCATCGAGCGTTTTCATTCGGATGTAAGTTTTTGTAGGTGTTTACATAACAACGTTTAATAGGATTGAACTTCTATTCGGAATGAAAAGGGGATTTAACTGCTCATGTAAACGTAGCCATTGGAAAGTGGCCTATTACCTGTATACAAAACTGTATATCCAAAAGAAGACCATAAGTGGGATTTCAGATACGCATGTAAATATGGCATCAAACAAGAGGAACTGTTGGTATGAGAACACAAACATTTCAACTGACAAAACAGCGATCTGGTTGCTGAAGCATATAGACAGATGTACTGTACGCAGGGTTTCCACATCACCACGCTAACAGCAACACAATCTGTGGCACCAAAGACAGAAAGGTATGCACTTCTCTGATTTTATGTGCCTCATGATCATCCACAGAGCGCCTTCCTATAGATGAGTCACTCTCTAGACTCTACTCGAGAGCGGTACAGTATCCTCTGTCTACCCACACATACACACCAGTCCATTCCAACAATGGTTCTACCTGTTGGCTCAAATGCCCTGCTCACACCCCCCTTGCAGGATAAAATTACACACATAGGGTGGCTTAGTGCTCTTAACCCCCCACTGAGTCATGTTCCTTTGCGAGTGGGGGGAGGTGACCAAAGAAGGTGAAAAAGAGTAAGGGGCAACGGGTATAGGAAAAGATACAGAAATAGTTGACGGGAGTTAAGGGGGAGGGGGCAGAACCGCAGTGTCACTCACATGCGTCCGCTGGGCCCCTCGTCCTGGAAGCTGAAGGGGAGGGGCGAGTCGTACGCGGCTGCCACAGAAGAGGACGAGGAGGCAGGAGGTGGGAAGTGGGCATGGTCGTGAATGCTGCCACAGCCCGACACGATCTGCCAGCTGCCGTACTCCGTGGAGAGGGAGGAGCCAGACCGTGCGTACTCCGCCGCTAACCTGAGACGTGGTGGAGGGACGATGGAGAGACGACAGAGAGAAAAAGACGGAAGCAACGATGAACAAGAAGTAGGGAATGGAGACCGACAAAACAGAACGAAAGAAAGAAATTATTGAGAGAAAAATGAAGAAGAGCGTGAAGAACAGGAGTCGAAGTGGATAAATAAATGGAGACAAAAAACGCAGAAAGCCAAAACAAATTGAAGAGGGTAGGGTCAGGGTTCAACCGTGTCCAGGCAACAGGGTCATGAGGTCAGTGGGAGGGCTCTGTGGCATTGGGTCCGTGACCATAAATAATAAGTCTTCTGGGAGCAGTATGTTGACAGACTGCATCGACCTGTGGATGCGCTACCACACTCCTGACCGCAAACCAGTCTCTGGTATATGCAGGGCAGCAAGGATATTATACAGAAAATACTGTCAAGTCACTAGACTTGACAGTATTTTTGCAGCAAAAACTATCCTCTACTGAAAAGTAGACACCATCCAACAACACACACACACAGGCACAATCCCACACTTTCATTACAATATATTGCTATGAACTACACTGACAAGCCACTGAGAGAGATCCCTCTGTGTACACACAGCCTGAGCATGCCCTTCGGTCAGGTGTAATATATTATGTTTAAGGTTGGCTAATTTCGGCTTGACATTTGGAGGTCACATAAAGTGCAAGCAGACATGCACTTAAATCAATTCCCACCGTACAATAAGTTAACGGGTAAATGCTGAGTAGACAGTGAGTGAATGCATGGACAAAGACCGGCACACAGCAATCAAGAAATGACAGGCAAGATAATAATTCTGTATTATACTGCAATGTTCACCTTACCACTGCTGCATTATTATTTATAAAAAGTACAGTATATATTGTCGCTGTCGGGGAGAAACCATAACATTTTCTTTAATAAAACAGTGCTATTATTGAACATCCTTTAATAGGTTTTTACAAATATTGAACCAATGAAAAGTATTCAAAAGCGCTTATTTCTTTCTTTCTTTAAGATATTTTTGGGGCTTTTTGCCTTTATTGACAGATTAACAGTATTTTGACAGGAAAGGGGGGGAGAGATGGGGGGAGACACGCAGCAAAGGTC
This sequence comes from Protomyctophum bolini, assembly GCF_963924005.1. Lineage (NCBI taxonomy): Eukaryota > Metazoa > Chordata > Actinopteri > Myctophiformes > Myctophidae > Protomyctophum > Protomyctophum bolini. The sequence continues at coordinate 13,155,297 of NC_137863.1, read as the reverse complement.
GTCGGGATCGCGACACGCTGTCAGGCTGGATTACCAGCCTACGTGCCTGGACCGCTCGGCCGGCACAGGCCTTCAAAAGCGCTTCTGACTAAACCCAAAAGGACACATTCAAGTCAAGTATCTTATATAAGGCATATATTTAAAGTATTGCGTTGTTCTAAAAACATGTTTTTCTTTTTTTATTGCCCGAAATGTTAATATTTTGGACATAGCCGGTTTCTGCCCGACAGCAGAGATGTAATGTATAGCCAAGCCATATATTAAGCATATATGGTAGTATGCATACTATATGGCAGATACTGAAAAGTCAGCTCAACATGTATACAGTTATATAGATGCTATTCTTTTCTTATTTCTATTGATTTGTTTTGCAGAAAGGCACACAGGGTGTGGCTGGTGGAGAGGTGGCTCAGCCACTTACATGCAGTGCACTGACCATAAGTGAGTTGTGAGGAGAGCGGCAATACCCGAGTGAAGAGAGGAAGACTGGGAAACAGAAGGTTCCGGTTCCTCTCCTGGTCTATATAGCAAAGTGTCCCTGAGCAAGACACTTAAGACGCCCTAACTGCACTGTATTAATAGCACTTGTGCACTGTTCCTAATAGTTAGGATCAGTTACATGCAAAGGACAAATTTCAAGTACCGTATATGTATACGTAAAAATACACCAAATTATTATTCAATAATATACCCTCTCTCTGCCCTAGCTTTCATGTCTCTACACTCTCCCATCTAAATAAAGCATTGAAAATGCCAAAAAAAATTAGTTTAATTTTTTTTTTTTAATCACACCCGTCCAGGCGTCCATCTCATTCCGGCCAATCAGAAGTTGCGTCCTCACTTCTGTCTTCAATGTTTGTGTTATGCAATGTTTGTGTTTACACGAACACTCAAACTTGTCCATTCATTGTCAATGGCATTTCATTGTTTCACAGTTTGTGAAACAATGAAATGTCCAAAAGCTGGACATAGGAAAAGAGGAAGACAGACAAGAAAGTAACACATAAATCACCTTCTCCCAGGGACGGCCAATGGGCTGCTGCCGGTACGTGTGGCACCCTGCTCCGATTGGTTGGAGGAGGAGGAACTGGAGGACCTGGCCTCACCGAGGGGGTGGAAGAGGCGCTCCTCGACAGGCGTGGGCTTATACCACACCGTCTGTGGGGAGGTGGTGGTGGTGCCTTTTCTCCTGCATGGGGAGAGAAGCACAAACGCACCGTTGGCCACAGTCACCGCCCAAATTGACACTAATTAGCCCACGGACCCCCCATTTGAAAAGATATGCCAGAGACCCGCATAAGAGAACATTTTACAGCTCTAGCAGTGATTCTCAACCATTTTAATTTCAAAGACCCTCAGTGCTTGGGAAACCACTGACCTACAGAAGAGCCGCTTGGTTCTAAAATCTAGGGAGTGACAAAATCTATTTCCTTTCAGTCTACTGTCCAATCAATAAAGGCATAAAAGCCCCAAAATAAATCTTCAAAAAATAAAAGATTTTGTCTGGTGACCATTAACAGTATTAAACTGACTGTGAGGAGGTACAAAGCATATGAACTTTAGTGTAATCACTAGAACATGACCAGTCATTTGAGGCATGGTGTTATGCTGACCAGCTGGAGGCCTGGGGCTGGCATGAGAACGGGTCCACAGTGTCAGTGGTTAGGCTGGAGGCGCCGCCCCCCACCTCTTCAGTGATGAGGGAGAAGTCGCTGCTCAGACTGGTGACACTTCCCCGGCTCTTCGACTCTAAAACAACCACACAGCATTACACACACAGTTTAGTTAGTTTGCCCTTTTTATTCCGCATGAAGACGACAAAAAGTCTATGCAAAGGCAACCTAGAGGTGTATATAGTTGAGTCACAGCACCCTCTGGTGGATACATTTGTGGACAGAACTAATTACTATATTACATAGCCTAACAAGTTCACTAGTACTACATAGACATTTATTACATAATCGCCTGATCGCAATTATTTGTACAGTAAACTCCTGATGAGTTACAAAACATCTTTGACATAAATGTACTCTAGCAAACACGTCAACTCACAGAATAAATACAAAAAAAAGCAAACAATGTGGCATCAAAGAATTTACACTTTTATTAAATGTGTACATTTAATAAACGTGCACATGCTTATGTCCCTCAGTGGTTAGGGTGGCATGCTAATTCTGCTGTTGTGGGTTCAACCCATCAAATGACTGTCACACATGCTCAGCATATCCGTCACTCTAGCCCCTTTCCCACATGGAATTCATAACGTTGCTGAATAAAAATAAATATTCAACAAAGGCTCACACATTGATCTCATGTAATGAGATGTTCCCTATGGTGTCTGCTCCAACATGAAACGAATGTAAAGCTCATGGGAGAGGTGTCTAAAGCATGCAAAACTAAGACTAGTCATTTGATGACGATAAATAATGTTATTTGAGGATTGTCATAAATCGTCCCAGGACATATCTGGTACAAGAGGTACATTTTGGATTTTATTTTTTTCACCTGGAAAATGGCAAATGAGTGGATGAGTGTGTAAAACGAGGAAATAGTAACTCATTAAAACGTCTGCCACACTAGGGACTTTTAAAAATAAATTCGCACTGTAAGACTTCCAAGTTGTGTTCTGTGGGTTGTGTGTGTAGTGCGAGTGTTCATGTAACATGTTGTCTAGTGTTCTTTGTCTTGACCCATGTTATTTCTCTTCCTTTTCACTCCCTTCAGACTGCACTCCGGGTCAGTGAAATAAGTGGATGGGGGCGCACTACAAATACCGAACCTATGAACCTAAGCAAATCTCTGAAGGCTGCAGCATAATCTAACCACTGCTGCACAATTTCTTGTCAGCGTGGGACCTCTGTCGGGTCTCTGCTCTACATTAGAGCCTAGGTCTTCGGGTAAGCCCGAGATCCGAAAATACCCGGGGTCCGAACCGACCCGGAGCGGGTCCGGTTCCGAAGTGACTCCCTGCCCGGGTCTTTTCGAAGCAGCTCCCGTATGTCTCGGTGCTTGGGTAATGACTACAACCCGAGTGGACCCAGCGATTGGCTGTTTTTGCAGGTCTATTTCGGTTCGGGTTGGTCAAATCGGACCCGTGAAGACCTCTAATGTACATTTAAAGGGTTTTAAGACACCTTATTGTGATTTGATACTTTTAATAAAATAAAAGAATGTGGCTCCTGTTACCACATTACTCAAATACAGCGTATTATGCCGATTATGACCATTGATGAATCATGTATTCTGTAAACTTACTCATCTGGCAGAGATCCTCCACGGTGAAATCACTGTCTTTGAAATGAGAGTTTTTTCTTCTGTGAATAAGAGGATGATGAAAATAGGATGATGAAATATGTAATACATGAAGAAATACATAATAAAAGGGGGAAGAGCAAAAAGAGAAAGCAGGGAGAGAGAGAGTAAGATCAAAAAGAAGGGGGAAAACAACACCGTTGCTTGGTTTGATACAGTTGGTCTGGGACCGTGAAAGCCAATTATTCACCACAAAGAGTGAATGTGTGTGTATCAGAGCCACTGTTCAAACATTAAAGAGTGGCTGAGAGGCATAACAAAACACCGCGCCCATGACGAAAAATGTTTATAAAGAACAGGCTGTGTTCCATTTGAAACGGTTAATTCACTCAGTCCATAACTAATGGACTTCACAACAAAGACTACAAAATAGAATAGGAAAAACAGAAAGAAAAAAACCCCAAAGAGCAGCATTTACAGACGGGCACGAAATGGACATAATCAGACATAAATATAGATTTAGACAAAAAGACAAAAGATAGAATTAGAGAGGAAATGGGACAATACAGAACAAGCATAGTTAAAAAAAAAATTGAAGTAGACAGAAATAAAGAATTTCATTTGAAAGATCAGAATAAGACAAATAGAATAGAATTAGATTTTTCTTTTGTAGAAACCAGCGCAGATCTGAGCACAGGAATCATCTCACGATTCATTAAACAATCGTATCCTGACAATCACAGCATAAGAACTGTCGGGTTGTTGATAAATCTTGCGGCTGAATTCAGCCTAAATAACACAACACATAATAAGGCTAAATAACACAGCCTTAAATATTCTTGTTTCAGAAGCCTCAGCCATGAGTTTACAGCACAAATATGCGGAATACGACCCCAAAAACTACAGAAAGCCAATAAGAAAGAGAAACGTCTCTGTGTAGTGGAAAGTTTGCTCCCCCAGTCATCTCCACGTCTTCGCATACACATTTGCATACACAGCACACATCAGAACGACACAGGATTCGACTTTCTACTGTACGTGCATATATTGGCACAGCGTGGAACCTGCAGTACTCCAGTGTTTGCCAATGGAATTTACTCCGCGAGTGTATAAGCTTTGTCAAACTAGCACATGATTTACAACAAAATGTAAGTCGTGATTGGAATACATTTTGTATTCATTTAACTCATTAAGAAAACTCAGCAGGCCCTGGCTTGAAGACATGTCCGTACACTGCTGTTTAGCTGAATATAGGAGTTCTGCATCCCCCATGACACCATGTTTATGAAAGATAGCTGGCTGTCGTAAACTGAATGTTTATAAAGTGATAGTTTTGATTAATCAACCACTGGATGATGGCTACAGAAAGCACCTGTGCTGGGCACAGGCGGCATTCGACCATCGGATTTCCCTCCTTAATGGGGTTGAATAGAACTCCAGAAGATAGTACCGACACCGTACCTAAGTTCTCAGACCTTGTTTTTCATGAAAAGATTCCTCTCGCATCTACGAGCACGGATATATCTTAATAGAGCCAGATGATCTGCTATAGCCGTGATCTGAAGGACTGTAAAAAGCCTGTTTAAATGGGATTGGTTATGGAATGGATTAAGCATTTAACCTATAACCTTGTAAATATGATTTAAATTGCAATTTAAATGATTTAAAAAACAATCTGGAAATATCCTACCTATTTATTAAGCATGTGACACATAATCGATGTATTGTACACCTTATAAATGTGAAAATGGAATATATTCATGTATTATTTATTCATTTATTTAGTTATATATTTTTTTAATTAATACATATGCTCAGATATATGCCTATCAGCTTGTCTGATTATGCATTTGTACATACACAAACTGAGACCTGATGTGAGACGCTTACTTCAAAATGACGCAACGTGCATTGCGTATGTATGTAGTGTCCACTGAGTGAGTGAGAAAGGAAGGACATACCTCTGTTTTCTTACAGCAGAGAACTTCTCTGAGACAATGTGCTTCAAAAAATTGAAGCAAAAAAAGAAGATCTGCCAGGGGACAAAAAGACAGTGTGATCTCAGACAGGATTATGTACGATGTACATGGAACAGCAGTGAATAAAATAAAGCCTACGTATGAATCAAGCTAGGTCTCGTCAAAAAGAGCTCTAAGCTTGGTAGTAGTATGAGAGCTTGGTAGTAGTATGAGAGCTTGGTAGTAGTATGAGAGCTTGGTAGTAGTAACTACAGTCTATGAACTCAAGAGTATCAGCAAAGATGGGTAAAATATCCAATGCTTAATCTTGACAGTTACCGTTAAGGAGATTTAGAAACCCATCTGAGTTGTGTCCCAACAGATAAACATGTTCCCCAGATGAATGGCTCAAGGACATAGCCTCTGAGAATGTAAATGTTGCTCACTTTTCAGTATGTTGCACACTACTTCCTACGTTGGCCTTGCATTTCCATTGGGGAGTGCTTCGTTTGAATTGTATACCATATGTCTCGAGCAGTGAGGGTCTCGTATCCAACGTCTGGCGGAGGCCAAATTTTTGTTACAAAGAGCTTAAAAACGATTTATACTTGGTCACGACAGTATCCCCCACCGAAAAACACTTAACTTCATTATGTTTGGCTTACACCTAGAGGCCATTGTTCTTGTAATAATGACCCTAACAAGATCTACTTGTTCATGATTGCAGTGCACTCACCTCCTCTCCTTTGGAGAGTCGATCTGGCAGCATGTGACTAGAAAATTGACAGAAAATGAACAGGTTAGGTGACAGGTATCACTCAGAATAGCACTTCATTTTAAGTGTTAAAAGAAATTAATTCAATGAAAATGTAGTTATATATAAATGTAACCAATTATGTTTAATTTACTTCTGTGTGTCTGTTTGGGTTCAGATAACAGCATTTAGTGATATTATACTGATTAACTGATAACTGAACAATGACAGAATTATCATTTAAAAAATGATTAATTGCTGCCCTAACACTCATTCATTTACGTCAACAGTGCATTGTTGTTATAATGTGTCCCCACTGACCCATGGCGATATTCAATAGCATAAGAAAACAAAGGATCCATCATCACTGGCTCCTCAAAGATAAAATGTCATACTTTTTAAAATGAGATTACCATGACTTTTTGGCCAGTCTAGACTAAAGATTCTACATTACAGTAGTGACTAAATCCTTAATGCATCTTTACAAATCCCCATTTCTCTCATCTTTTATTAGCTTCCACCTACTTTTCCTCCACACACAGACACACACAACCCCCTTCGCTGCCTGGCCAGTGTCCCAGGGGCTTGGGAAGTCCTGCTCAGTGCTGATGTATAATTACATGGGCTCGCTGGCAGGGGTTTTTCTTTTTTACAAAGGCGCTTAAATTGTAGAGATACACGCTGGTCATCATTAAGGGAGGGAGGGGGGAGAGGGAGAGAGAGAGATAGAGAGAGGGGGGGGGGGGGGTGTTGGGGTGAGGTACTTCCCTATCCCTATACTCCTTATCATTTCATTAACAGTCACTTCTCAGTTATGCATCAGAGGCCTGCCTGGCGTGTCACCAGCGTGACTCTAAAGTATTCATGCCATTTAATGTTTGGTTATTGTGAGGGGATTGTTTTTACCCAAAGAGGAACCAGTCGTAGGCGATGGTCAGATAGAGGATCTCAGCCGGTTCCAGGCTGGCGTGCACAGCACCATCCTGTGAAAGAAGAGAAAAAGAAAAGTCAAACATACATTTGATACCGAGGGGCCAATTATTATCCATGAGATGCAACGCGTTCACTGGGGTTGTGGTAGGAGATGGCGAGTCGTCATACTCAAAACGCACTTTAACATGAAAACGACTTGCCTATTTACAACTGTAGGATTTTATTTTTTAATGAAGGCACTAACCTCATTAAGGTCAAGTGTGTTTGGAATGTTAAGTTGATTTGTGTGAAACCAATTTCAATATAGCATCACTGTAGGGCAGAAACTGTGTATACCCATATTTCATATTAAATAAATGAATGCCATATTTTATACTTTGTCATATGACAGTGTCAAGCTAAAGTAGCAGAAATAGCCATTATACAAGCTCTCCTGTTCTTACTCTGCCTGCATCTTCTCACGGAAACTACAAAATGGTGGAGCACGCACAAAATAATAAACAATAAAGTTGATTCTGTATTGCAATTCTTTAACCAATTAAAATTATTAAAAAGATCTCATGATAAAATAACATCATTGTTGGATCAAATAGAGAAAAAAAAATCAATTTCTTGAGAAGTAAAGGTTTTGGACATAAACTTTAACTTTTTTAATGAGGATGGAGAAAGACTTACTGCCCACAGGGAGAGCCTGAGCAAGGACACAAAGAGAGGTGTGCGGTCCCAGCCTGATATGCAGTGCACCAGGAGTCCACTTTTATCTGAAAGAGGCGCAGGCAGGCATGTGATTAAGATCAATTCTGACCTGAGATAGTAAAAATGTCTGTTTGAAAATGACAGTTTTCTGAAAATGCTATGTTTCTATGTCAGTTGTTCGATTTTTCAAAAATAGCAGACCTACAAGCTCGCTATGAGCTTGTAGATCTGCTATTTTCCAATAGCTAAAGCACAATATAATGCTAACACCAAAACGGGTTAAGATCAATTCTATGAATCAGTGATTTTCAACCTTTTTGAGTGAAACTCAAAATCGCAAGACTCTACTATATTCAGATGAAAAATCAGCTATGTTCAGTTTGTTCACAAAACTAAAAACACCTGTGTTAGCGCCAGGTTGAAATGTTTAGGATATGGAATTCACCTCTGTATAGGTTTTTAGTTGTATAGATGTATACTGTATTTTGCAAAAATAATGTCTCAAAATCCAAAGGCACACCTGGACTACTCTCACGGCACACCATGTGGGAACCACTGCTTTAGAGCATGAGTCATCAAAACAAATATTCACTTGTTGAAGCTTCAAAAGAGGTAACATCTGCCCATGTGCTTACAGTGCTTTTGTGCTAACCCCTTGGAAAATGGAAATATTGCCTCATTTCCACTGGGGACTTTCATATTAACAATGAAGTGGAAGGTGTTTTGGTTATGTAAGAGGTAAATAAATAACTGTTGGATAGAAAAGTGTCCCCCATGCCATGCTTTGCTTCATGTTCTCATTTCATTTGCAGATTATATGCCACGTTTGCATTCTCACCCTCGAGCCACCGGTCAAAGACCTCTGTAACATTAATATATTACATACTACATTATTAATAAGGGATAGTGGGCCCTATGGCCCACAGTGATTCTGTCATCTGTAATTTCTCCTGGGAGAGAAAGCATGCCCAGGGAAACGGATGCCCAGGGAATTTGCATTACAAAGTAAAAAGCTACCTTTATTAACCATGCACTCTACATAAACAGAACTGAGAAAATCAGTTTTAAACCCCTGAAACTCTGTTAACAAAACAACAAAAAGAATGTCAACAACTACAGGTTTGGGCCGCTACACCGATGTTATCTAATATCTATTGTACCTGTGTGTCTGCTTTTGTGCACATATGGAGATCTCTAGCATACCCGTGTCCCTTTTATGGCCATATACTGTATTATGGAGGCCTCTGTATCTGCCTGTCCTTGTCCCTTTTATGACCATATATGGGCATAGCAGTCAGATCTGTGGCTCTGGACAAACAGACAACCAACCTTATATGCCTAAATTGTACCCCATAGTGATGATTTGATTGGCTGAGCACGGAATGTGAGAATAAAAATCACACCCATGTGAAGTGAGGTGCGCTCTTATCAATCATAAATATATACATATATACACACACACACACACACACACACACACACACACACACACACTATATAATACCCGAGGTGAACTAAAACAGTTCGAAAAGTCGATTTGCTCTTCCACATATGACGTAAATGATCCTTTCATTGTCAATGGCATTTAATGCCACAAAAAGCTGATTTGTTCAGGCACATACGACGTAAATTCTCCTTTCATTGTCAATGGCAAATGCCATTGACAATGACATTTGCCAATTGTGATTGGCCGGAATGTGATGATGTATGATGATAAAAGCGGCCCTCATTTCACACGGGTGTGATTTTTAATAGGATATACAATATAAAGAATAACATCTAAATCATTCCCAGATGTGAGTTAACACGTTAACGAATAGAATCGAACTGAAGCACATCGACTAAAGCCTAAAGTGCAGCTAGAAACATAAAACTCAAACTCCTGTCTACGTACCATCACTGTTAATGATGTGGAGCAGTAGCTTCAGGTAGTTCTGGGTCTGCTCCACCAGGTCCCATGACTGCGCACAACATACACACAAACACACAATGTATGTAAATTGCTAGGTGATGTTGAAAACCTGTGGACTACAAAACGATATATAAAGCATGGCACCTGCAGTTCCATTGAGTGACCAACAGATGTCACTGACAGACTAATTATATTTTAGGAGGCAGATGTTTCTAGCTGCCAGTTGGTGTGGTGGAATTTCCATGAATAGAATAGAATAGAATGGAAAATAATTAATAGAATAGGTAACCTGGTATTCACTCCAGTCAATGTTCATGTTCTGGGTAAAGCACGCGGGGATTGTCAAAGGAGCATCAACGTAGTCCTGTGATAGAAATGGCAGAACGGTAACATACAATTTTATTAGATAGTGTATACGCATAGATATTCCACTGTTATGTTCTTAGCTTACGTATCATTCTTGATGTTATTGCTCACTGTAAATCGCTCTGGATTAAGAGCGTCTGCTAAATGCCTAAATAATACAAGTTAACAGTCTCATATGCTTATTATTGTCCACAAACCTGATTCCAGTTGAACACCAGTCCCTCAGCTGTGTAGTCTCTGTCTTTGTAGTCTTTAAAGAACTCACACCCTGAAAAAACAGACGTAAACAAACTAAACATGTCATCATCAACATCGAAACTGCCTTCAAACAGCCAAACGGATGAATTAACACTGTGGATGTTATTGTAGGCTTAAAAACTGAATAAAAACACTGCATGACCAAGACAAAAAGGTGGGCTAGTGTCAGCGATATTGTTTCATGAATAAAATACAACTGACCCTGACTTTTGATTCAAATTAAGAGCGAACAGGAGTCACCTTACCTGGGTAAGGCACGGAGAGCAAGGTAAAGTCTGCATAGCGTTGGGCCTTGTCAACCTTCTCAGAAGATGTCACACTGTAAAAACAGATAAGTCAGAGGGTAAGGGACTAAGCATATAAACAATATAAAGTATAAGTATATAAGTAGTTGAGAGGGAGAAAACGAAAACAGGAGAAAATGACACTAGCTGGACAATTCTTGATCAGAAATTGGTGCAAGCACGCACACACGAACAGTTATATAGGGAAAAGGTCAGTCTCACACACTATTTTTACTTACTTTAGGCCAAACTTGACCTTCTTGTTTTCCACCATCAGGTCACAGATGTTGCGCACCGATAGGTAACGCAGCAGCTTAATGTCAAGACCCCGCACCTTGTCAAAAAGCTGGGTGTCCCCATTCCTGTAGCAACAGAGTTGGAGGGAAAGATGGGGACAGCGAGAGAGAGAATGAAAGAAAGAAGGAAGGAAAGAAACAAGGTATGAATGAATGAAAGAATGAATGAATGAATGACTGAATGAGACATTCAACATGGTTCTTTTACCTGGCTTCACTGTCTTCTTCAGGGACCTCCTCCGTATCATCACTACCCCCTGTTAACAGAGGGAAAAGGTTCCTGGTATACACGCATACACAGATTGATTTTCACAACAACGTCACGTTTACTTTGGGTTAGGGTTAACTGGCAACCCTGGTTTGGGTTTGTTTTGGTTGTGTTGCTTTAGCATCGTTAGCACAGTAGCTGGCAGTAGCTAACATTCAGAAACTTGCAGCTGCAGCTGATGAAAGTGCCCCGAAACGTGGAGAATATTCGGCAGAATCTGAAGAAGAGTCGTCGCGCGGCGAATCTTCTTAAGAGTCTGCCGAATATTCTCCACGGTTTGCCGACTTGTCTTGAGAAGTCGGCAAAAAGAGTAAATCCGCCGAGTGTTCTTGTTACCTATTATCTATGGGACAGTTGGACATATTTGCACCATAAGGTTTAAATCAGCAGCAAACTGCCAAGAAGATCTGCCTCACGCTCTTGTGTTTGTTAGCTTGGAATCCAGACTGATTCGCTCAGTTCAGCTGACTTTGGTTTTGTTCCAGTTTGCTTCAGTCTGGCAGTCTTTCATTTGATCCTCCATTTCAGAATGTCACCCGTTACGTAGGCATGCTGATTGGATAGTGCCCAACAAATCACAATAAAAAAGGAAGTGGCTTAAATTTGATATTGGAAGGCTCAGATCCGTTACATCAGAATCCTAGGCGCCTGGGTGTCCGAGATCTAGGCTTGTGTGTCCAACAAACATAACAACAGGGAATTTATGAGCAATCCAATATGCAGAGAAACATGGATATGAGATAGGCGTTGTGTCCCACTGTCCCACATTCATAAAGAATCAGCCAGGGATTGTATGAAAAAAATAAAAACAATCCAGGAATAAGAATGGCAGCCAGGTGCTATCCACCACCATTGTTGGAACCAAAATTGCATTCATTATAAACCATCCCTTCAAGGACAATGCCTGTCCTAAGAGTCCTCTTAAGTCCGCTTGACAGCCAAGCACTGCTGCACCCATTCACACACATCGGCAAGCACACACACACAGCTGAAACAAGCCCACACACGTCTGATTTGACGTCCCCATCAATGTTAATTCAGTGTGCGTCTGTGTGTTGTACCTGAGAAGATGTAGTTATAGCCTGTGCGTCCATACAGCTCTCCCCAGCCAGCAAGAGTGGATGACCGACAAATGTGCTGTGAAGAGAAGTAAGGCATGAGACTGCTGAACAGCTGTTGTTTTTATTACTCATATCAACATGTTTCTACACCAAGCAATAAACCAGTTGGCCTTGTTGGGATCATGCTGTTGTGTCTCGTCTTGCGGTGTGCAAAAGAAGTGAAGAGATGACTAATGAAAGTGTAAAATGTTTTGTCACAGGTTGGCGTTTTTTACGTATTTACACATCCATGGTTACTAGTGTTTCCGGAGCAGAGGTTGCGAGTGGAGGTTTGTGGTTTAACAAAGGTTGAAAGTGCAGGAAAAGTGGCGAACAGACAGACAGCAGCAGCGTCCTCTCAGCGTCCTGCTTTATGACAAATAATACTAAATGGATAGAGAATGAATTTTGTGTACATGGCTCCGTATACAGCTACCCACGCCTGTTAATGTCTCTTAGTATAGAGCGTCCCAGTCCCACCCCCTTTCATGACGACGACAGGCCCAGGAAATAATTCCCCATGCTTTTTTCCCCATAGACATTTAAAAAAGATCTGTAAGCCTCAAACAAAGCCTACTCGGATCGTGACAAGACATAACAAACAAACACAATATTCTGGGCATGGCGGGGAATTATTTCCTGGGCCTGTCGTCGTTGTGAAAGGGGGTGGGACTGCGCCACTCTATAACACTCTCCACGTGGCACATGATTTATTTATTGTTCTGCTCGTTAAACCATTCAGTTACAAGTCCTGTGGCTGGGTGGAGGTGTTCTAGAGGAGCCCACTCCATCAGGAAAGAAATGCCTGTCCTCAGAATTGAATGGTTACTGAAAGTTATTTTTTTTAGCGTGACTCTGCAGTTGACTTGCCATCTATTACCAAGTTTCCATTAAAAAAGACGGCAGGGCCATGGCAGGCGGTGCAAGGTCGTGCTGATTTATGCCTCCCTTTTTCCACACAAAATAGTACCCTCTTGCTCTAGTCCCTCCCAACGGAGGAATTGGACTTTAAGGAACTTCAACCCTTGTTCAGGACATACTCCGTCTGACTGTTAACTCCAACTGGAACTATCCATTCTAAAGCTACTGTATAGAGCCCAGCCAAATCAGTTTCTGGTAATATTAAGGCAGTTTGATAACCATGGATTAATTTCTCATTCATAACAATATAGTTTGAGCGTTCCGTAGGGTCAGAGTGGGGCCAAATTGTTATCCCCTGAGCCTACTTTAGTCGGTGTCCTTGTATGTGGAAATGACAGGGACTCCTGTGTGGAAATGCCGCTTTGAACTTGTTTTAAGATGTTCAGACTATTTTTTGTTTGTTTGTGGTTGTTGTTCATATTTTATACTTTTTGAAATATTTAACTGACTGACATAACAGTCCAAACTCCACATTGGAGTCGTGCTGTTCCCATGTGGGGCTGTGGATCCACATGATATTGATTTTCTTATTCATTTCATGGAATCTCATGGAATCTCTCTTAACAAACATGGTAAAAGTTGAATGAAATGACTAACAGTAAAAAGGCCATACCTTCCCATTGTAGAGGATGACAGGGCATACAAATCTTCCTCTGCAGCGGGCCAGCTTGCTGCGATTCACCAAGTCCTGCAGCTTAGTGATCTGGATTGTGCTCTCAAATCTACACGCAAAAGAAGATCACCATCAGCTCATCAATTGTAACTTTTTTTAACATGTTAACTAAATTACCTCTTTGCTCAGCACATGCTGTACCAAAATGTAGGCACATGTATGCGGAGACTTGAAACAACAGCAAAACGCCGGCTGTTTACTGACCTAACATTACCAAGTAATCAATCAATGGTTCTTGACATCTGCAATTTAGGTCAACAGTTAAATTGCTCAACGTTTAGCTAAGGCAATACATCATAGGTGAATAACTGATTAATTGCTGACCTTTTGCTTATTTTATTTTTTTAATAATTTATAGTAGCCAATTATGTTTTACACCCGGGCCATCTGGGAGACACACGCCAAGTTTGAGGTTGTTCGGTCAAACGGTGCCCAAGTTATGCCTGGGACACACAAACACACAGGTTTCGTGAATTGATAGGTGAATGTGGTAAAATGCACCTATGACCACCTTTGGGGGTGGCTTGGATATTTTCCAGGCCTGGGGAGCATTTACACCTGACTTATGTGCTATCCATTGATCCAGGACACAGATTAATGCCTGCCGTAAAAGGAGCCTTGTGTCAATAAAACTATGAGCTACAAATAATGCTCTATAAAAACATCTTTGTAAACATTTTCTCAACACATAGTGTTTCCATGAAAATGTTTAGATGCTACAGTATAAGTTTTCATCAAGGACACTTTTACAGCATAGACCCCAATTCTGGGCAGCAGTGGTTCAAGGGGTAGAGGGAAGGGGCCTGTTTTGGGTTTTATTTTTGGCTTTTTCTTCCTTTATTGATAGATTGATAGTAGACCGACAGGAAATAGGGAGAGAGATGGGGGGGAAGACAGGCGGCAAAGCCCGCCGAACCCGTGGCACGCCGTCAGGCTGGCTCAGCAGCCTAGGTGCCCAGACGGCTGAGCTAACCATCCGGGGAAGGTTCCCTGTTTGACAACGGTGTGTGAATGAGCTAACGTAACTGTTAGTTAGCTCAATCACATTGCAGGGTTTAGGAGAGCATACATGTGTTTGGGGATGTTGTTGAAGGTTATGTTATTTCGTCAGCTGACACCCAAGCCATGCAACGTGTATTTGATATCTCCGACACAGACGCACTGCCCAGGCTAGCTAGGCTAACAACACACTAATGCTACAGACAGATCTGGGTGCAACATAACTGCTATTGATTTCCTGAGGACAGTCTGGAGAGAACACACAGACTTCGGCCTGATCACTCATCATTCGACTCATTTAACTTTTGGTGTTTTTTTCTCTTTCTCTGGTTCCATAAGGATATGTCCACATGACTTCTTAAGTCAAGTTGTAAACATTGAGAACTGTGTTGACGAGAGGGGAGGCGTAGATCGGACCACCAGCAATTTTAGTTGCAGCGAATAATAGTGTTTTTTATTTACAAACCTAGCTCAGTTTAATCCCATCCACGGTCCTTTTCCATTGCAGGAAGGTACATTTAGGGTCAAATGTGAAATCTGAACTAATAATAAATAGTCAAAACTAAGCTGGAAATTAGTACATTTTAACTTCGACGTCTGAAGGCTGCAGTGCAGTAGGCTACCATTGCTAAACAGAGAAGTCAAAGCTAGAAGAGAATGGAAGATAGTGTGTACACAGTCCAAGTAGTTGCTTACTCGACAGAGATAGAAGAGAGATGGAAGATAGTGTACACAACCCGAGTTAGTTGCTTCATTGCTCTACAAGAAGCATAGGACTAGATTTGCTGAGATTTGTTATCCACAAATCTCAACTCTCGTCACCATGCTCTCTCTCTCTCTCTCTCTCTATACTTGACCCAGTAGCTAGATGGAACTTGTTAATGAGAAGTGCCACTGTGCCAGTACCACTCTACATATCCAATTCAATTACAAGATCTGGCTATGGCCTAACACAAGGTCCTCTGATTCAGAGAATGAATTTCCAAACAGCACTTTTCTCAGATAACAGACCATGGCTGAAGTCAAGTTTTAGCCTCATAGGAATAAACCTCAATTGTTTCATAGAACAGCAGATGCTCACTGGTAAAAAAGAAAATCAGCTGTGGTAGTATGCCACTGGACACTTTATTAGACACAACTTCCCATTTTCAGTATTCATGTGGCATCATATGACAGATTAGTCATCTTAACACTCAGCTGCCTTGAAAAATCAAATATGTAAAGCTTAACTAACCAACCATTGCTTTCTACAGAAAATAATTACAAGATGAGTGACGCTAAGCAAACAACGGAGAAACTGGTAACCGAGCTGCCTGGACTTTGTATTGCTCTTGGTCAAGGAGTGGGGGAGGTACCTAGTATCTCTCTGGAAATCTGTGCATTCATACTCCAGGTAGACTATCTGCCGGGGGTAGTGGCCGCACACCTCTCCATTGGGGTTGTGGATGACACTGTACTTATAGTCTCTGCCAAAGAGCTCTAAGCAGCGATTCTCTATCGCATCCACCTGAGTAAACACAGAAGGAAAAGTTATTGTAGTTATTGGCTTAAGTTAAAGTACACAGTACTTTTCTCCACCTGCAGGAGAAAACACGATTTGAATTGCTTGGCTAAATATAACTGTGCAGCAACTACATGGTTCTGGTAAACCCATATTCGAGGCATTTTATATTTGCCTGCTGGGATGAAGAATAAAGGTTGCTGGTGTTGCATATTGACAAGTTGCAGGTTGTTTGTTGTGACAGGGTGATGTTTCAGGTGGACAGTAAAAGAAACACCACCAGTCTTGATGATTAACGCTGACAGTCAAACAGCACTCCAATGAAGGACCCCCACACTTACCCGAGGAGTGACTTCTTTTGCCCTGTACTGAATCTTTGAAAACAAATCTATCAAGTCCACTATTTCCTCGCTTTTTCGGAATGACAGCCCGGAGGCCGTAAAGCTCCCGGAGGGGGAAGAGGCGGCCATCATAGCGCCTCGACCCACGGCGGCGTGCTCAATCCGCACTCGCCCTCCTTCAAACACCGCAGCGCCTTGTCCTTGGGAACGGGAGGACCGACCAGGCCATCCCTTCCCAGCCAGTTTATTCCTGACTGCCCGCTTAAGGGGGCCGGAGCCGGGGAGGCTTCCCGAATTCAGGGCACCGGCGAACTGACACCCTCCACAAACGGTCCGTCAGCCAGCCTGCAAGGCAAGCCAGCAGAGTGGAAACAACTACCAGCTGGCTAACTGGCTAGCTAACGTTAGCTCCACCTCAAAGCTGTCTTGTTTAGTTGAGATTGGGAAATAAAATGGTGAAATAAATCCACTACACGGCGAACATAGACGACTTTTCACGACAGGAGATGTTTAGTCCTCTCGGACATTCCTTCTGGTTGACTGACGATTAGTACAATCCAGCTATAAGCACCGTCACCTGACGGGAGTCAGGAAACCTCCAGGACTCCTGGCCTGGTCACGTTTTCCTCCTCAATGTCACGTCTCCATGCCTACCCCGTCAACACAACGACAACAAAACTACAAGACGGTCGTTGTATGGTGGTCGGTGTGCGTAGCGACAACACCCTCCAAAGTGTATTCTCCGATATGGAACCAAATAAACAGGACTGTGTGATGTTGCAATCACTTGTAGCTGGTTCAAGGTAGACGCGAGCGGTAAACAGGAAGTGGATTATTTCACGTGACAGACATCGCGCCCACTTCCTTAAGTGACGTAATGTTGATAGTCTTCCTAATGCTGCGTTCACATGGGCAGATGCAAAAGATGCAAAGCTACCATACACCGTGTATTTGTAGCTGTTGTTGCGAATGCACTGAGCACTTACTATGAGACCTAGCAGATCCTGTCTGTGTGTCCGTCCGTGTGTCACGCTTTTGTGCCCATATATGGAGCTGCTTTGGGGACTCCTTATATAGTTATGGCTGAGTCATGGTGACATGACTGTGATGGCGTGGTCCAACTTGTGCCCGTATATGGAGCTGCTTTGGGGACTTCTTATATAAATCTTAAAAAAACCCAAATATGTACGACAAGGAAATGTTTCTTTGGCCTGAGTTGATTCAGACTGTGTTAGTTAACCATATATAGTTTTGAAGACTATATTTTCTATGTCCAACTTTGAAACACAAACATTGTCGGTTGTCCTAACACAAACATTGAAGACAAAAGTGAGGACGCACATTGTGATTGGCCGGAATGAGATGATGTATTATCATACATCAGATAAGAGCGCCCCTCACTTCACACAGGTGTGATTTTTAATTGCGCCCATAGGTCGCATTTACTATGAAAGCGTGCATTTCCCATCAGTTGGTTAGTTTGTCACCCAGTCATGCCTCGTGACATCATGTGACATCATCAGGGAGATCAAACATCAAACCCTTAGATATATATACTGTGGAGATGACCTGTTCTTTGACTGATACCTATATGTCCATTTAAACTCTATATGGGCCCGCCCCAAAGTTATTAGTGCAGCCGTGCCGGGCAGCCGGCGAAAACTAGAGTTCTCAAAAGGGCCGAAAATTAAACCCTGTACACTCAAGACATAATGCCCGAGCTGCCACCCTTAGATCTCCATATATGGAGCTGACCTGTTCTGACATTTCATATGTTGAATCAAACTGTGTACACTCAAAACACGCTCCATATATTAGTCTACTTGCCAGCCCATAGAGCCCCATTGTGAACCCGGACATGTTGAGTACACCAAGGTTTTATGTTAGAAATGTTGAGTATGAGTCCCCAACATGTAGAAACTGCCGGATGCATAACTTGCATAATGTTGAGCAATTTTCATAATTGGCATGACCATACCATTAACAACCTATAGAAGGCAAAATATTCAAAATGTCATCATGCTTTATGTCATGGGTTCCCAAAGTGGGGTCCGGGGACCCCTAGGGGTACTTGAGGGAGTTCCAGGGGGTACCTAGCTCAATTAGAGATAGTTAGGAACCAAATGGACCCTTATGGGTCTGTAACTCAGAGAGTGTATACAAATGGAACCAAATGGAGTTAAATTAACAGTGGTTTTACAATATAAATTGGGGTACCAGAGAGAAATGCTATTAAATTGTGGATCCGTAGACTAATGTATTCTGTGAAACCGGGGGTCTATGAAATTAATATGTTTCGGAATCACTGCTAGAGCCGTAAAAAATTGCCGTGTGGGGGTCCCCAGGGGGGTCTACTGTACTGTATCTATACTGTCACTGTACTGTAGGCTAACACCCCAAATCATGCAGATAATATGTGTGTGTGTGTGTGTGTGTGTGTGTGTGTGTGTGTGTGTGTGTGTGTGTGTGTGTGTGTGTGCGTGCGTGCGTGCGTGCGTGCGTCTTTGGCCCGGAGATGTCATTGATGAGCTTCAAGCAAATTGCTATAGCTCCCCTTTCGTCAGGTAGTGGGCTGTTATATCTTCCTCCACCTCCTGCATGCAGCGCTGTAACCTGTTCTTGATTTCCATGCACGATTGGCTATAGTGTTTCCGCAGCTATACGGGTAAAGGGTCGTTTCCAAAAAATAAAGATATTTCTGGCTATAGCTACAGATGATAAACTTAGGACATATACTTAATACTTCTTTATTGCTCATCTCTGTTTACTGTGATATTATTATCAGAGCACATTGTGAAAAGGTATCTTGCTGTAAAACAGTGGCTGCATTCCTTCAGCACCATGGACAGCGACTACTCGCTGTCTCTCTAAGTGTGTGTGTGTGTGTGTGTGTGTGTGTGTGTGTGTGTGTGTGTGTGTGTGTGTGTGTGTGTGTGTGCGTGTGTGTGTGTGTTACGGCCGTGTAAATAATATGGGAAGATGTTTCAAGTTAATCAACTTCGCCTTATAGTTTGTGAATTGTGA